>NW_008796216.1:3344106-3358094 GCF_000699145.1 Aptenodytes forsteri
CCAGTGTGGGTCCCCCACGGGGTCACAAATCCTGTCAGCAAACCTGTTCCAGTATGGGCTCCTCTCTCCATGGGTTCACAGGTCCCGCCAGAAACCTGCTCCAGCATGGGTTTCCCCACGGGGTCACAGCCTCCTTCAGGTGCATCCACCTGCTCCGGTGGGGTCCTCCATGGGCTGCGGGTGGATATCTGCTCCACCATGGTCCTCCATGGGCTGCAGGGGGACAGCCTGCCTCACCATGGTCTTCACCAAGGGCTGCAGGGGAATCTCTGCTCTGGTGCCTGGAGCACCTCCTCGCCCTCCTTCTTCACTGACTTTGGTGTCTGCAGAGTTGTTTCTCTCACATATTCTCACCCTTCTTTTCTGGCTGTTGTTGCACAGTAGTTTTTCTCCCTTCTTAAATATGTTATCACAGAGGTGCTACCACCGTCACTGATTGGCTCAGCCTTGGCCAGCGGCAGATCTGTCCTGGAACTGGCTGGCATTGGTTCTATCTGACTTAGGGGAAGCTTCTAGCAGCTTCTCACAGAAGCCACCCTTGTAGCCCCCCCACTACTAAAACCTTGCCATGCAAACACAAACCCAATACAGAGGACCAAAGCTGCATGAAGTATTAAGGATGAGATTTTATGCAGTAGCAAAATTATGTTCTCTATTTTATTTTCATTTGCTTCTCTCTTAATTCTTAATGTTTATTTTACTTCTTGACTGTACTAAGTGCTCAGATTAAATTTTTGTGACATTATCTTTCATGATGCCGAAGTGTTACCCTTATCTATCGGTTTAGAGCACATCATTTTATATGTGGTTAGAATTATTTTTTCCTTGTGCATAATTTAATATTTTTCTACATCAAATTTCATCTGCCAGTCCCTCCATGTTATAAGATCTTTCTCCTTTTTTTCACAGTAGACCCTTGTCTTTACTATTTTCAAAGAGATCTCTGTCATTAATAAACTTTCTCACTCTACTGATATTACCATTTTCCAGATTTTCTGTGAATATGTCTGACAGCACAGCTCATTCCAGAATTCTGCTGGTGACTTTCTGTCAGTGCTGGAACTAACAATTTACTTATATTTCTAGTTCCTGGTTTTTTAACAATTTTTTTGTCTGTGAAAGACCTATTGTGCCACGGCTACCTAATTTCTGCACGAAGTTGGTGACAGACTTTGAGAAAAGCCCTTGGAAAGTCCACACAGACAATATCAAGTGAGTCATCATTGGGGAAACAATGTAATTACTCTTTCAGTAACTCCAAAAGTTTACTAAAAACCTTTTTTTTTACAAAAGCCAAGGTGACTTTTCCCAGGTATACCATCACTATTCACTAATTCTGTTCTTTACTACCTTGGCCAGCACTGAATATTGGATTTACAAATCTGTATTTTCCTAGACCATATTTGAAATTCTATAAAAATTGGAATCCTCTGGGCCTCAGCTACAAAAGCAGTTTTAAAGAAAGATGTTAGACACCACTCTTCTTAGGTCAGGTATTTCAGTCTTGGCTTCCTTAAATCTTAGTCACTTGCTACTTTTCATAGCTACTTGTTCCATAGTCACAGCCATTTCTAGTCATATAATGATGACTTTTGAACTTGTTCTCCTCTTTATCCTGTCTCCTGGTGCTTAATATGGCAAGGATCTAACAGTTACTTGGCCACAGCTGTAAACTTCACACTAAAAAACATGGGTTGCCTACAGAGGGAAAGACAGAACAAGCAAACTCAGCTCTTTTTCTTGTAAACAAATGGCCTCTCTGGGCGGGAGCCCTCAAGTGCTATTGCAGTCACTCTCTACACCCGTTTCCCTTACCTTCTGACTGTCCTTTCCATTCAAAACAAGACTCGCCTAACATCTTGAAAAGAAATAGCATAAGATATCTTTGTGCTGGAACTAGTGGCTGGTGATTTCACGATGCGTTTGTTGCTGCATCACACTGTGTGATCCATGTTTTTCAGAGATCTTTTTAAGCATCCAGTTAGGTTAAGGCAGGCTTTCATTCACCCCCGGGAACTTCCTGTGCATCACAAAGGCAGCAGTTTCTACGGTGACTGTTCTCCGGTGCTGAAGGGAAAGGGTAGTTGATAAGCCATATTAAACTTAAAAATATTGAAATCTATTTATAGTTTCAAGCTCAAGCAGTGATATTAGACAGTGTTGTTTCAGCTGTTCAGAGAGGGCAACTGGTGTATGACTTTCAGTGTCAAAGGATTGTGCTGTCATACAGAGATAAAACCAGTCCTTTATTATCATCTCCTTTTGGATCTGTCTTTTCATCATCCAATAAAATGCAATTTATGTTTAAGCATCTAGACCTCACAGCTGGACATTCGTAAGTCAGATGTCACTCCAACATAAGCCATAATGGAGCAACTTCTGATTCTTAGCAATGGCAGCTTTTCTTCCTTTAACAGATTCCAACCTACTAGCTTTAATTCTCTGATTTATGTCTCACATAATCACAATAATAAAGCTCAGCCTGCCTGTTCAGACCTCACTTAAACACTGATGATGCTCTGTAAACCTTCAGACACTTTAGAAGCATCTTCACTCAATCCTTTCAAAGACTGCTTCAGAAGGCAAGTTCCTTTAGTTGCAGCACCCTTGTCATTATGGTCATGAAACTTCACAGGATGGTTTTTTACTTTCTTCTCACTTCAAGAGTGAATCCACTCAGGGAGTGTATGTGGACAGTTGGTTATAGAAAAAGAGGAACCTCCATCTCAGAGGACTAGATCTTATAGCCCTTTCTAAAGTGTGCAGAGGAATCCAGAATCT
The DNA here is from genome assembly GCF_000699145.1 of Aptenodytes forsteri. Taxonomy (NCBI): domain Eukaryota; kingdom Metazoa; phylum Chordata; class Aves; order Sphenisciformes; family Spheniscidae; genus Aptenodytes; species Aptenodytes forsteri. The sequence continues at coordinate 3,346,888 of NW_008796216.1, forward strand.
TAGCTGTTTTTTGGTGGAGTTTTTTTGTTCTTTAAATAGATACGAGACTGTCTAGATCCTTCCTACACTATATTTTTAAACTCCCCTGAGTTATCCTTGAGGCTGTGTCTAAGTTCCAGCATACCATTTGTGGCTCTCAGTTCTCTACACTCTTGAAGAAGATTCTTTTATTTTCACAGAACTGCATGTTTCAAGAAATCATCCTATTTATTCAGGTCCAATATTAAAAGATCATAGAGGAGGAGTCATTCTCACATGAAAACTGACAGTCAAAACAATAGCAACCAAAACTTGCTATGAGTTCCTTGCTTTGTATCCTTCTACTGTAGATAGTCCGCACTCTGCCTGAGTTACCATGACCTTGAGATATGTCTGTGTTCCAGATGACTGTCATTCTGGCTGGCAGCCATTGTGGCATCCATACATTCATCAAACAGCATGAAATTATAGAAGCCTGTAAAGCTGATGCTTAGTAGTATGAACCTGCAGCTATTGATTGCATGAAGGTATCCAAGACCCATCACCAGCTAGCTAGGTAGTACAAAAAGGGTTTCTTGTGAGTTGTCTTTTAGAAATGTTGACTTTTTTAGAATAGTTGTTTGTCATATGATGCAAGTATGTTTTTAAATGCCTAAAGTCTTTAAAAATAAGTAATAAATAGACTAATTATTAAGAGGAATAAAATAAGAGTATCCTGACTTAGGATTCAAAGGGAAGGCAGTGATAAGCCTTTTAATAAGTGCAAAGGAAATATATAAAAATGAAATCCAAAGAGACTAAGTAAAATGTGACTTCAGATTTTGTTTTGAATATAGTAGAATTTTTGTTGATTTATACTTGCAACATCCAGAAAAACAGGAGCAGAAGTCTATTAGGATAAGTCGGCTATCCTAATAGATGACACTAGATAATATTTGATCGGGAATTTTATTATCAGCTCAATGTGAATGCAAAATTTGCTTGCTGAGGTGTAAATGGTGTAGGTTTATAATATAGGTAGGTATGGCACTTTTTATTATAAAGTGTTACTTCACAAGTTAAACTAAAATATAAATCTTTACTTTTATTCCATGTATTTCTTTCAACTTTTCATGCATTTTGAAATCCAGATCATAAATTATACAGATAGATTAAGGATCACGAATACAGAATGAGTTTATATGTATGTGTGTACACATGCAAATAAAAAAAAAAATTCGAGTAGTGCATACTGATAGTGGAGAAATTAATATTTTCAGATAGTAAGTTTATAAATGGAAAAATCAGATACTGAAAGTTAGTTTCTGTTTCCAAATGTTTTCAGGTATGGCATAGCTAACGATGATGTTTCTGGTTAAAACTCTTGTTTTTCTCAAAATGCAATAGATCATGTTCCAATATGCATGCTTGTGCAATTCTACTGTCTCATGTACACTTAAGCTATTTAATTGTAAAAAACAATAACATATTTATATCCAATTTGAATTAAGCTTTTTAAAAGGTACACCTAGCTGTGTCTTTGTTAAGACACAGGAAAGAGGAAAAACAGTTTTTTGACTAAATGAAACACAGGTTTTGGAGACCAAGGCCAGTTTACAGCTTCTCACATCAGATCAAAGAATGAACTCTGTAACTCTGTTTTGAATATGTAGACAACAGAGGTTTTTAGTATAACAATGGTACCAAGATGTTACAAGTATTGATATTTGTAGAAGACTGTAAGCTCTTTCTGCTATAGAAACGCAAGTACTCATCACCATTAATCATGGTACCACAGAAATTAAAGTAAAGATTGAGCAATATATATCAGAGAAATGCAGTATAATTTAATCTGCTAAGGCTGAATCTACTGTTATTTTTAGGACTTCTGATTGCAAAATGGTAACTCAGCAAAAAGAAGTCAAAATCTTGTTCATGGGAAAAGAGGAAGCACACAATATGTATAAGTAAAGCCAAGAATTAATTGTTGTATAATGGAAATCTTAACAGTTTAATTCAAGAAACATTATTAGTCTACATCTAATTATTACAGAAAAAGAAAAAATAATAGTGCAGTTAGTTAGAGTACTTTTATACAAAAGTCTCAATAATATAATTATTATTATAATAACAATGGCTATAACACTAGTAAAATTGTAACATAGTTCTTAGTTTCTGTCTATTGGGGTTATGCTCACCATTCCATTGCTCCTCTAAATCTTAAAATCAGTAGTTTTCGACTGCTGGAGAGTTTAATACCAGAAGTCATCTGCCTCTGCAGTCTTTCATTGGCATGAATATGACAATGATGTTGCTGCTTTCTTCTTGCTCCCCTAAGACCCACTTTGGGTAATTTTTATATGTTTGCTAACATACTTTTACACCTTTATCTTTCTTTATTGATCTGCAGCTACAGTTCACATTGCATCCAAATTTACTATATACGATATGCTTTTTGTATATTAGATACTGTGTTTTTGCTCTCTTTGTTACCCCTAAACCCAATTTTGTCCTGCTCCAGGTCTACATTTCTTGACCTATGGTGAGTGGTTTATAGCTGTGGAGTCCACAGTGCCAAGCCTGTACTTCATCTCTTATCATCCCATGCTGTCTACCCCTGTAGACCTCATCCTGTCTCTCCATTTCTCAAGGCCTATGCAGTTACATGAAACCCACATTCCCTTATCCTACATAATTCTGTAAAAGTCATAAATATCTCATTCTAATAGAACAACTACTTGTTACAGCTATGTGTATAAAGCTATAGTTGTACTATGTAAAGATATACAAAAGTAAACTAGCCATAGAGACCTGGTCAATAAGAGAAATTGCTGTCATAGAAACAAAGTAAAACAAAGCTGCAGCCATACCAAGAAAAGCTGAGACAGGGCAAACCTGGCAAACACCAGTCCTGAGGCCTTGCAAATTCAGTACAAAGGTTGTGACCTGTTCCTAGGAATGGCAATACTGCATTACAGGGCTATGTGGTTACAAGGTAGTAGGGGACCAGAGGTGGAACAGTGAAATCAGCTGTAACAGAGAGTTATTCTAGGTGACTGACTTGGCATTCTAGTGGTGGCTGGGTGTAGTGAGACTTATTAATATGTAGGTGTATTTAAACTTATTATTTGTATAAGAAAACATCCACGGTATAAATAAATGACTGGTTTCATGATATTCTTTTCTCTCACAGCACATATTAAGCGGTTCTAAGGTTTTGTACTTCTTAGCTAAAGGATGACAGCAAATATTTATTTCTCAGAAATTACTCTTCCAGGAGTCCATGTTCAGCAGTAAAATATTTTTGAATGATCACTGCACTGTAAAAAACAAACAAACCCCAAAACCTAGTGAAGCTTTTATACATATTTGTCTGTCTGTATGCATTATTGGACTATATGTTTTTATATATGTATGGGTAGGTAAAGCTATTGTGTTTGGTGATACTAATTGGTTGTATTCTGAAGGCCAAAACTGCTTTCTACTATGTGTATCTGGCAATCTGCTGCATGTAATAATACACTCTTTCTGTGCACATATCTCAAATGAGCACTGAGGCAGTCTGCCCAAGGGAACATAGTTAGATCTCAGTGGGAATGAGCAGGGATGTGTTTTTCAAGACTTGAACATTCACACCTGAAATCCAATTACATGTCCACAATGGGTTTGATTCATGCCTGCTTTACACTTTTTCATCTACAGTTACATGTGTTTTAACAGACCTTTAATCATCTACGCCTTAAGTGTCTGTCGTGCATTTAACCATGTTTCTGTTTCAACTCATCCTGAGTGTCACTCTCTTCCAGGATGTAAATGACCTGTACTTTTCATCAAAAGGTGTAATTATGGTGCATCCTGAGCAGAGCAGGAAACTGGGTCATTGTTCTTGTTGCTCTCTATGTCAGATTTCAGTCATAAAACAAAAATTTGCAGATACCACAGAATGAAGCTCCAGCAGATAGATTTTCCTACTAGTTTTGCCACAGGCGAGCATGATTATTTAAATTGTCTACATTTTTTCAGCAATTGGGGAGGAGTAGATAAAAATTTAATTACTGAAATTTTTCATAATGTCACACACAGTAGCACAAAACTTGGGTGCTATATGACTGCATGGCTTAGAGTTTTTCAGATGGCTTTGATTGATTTCTTTATTTGTTTGGATTTTTAAGTACATTCTGATACATCTGACTTCATAATTTTGCTCTTAATTTGGTTTTGTAAAGTTTTGCGATTTCAGGTAACTGAAGTATTAACAAAATTCTTTATCTATCAAGGAAAAACCATTTGTGACAGCAAAATAGATAAGTGAAAAATTATTTGTAATTGATAGCATGTGAGTGAAACATTAGAAGATCTAAACATCTTTTGGGTTGCTCTTTTCCACTTTGTTTCATAGAACACAAACTATTTTTGTAGAAAGACCATTTATATGGGGGAGACATCATTTGCTTCACATATTGAAGCAATCATATTTTTAATTTGTACTTAAAACACATATTTAATGAGGAAAGAAAATATAGTCATATAAAATGCAAATTAATTTTACGGTTCTAATTTTCAAAATCATAATCACTAAGATCTTTTCACTACAAAACAACTTCTGTAACCTGATAAAATGTTAAACAAATATCGTCTTCCTGACACTAATTATTACAGAACCTTCCCCTTTCATATTTTACTTTAAAGGTACATAGGATGTTGTGCCTCGAGTATTTTCTCTTAGATAAGTACAGCTTTAAGATACTGCACTTCTATTAATTCCCATGCATGGCAGCATTGGACAGTTGACATCATAGATCTCTTATTATTCCTTTTATCATTTAAGAGTATCCTACTCTGAGGAGGGGAAACGGAGAGGGAGGTGCTGACCTCTTCTCCCTGGTATCCAGTGACAGGACACATGGAAAAGGTTCAAAGCTGCACCAGGGAAGGTTTGGACTTGACATTAGGAAGCATTTCTTTACAGAGAAGGTGGTCAGACACTGGAACAGGTTTCCTAGAGAGGTGGTCGATGCCCCATGTCTGTCAGTGGTTAAGAAGCATTTGAACAATGCCCTTAATAATATGCTTTAACTTTTGGTCAGCCCTGAAGTGGTCAGGCAGTTGGACTAGATGATCGTTGTAGGTCCCTTCCTACTGAACTATTCTGTTCTGTTCTGTTCTATTCTGTCCTATTCTACCCTAATCTATCCTATTCTATTCTACTCTATTCTGTTCTACTCTGTCCTATCCTATCCTATTCTATCATATGCCTGACAACAAAGGCCATATTACATGTATTGCCTTAAGTTCTTGGCTTCATGTAAAAAAGGCCACCAATACGTTATTAAGCATAGAAGATGTCAAAGGATGACATTTATTACACTTTAAAATGTATTTGTTTTCATTTATCTTGATCAAATTATTTTTTCATTTTCATTTCAGGTTATAAAGACTTAATATCTTTTCTTGGTCAAGTATTAAAGTATTAAAAAATAGTTCTAGCCTTCAGGGATATTTTGTGCTCTGCTTTTGTTATGAAGTGTTGGGACACAGTTTTATCATGTTTTCTCAAGCTCTTTGGTACAATGCTGTTATTTTTGTTCAAGATAGATCAGTTTTACTGAAGGCTAAACCTGAACATGATTTTTCAAAATCAATGATTACAAAGTCTTATTCTGCAGCTCTGTGAGATAAAATCTTGGCTAATATCTTCATGTTTCTAGATGAATAAGAATTTCAACAAGAAAGTCATTAAGAGCACATCTTTGGAAGCAAGCTAGCTTATTTAAAACTGGTCTAAAAGTCTGTGAAATTTTTCTGTAAAGACAGCCTTCCCTTTTTTTCTGTTATTTTATTGACAGCACATATTGCTGTTAAGTAAAATTAAAATAGTTTTTTCTGAAGAAAATTATTTATACATTATACACTATGATTTAAAAATAAGTCACGTCACATAGTACTGCAAAGGGAAAACTGCAGCTACCCTTTTCTACTATTCTCTTTACATTATAATGGAGTTTTTACAGACTGTCCTTATTGTATATTCATTACAGATGATGCCTAAGCGAACTGACAGAAACTGTTCTGTTTACCCATATATAATTTGAATTAGATCCAAATAATGGCTTGTGCCCCAATGTGTTCTTGCAGGGCACTATTACCTGCATATTTGAGCAGATTGCTATATGGGTTTGAGACTAATGACCAGAGATTATCTTCACTGATTCTGGTATCATTTTTTACCAATATAGGTAAAGAATAGCTCTACTCAAGTGCTTACAGACGCAAAGATGTAAAATCAAGGTAGATGATATAAGGATCAAGCCTGTAATCCTTAAAGTCAATCATATTTACCACTTTCTCTTAACACAGATAAATTTCATGGCACAGAATGGCATAGGATTGAAATAAATATATTAATTATCACTGAGATATGAGGGATATTTTCAACATAAGTATAGGATTTGAGAAAGTACATTCAGGTGTGGGAGATTAGATTTTAAAGCTGAGGTAGATAGACTTTAATTACAAAAAGATTAAATATGTAATCAGTTTTTGTGTTGTGCTTTTTATTTTTTGAAATTTCAACTATCAGAAGCATTGCTGAATGCAATATTTAAATGCAAATACCTTAATCAGTAATTTTATTAAAAGTAATTTTAATGTTTCACTTTAAGACAATTCTCCTATATGGTTATGGTGGGTTGACCTTTGCTGGCTGTTAGGTTCCCACCAAGCTGCACTCTCACTTCCCCTTCTCATCAGGACAGGGGGAGAAAATAAGACGAAAAAGCTCATGGGTCAAGATGAGGACAGGGAGATTGCTCACTGTCATGGTTTAACCTCAGTTGGCAACTAAGCACTACACAGCCGCTCGCTCACTCCTGCCTCCCAGTGGGATGGAGGAGAGAATCAGAAGGCTAAAAGTGAGAAAACCCGTGGGCTGAGACAAAGACAGTTTAACAGGTAAAGCAAAAGTTGCACACACATGCAAAGCAAAACAAGGAATTCATTCACTGCTTCCCATGGGCAGGCAGGTGTTCAGCCATCCCCAGGAAAGCAGGGCTCCGTCATGCCTAACGGTTACTTGGGAAGACAAATGGCATCACTCCAAACGTCCCCCCTTCCTTCTTCTTCCCCCAGCTTTGTATGCTGAGCATGACGTAATATGGTATGGAATATCGCTTTGGTCAGTTGGGTTCAGCTGTCCCAGCTGTGTCCCCTCCCAACTTCTTGTGCACCCCCAGCCTCCTCGCTGGTGGGGTGGGGTGAGAAGCAGAAAAGGCCTTGACTCTGTGTAAGCGCTGCTCAGCAGTAACTAAAACATGCCTGTGTTATCAACACTGTTTCCAGCACAAATCCAAAACATAGCCCCATACTAGCTACTATGAAGAAAATTAACTCTATCCCAGCCAAAACTAGCACACCATATTATTTTAGCTTGTCTGCAACAAGTTGTTTCTCTCAGTTTTTATCAAGCTCCTCAAAAATCCATTTTTCCAGCACTGTTTCCAAAGCATTAGACCCAACCTTGAAATGAGATCCACATACTGATGAGAACTGCTAAACTCTGTTAAACTCCCTCCAAAGATCTTTCAGTCTTAGCCTTTTTTAGCGTCCTCTTCTTTAGTGAGAAAAGATAGGCAACAAAGCAAAAATGCTTAGGTCACATAGGCACGTACTACTATGAATTGTGAACACATAATTATTTTGGATGTTTGATTGCAGAACCAGTAATTTTTTTTATAGTAATTTATTCATGTCTCTATCTTCTGTCCCTGGATAGATGTTGTAAAAGAGTTTTTCTCTGCCACTCCTTACTCACACTTTTGCCCTGCTTAGTGCGGGGTTCTTCTCATGGGATACAGTCCTTCATAAACTGCTCGAATGTGGGTCCTTCCCATGGGCTGCAGTTCATGGCTCCTTTCCTTGTTATTCGTGGCCAGTAAATTAAAAAATTTGGTGTCACATGCTAACATTCTTACTACTTCCTAGACCGTAGGTAGTTCAAATCTCTCCAAAATAGCAAGATCGTTTCTTTTTTTGGTTTAAATTTTCATTTATTTTCTGGCTCAAAAGTATACATTCTAGTTTAATACAAGATTACTTAAATTTTATTGTATTTAGAATATTGTCACAGTATTTATTGGAAAAAATGTAATTTTGTGAGATGAAACACAAACAGCTATGACAAACTTCTGAAAGCTAACCTATTTATGAGGTAATAATTTAAACAATTTATTTTTAATAGATTGAGGTGTTAGACGAAGTAATAGGAGGCTATTTCAACATGAAAATCTTTATGTATTTTGTTTACTTTAACAGGGCTAGAATTTCAGCCTTGAACTTTGGTTTATTAGAGTAATACAGGGAATTATTTAGAAAATAATTTGTTCTTATTTCAAAAGTACACTTGGACCAACAAGCCATGTAGTTGTACGTTTTAAAAACACAGTAGGAAGAAAAGCTTGGGGGAAAATGCAACTTTCAAAGTTAGTTTAAGCTAATCTGGAAATATGAATGCCAAATTTTCATATTCATAATTTTTTCTTATCGGCAATTTAAACACGGGGCAAACTTATTTTTATTCAGAATGAAGTTAACCTCAATATATTTAAATTTCATTGTAGTATATAATATTATCTAAAAACTGTCCAGATTTATATAAAACCTTGGTGTTATGACAATGCAATGTCCATGTAATATTGCTACACTTTTATTACAGGAATATACATTCAGCCATAGTTCATTCATTTTCATCATGTGCATAAAAATCTTGTATGTATAAATATACATAAACAGTTCATATGCCTTAACATTTTAATTAAGAGGTTTTCTATAAGAAGCAGGGTCATTCTTGTAAGATCAAACACTTCAGGACATGAGGGATACAATTCATTTGGCCACCCTCAGTTGTCTATTACTATATGAGATGCTCAGGTATTCAAGATGTCCATGCAAAGCTAGCAGATATGACACAGGAAAATCACACCCTTCTGGAGAGGCGGTTAGAAGTCAGGCAGGATGTAAAGGCATTCTAAATGACAGAAAATAAGAGTGTTGGCATCTGAATTCAGCCCAAAGAAGGATACACTATATCCTGACTTACTGTTTGCTTTTTCTTTAAAATTTCATTTCCATAAATACAATCTTTCATTAGCACAGTAACAGTAATATACCTGCTTTATCAGAGTTTCTAACTTGGCTAAGTGTGGTTCAGACCTTTCCATTTTCTATTCTGAATAGCATTAAACAGTAGTTGAACTCTGAGATTATATACATTTCTACCAAATTAATTCCACTGATACATTTTTCTGAGGCCATTTGCTTCATAAATATTTAGGCATCTCCCTGTACCTCTGGAGGCTTTCCAGTATTCACTTCAATTGCCTGGTTGCACAATACAGTGTGATGCCAAGATTTGTCTCCCTTTTAAATGAAATAGTTTGTGCCCTTGGAACTATTTTGCCATAATAACAAGAAACTGACAAGCTGAAGCACTCTACTTCTCAGAGAAAACAGGTGCTTATGGACCTTTCTGCTACTGTTGATAGACTGTTAGTACTGAAGGAAGCTATCTTTAAAATTAGTTTCTTAGCTATAGAGTGCATGAAATATAGGCTTTACCCAACATGTTCGGCCAAAAATAACATTTGAGTTAGAACTACTTAGTTTGGTTATAAGGATATAGAATTCCCATAATGAATTCTTGTTTAAAGTCATGAACACACACACTGCTTTGTTATTTTGTTACTGTTATCTCCTGGATATTCCACTGGCCAACATATCATTACAAAGGCATATGAATTCCCTCAATTTATCTTGTACAATGATGTTTGAGTTGGGACATATAGAATTCATTAGATTTTTTTTAATATCTACTTTTTCTGATGTTTGAATGTTTGTCATATTTTGTTCATGCTTTACATGTAGTTTAAGTAAGAAGAATTAAAATGTCAGAAAACTCTTGATGAATTATACTGTTAAATAAGTAATTTTCAAGGACCTGAAATTAATTGCCTGAAGTACTACACAATAATAGCAGAGCTGAGATTTAACTCTCCAGATTCCTACCTAGGTCTCTGTCTAGAGAATTATTTGTGTTTGAATAAAATGGATGTGCACCTTTGATACGTAACCACTTCTTCATGTAGCCCTTTACTTCTTGTACTCTATCAAGCCACATATCCACTTTGGATTAATTCATAAAATTAACCTATTGTTTAAAGACTGTAGGAAGTAAAACAACAATCAAACAAGGTAAACTAAGTATGTTTCTCCTGTTTGAATTTCTGAGGCCAAAAAAATTCATGTGCTCATTTAACAAGTAAGACTCTCAGCCTTTATTTAAATTGGAGCTCTTATCTGGTGATTCATGTATTCTTAGATAGTTCATCTATAACTTGTTTTTAATAAATATTAACTGGGGGTTTTTCATTTTCAAATTTAAAGAACAGTATTTTCAGACCTTGTTTTGAACAGCAAATCTAAAAGTATTTCTTTAATTTTTATCATTGCTGTGTCTTTTCCACAAGTGGGTGCTGCTCACCATTTTAGAAAATGTGCTTAAAATGTTTTGAAAAACTTCTCCAAAGATATAAGCACAGTTGGAATTATTTTTCATGAATGGCAAGGAAAGATAGTGTATAGTGCTTCTTTAAAGCTTATACTTCCATATTTGTTTCCTACTGATATTCTGACAGAGCAGCAGCAGGAGCAAAAATGAAAGGCATATACTTGGCATTTTCCTTTGGCAGAAAATGAAAAATAGAAGAACATGCTACTATATAAGAGAATTGTCTTTAAAATTGTCCAAAAGTTATGAATTTCAACCTTTTAGTGTGAACATATGAATGTTTGTCTCCTCTTGCAATTTTGCTTTTTATTCTTTTAATTTGGATTTTCTCTGTCAGAGTTAAATCAAGATGATTGATAATTCAATAAAAATATGGCTCATGTAAATTTGTGAAACATTCCTTGTGCTTTGGTATTTGACTTAAAAATTAACTTTTAATGTTTTATACTATTCTGTGCATTTAGAAATGGCAACAAATTTGCATATATATAAAAGAAACCAAAAAGAGAAGAGGGAAAATGTCTTAATGGTTAAGATGGTAAACTGAATCTTATAGAATCATAGAATCATAGAATCATTGAGGTTGGAAAAGACCTCTAAGATCACCGAGTCCAACCGTCAACCCAACACCACCACCCACTAAACCATGTCCCTAAGCGCCTCATCTACATGTCTTTTAAATACCTCC
>NW_008796216.1:3363045-3365897 GCF_000699145.1 Aptenodytes forsteri
ACACCCACCTCGCTACAACCTCCTGTCAGGGAGTTGTAGAGAGCGATGAGGTCTCCCCTCAGCCTCCTTTTCTCCAGACTAAACAACCCCGATCTTGACATGATATCTAGACACTATTGCTGAAGATTAAAATCTAATTTGGCAACAAGCTTCTTATCTGACTGACATATTGTAGCAGCTCCGATAACTCTGAAATCATCATTGTGGGTTTTTTTTTTGTGTGTGTCTCCCTCTACACAAGAAACAAAACTATGTTTAATAATGTGCTCATTGACTTACTGTGGATGTATTTAAATTACTTAAATAAAGTGTTAGTTATAGAACTATTTTACATAATCAAAAGCTACCAGTAAAAATGGCACTTCATAGTAACAAGAATTTTATTATCCTAATTTTTGCAGTTAATTCTATATTTTTTTCGAATTGTAGCTTCCAGCCATTCTATGTCCATATATATATGTCTATATATACATATTATCAGAAAGTTATTCCTTATAAGATTATTCCAAGATCAGTGTCAAATCACTTCTTAACCTTTACTACATAAACAAAATGAACCGATTTTCTTAAGATTATTGTTATTGTTTTCTTTTAAAGATCTCAAATTCTTCAGCCTTAATTAACTTGCTGAGGAATGACTATGTTGGATATGTCAATTACATTCGAAGTAGAGAATACAGAAAAGCTATGTTATCATAAGCAATCCAAAGAATAAAAAGTGATGGGGAAAAAGACAATCTGTGTTTACTTACCTGAGAAATGTTTGGGGCATAGGGCAGGCAACTGGTGATACTCATTATAAAATAAACTATTGGATTTGAAAAATACGGTGTTTTTTTTTTTATTCTTGTGATTATACTATTATTTTTTCTTTCTTTTTTAAAACAGCATCAGCACCTTTTATTTTACTTTATCACTATTATTTGATTTATTATTACTTTTATTTGCTTTTTACCTTTATTTAATTTCTACCAGGTATGTGGTTATTGTTCATTTTCAAGTCATTAGTGGGGCCTAAAAGGAAAATAAGTTCCTGAGAATGAGAAATATAAATCATAATGCCAATATTGAAAAATAAGCAAATTTCTTTTTATAATTGCTTTTTAAGTAACTGCAATTGTTTGATAAAGGTAGTACAAAAAGCCTTCAACATTTCTTCAAAATAAGAAACAATAATCCAAGTGTTTTCAGTAAATTTGCTGTCACTCAACAAAAACTGCAGGTATTAAAATTTTGCAGGACAGGCCCTTCTTTTTGGCCTAAACTTTATTTTGTCTGTTTGGAGAAAACCTATTTCAACCTGGGAGTTATGAGTTATTCATTTTGCGCCTTATTAATTGCAGCTGTATCTATGCCAAATTATGAATAATACTGCTGTGATTAATGGTTTACCTTTTAAGGGCTTTGAGGCAAAAGAAATAACTTGTTTCATAAAGTAATAGGAAAAAAGAAGAATGTTTTGCAGTCTTTCTTTACAAAATTCAATCTTAAGAGTATCAGCTACTCTATATGACTTCCCTGCTTTAAGAGGAAAATTGGTTATTAGGTATCCTATATTTAAAACAATTTATGTTTTCTAAATTAATAACAGTTTTACATATCTATTTTTTTATATCTGAGATGAAATATGTTCATCTCTTATATCTTCATCACTCTCAAGCAAATTCTTTGGTAGGATGAAAATGTGCATAGACGCAATGTTTATTACATTTAATTGGTTAAAATTATGCTGAATCATCTTTACTATCTGGAAAACAGCAGATGATCTACAATTGGAATACAATTTATGTCTAACTTTGGAAGCTCTTGCTAACTAAAATTTCATTATCTGGATGCAAAATTTGCTATGAGTAATATTATATATATCCATGATTTATGTATGGGCACAGGCATCTATGCCTTCAGGTACAACTGGTGTTCTTAATTTTTTCTTATCCATTTACAGTGGAGGTATATATCTTAGGAATCCTGTATCAGACACTGGTATAGCTTGGGCCAGTCTGACCATTGAGGGAAATTTAGGCAGAACTGTGAAAATAAACAAGATTTTCATATGTAAGAATAAATACTTTCTTTCAACCTAATATCTGTTTTAAAGGTCATAATTTTCACTCTTTCTCTTCTTGCTTTCTTACATTGATTAATAATACTTCAATTCAGTACATTTGAAGTTATAATCACAACTGGTCTACTGCTAAATTGTTTATGATTTTGGATCCATCTTCTCTTTTAAGGTAATAATTATACAGTTCTTGACTATTCTAGATGAATCTTTAAAATGCTTTTTAGAAGAAACAAAATATTGTGTGTCTACTTAATTTATAACCCCCCCACCTTTTTCTCAAATACGTATTTAAATAATACCTAATGTAAACGTCATTCTCCCCTTGTATTTCATACAAGCCAAAAAGTGAATAAAATTCTTGTAAAAATAAACAAAAAAAGAAAGAAAAAAATGCCACCAGAAACAAATTTGGTTGTCCTTGACATCTTTCAATTTTATATCATTTCAAGGCAGATAGTGTTATGTAATGAATGGAGAAATTAATTAGGAATCTGGATACTACTGTTTCTCAGGCTATCAAATTTTTTTGCAACTTATTTTATGGCTCTGTATTTCAGTCTAAAATTGTAGTAATAAGGACTGCCCTCCTTTGTAAAGCATGTTGATATCTTCTGAGTAAAATTATTTGCAAACCCAACTGTTACCAGTCCTTCAAAAAAAAAAAAAGTCCTCTAACATTCCACAGTCAGTAATTAAAAAAAAAAAGAAAACAAACCCCCTTGTCATGGTTTAACCTCAGTCGGCAACTAAGCACCACGCAGCCGCTCGCTCACCTCCCCCCCACCTG
>NW_008796216.1:3366310-3367002 GCF_000699145.1 Aptenodytes forsteri
CTCCAGCCTTCTCAGTCGGTAGAGCATGGAAAACTAAAAAGTCCTTGGCTAGTGTAAGCATTACCTAGCAACAACTAAAACATCGGTGCGTTATCAACTTTGTTCCCATCCTAAATCCAAAACACTGTACCAGCTACTAGGAAGGAAATTAACTCTATCCCTGCCGAAACCAGGACACCCCTTGATCTCTTTGTGGACATTTGCCTTCTTTTAATGTGAGTAGAGGTGGAAAGGCCTGTAGAGAGAACTATAGGCAATGGACAACACATAGTGCAGGAACAAGCTGGGAAATATGTTAAGGCAGTGTTGTGGGTTAACCCCAGCAGGCAGGTAGGCAGCTGAGCCCCACCCAGCCACTTACTCACTCCCCTCCAGTGAGATAGGGGAGAGACTTGGAAGGGTAAAAGTGAGAAAACTTGTGGGTTGAGGTAAAAACAGTTTAATAGGTAAAACAGAAGCTGCACACACAAGCAAAGCAAAATAAGGAATTCATTCACTGCTTCCCATGATGTCGTGGTTTAACCTCAGTTGGCAACTGAGCACCACACAGCAGCTCACTCACTCCCCCTGCCCTGGTGGGACAGGGGAGAGGATTGGAAGAGTAAAAGTGAGAAAACTCATGGGTTGAGATAAAAACAGTTTAAAAATTGAAATAGAATAAAATAATAATAATAATAATAATAATAATAATA
>NW_008796216.1:3367512-3372996 GCF_000699145.1 Aptenodytes forsteri
TGTCCCTTTGTTCAGTTGGGGACAGCCCTCCCGACTGTGCCCCCCCCCCCAGTTTCTGTGCCCCCCCAGCCTACTCACTGGTGGGGTGGTGTGAGAAAGAGAAAAGACCTTGACTCTGCGTAAGCACTGCTCAGCAATAATGAAAACATCTCTGTGTTATCAACACTGCTTTCATCACAAATCCAAAACGTGGCCCCATACTAGCTGCTATGAAGAAAATTAGCCAAAACCAGTACAGGCAGTCACCAGTTTCACACTATTTACTGGATCATGTTAACAAGGATGATGGTTATAAAGGATTGGATTCAGGTTCTAATTAAGACACCACTTTGTTGTCTGCAGATACATTAGGTCCTTGGGCTTCTACTTTAGTTACTGGCATATGGGGAAGTAAATATAGAAAATATTTAGTGGCTAGCAAGCAGCATAGCTCTACGGGATCCATTAACTATGTTTGCTACATCTCTCCTGTGAATACCTAAAATGTTGGAAAGTTCCTAATACATTATTTAATAAAGTTGTAGTTTAATTAAAAATTTTCTCTGATTTTTTTTTGTTTCAGAATTTCTTTATTGTTTTCATTGGTGACTTAAATGAACTAAAACCCAGTTACAAATTTACATTCTTGCAAAAATATATCTTGCCTAAGAGATATATTTATAATAAATGTCATTGTTTCCATTATTTAAAAATGTTCTGTATTTGTATGATCCTGAGAAGAGAGTGCTGTTACTTTCTTAAAGAATCTTTGCAGAAAATGTCTTTAGTGTTATGTTTAAAAAACTCCCTCATATTTCAGAAAATGTTCCCATACATGTATTTTCTTCATGCTTACTGTTGCCATGGTCTCAGTATTGTGGTCATATTTCTATAAGGCATTCCTCTGTATTTATAACTTGTACCTACAAATAGTGATTATCCTCTGATCACACTAATTCAATATGGACATTCTTGTGTTTTTTTGAGTTGGTGAAAAGGAGATATCTGTAGTTCAAATTTAATCATCCATAGAATTTGTGCATAAGAGTTACCTAGTTTTATTTCTAGTCAATGATCTATGTTTCCTCTTCCACAGGATTTTGGGCATAGTCACAGTGACTCTTAAGACTCAAAGGCATATCACTGTAGGAGGGGTGGGCTGGGGAAACGGCACATTTTTAAAAGTTTTAAGGATTACTGGATCCATGTATGTATTCTCTAATGCTGGTATCATCTTTTGACATTGCTTCTATATTATGTTATTCTTTAAGTGAAATAGATGCTCCAAAACTTGGTTTAAGCATCTGGCTCGTTTCTTCTAATTTTTTTTCTTAAAAATTAAGAATCTGAAAGACTATAGCAATATTTCTATGTTTGTGCCTGTAGCAATGGCTTCTTTCGCTTCCAAATCCCTTTGAGCATGAGGTGTCTGTAAAAGAAATGACAGAGTCAAAAACCTTTGCATTATGATGTTACTTCAAATTTTACACAGCAGCAGGGAGAAGATGCACTTTTTACTTTGTATTTACTATATTGAATGCATAAATTTCTAACATATTTAAGAGATAATAAAATAGGTCCTATTAGTGGTGAAAAGAACATGTACACCTAGGTATTTTGGAAATGTCACCTTGCCGTTCTTCCCTACACAGGAAGAATGTCCATACAGAAATTTCTGTTAGTACAGCTCTGGTGCTGCTTTTCCCTATTACTTGCTATAGCAATTACAGCAGCAGAAGTATAAAGTGTGGGAGTGGCTAGGATAAAGGAAAATACTTCTAAGGAAAAAGTAATTATGACAGGAAACTCACTTGCAGAGCTTCCATTAGGTACCTCCTTAGGTGTCTCATATTTTTAAGCTTTTTTGTTTTCACAGTCTATTTATCTAATCATAAGTAATCATTCTGAATTGCTTATAAGGGAATTTTGTCTCATACATTTCAGAAAGCAAACAGGATCATTCATCTGTATAATTGATCATCCAGAAACAAATATAATAGGTTTGGAAGTAATTTTTGTGTTTCCAGTTTTTCTTAATGAACATTAATTCTTTTCTTTATTTTAATCAGTTCAGAGTAAGCATATTTAATGATGATGATCAGATTAGTATTACTGGATTTTTTAAATTGTAAAACAACATTGAATCTGGGGAAGTTTTTTGGAGCTGCTTTTTTTCCCCCAGTATATAAATCAGTATTATTTAACCATGTATGGGTATACTGTTCTTGCTGATATTGGTTCAATCCTTTTAAGTTCTTCCCATGCTGTATTCATATCTATATCCATACAAAATTTTCTTACATTCTTTCTCAAAAATAAACTGACAAACAATCCTCCCACCATCTAGCAAATCTTAAAAATCCTTCTGATGATTCACAGCTTTATCTACAGAGGAATTAATTTTATCTAAATATATCTATGTAAGCATTAGTCTTCTATAGTCATCCAAACTGGAAAGGGCAACTCTAAATGGCAGTTTGGTCCACCTTAAGACAGGTAATGTGACTTGTGTTCGGGGTGCCATTTTCTGTCGACTGACTGTAGAAGGAGCTATGATTAGACTGGGTGCTTAATGTTTACATGGTAAACATAATTTCAGGTTTTATGAATCAGATTAAAGGAATTTAAGTTAGACTTCTTAACTCTCAATCATTTGAATGTCTTTCCAACACATTTTATGTGTTAGCATAGAAGAAAAATTAGCATGGAAGTGAAGATAACAAGATTTTGTTTAATAGTGTCTAATATTTCTTCACACAGAATGTATTTCCCATAAAGAAACTTTTCTTGTGACATTTCCTATAAGCTTAACCAGGTCTTTAAATCTTTCATTTATGGGTTGTATCTAATTACTTTTTTGTAACTTATCTTATTATTAAAGAGGTGAACATTCACATTTGTTTTTAAATTGTAATGGAAAAGAGTTTGTGAGTCTAACCAAATGGAACATATTTAAATAATACATTACCATATTTTCTCATGAAATATTCTATGAGGTTTCCCCCCTCACATAAAATAAAATTTGCATTAAAAGTCTTATATACGTAGTTATTTTTATTGCCAGAAACAACTCTGCTTTTATGCTTCTACATATTTTTCTTGCTTTTATTTGTCTTTATTAGTCTCAATTTAGTAATAAATTTTTTCATGCTAACCACTGTTATATTCTAGGAATACTAGAAGATACATCAGGAGCAGATGGAAATGTATATTATTTTATCTACAGCATATTGCCTGAAATTCTTGTGATTATTGAAATATCAGGTAGATAATGCAGTACACTTTATCTCAAAATCTGGCAGGTCTGGAAAATATGCTGTAAAGGACCTGTATTAGATCACAAAACAAAATCTCTGATCTATTGCCAAAATAATTATACATATATTTATGTTAATAGTGTTTTTCATAGCTATGGATATCCTAGGACCATTTAGCTTTAATTTAAACGTCCCACTCTTTCACCTTTTAATGACAGTCCTGTAAATATAAACTCCATTTTAAAACATACAAGGGGTCTTAGTCCTGGAGTCAATTTTAGCATACTTTTAAAAACATAAACATAGAAATAGCAGAGATGGCAAAGCAAGGTATGAAAACCAAGACATGAATTTGTAGCAAGAGGCAATATATTATCTTAGATCAATGGGTATTTTATTAAAAACAGGCTTTTCTTGGGTTAAAACTGAAGCAACATAGTTCAATGTAAGCTTCATCTACTCTAGTAGTGTAAGTTCCTCTCTGAAGTAGATAGAACTAGATTCTTCTCATTCTAACACAGAGAAATAAGATTTGCTGGCTTTCTTTTTTAATATTGAGAAAGTTTAAACAACTAGCTTAGCTTGGATGCTGCCTTTTTACAGGGCTAAAATTCAGATGAGATGAATTCTGCCTTGACAATCACATAGAAATAAACTTAAGTGGATGGAAACCATTGTTTTTTCACATGTTGTTGCCAAAATAGCAGCCTAATACAGCTGATGCAAAAAGCCCAAATCTGACCCAAATATTTTTTTAGCCACAAAACAGAAGAAAAGTTAATTGCATTTTCATGCAATGGCTGAAGTTGTGTGAACGTCTGCCCAGGGGTATCTGCAAAATTTAGTATAAAGATAAAATGAATAATTTTGTGGAAAATCACTGTGACTCTCTGAACTTTTATATCAAGTTGTCTGCAGAAACCTTGGTATCAAAATACAAAAAGGTGCAGTGTACATATGTATACATACATATAACCTGCAACTACTTCTCACCAATACAGAACTCTAAAAAGTGCTTGTCTTAGAAGTGTTCTTCTGTACAACACTATTTTAATTTCCATTTTCATACTTTATCTTATAAAATTACAGTTTCAGTAAATTATAAATACTTTTTCAAACCATTCTGAGGGATACATTTTTAATTTTCTGGGCAATTCATTATTAAATATTGAGTGAAATCGTAGTTTAGTGTTAGTAATTTATGTAAGGAAAAACCTGCTTTTGTATTTCTGTGCACCAGCCTCCTCCACCTTCTTATGAATTGATAGTTCATACCTACCATCTTGTTATTGTATAATTCAACAGACAAGAAGGTTTTAACTTCATATACTTCCAGTATTACACTATGTAATTTTTATATAATTATTATAATTTAAAAAATTACTGCTGTTTACAATAACTTTTCAATAATAAGAACAATTATTACCAGTTAGAGGTGATTGGCATCTTTAGTATATGATATCTCTAAAACACTATGGCAAAGATTTCAGAAGTTTCTCCACTTCTGCTTTTTCTATATATCTTTCTCAAATCAAGTAAGACTAACTGAAATCATGAGTGAGTGCTTCATGACTCGACTTACGGTAGCCAAATAATTTTTTTTAAGACTAGAACAGATTAGATAACCTGTGGGTATGTTTTGAAATAACTGACTGACTTAATTTTAATAGGTCATAAAGCTTGCTTTTGAAGAGTTTGAACTGGAAAGAGGCTATGATACCCTTACTGTTGGAGATGCTGGGAAAGTTGGTGATACCAGAACAGTGTTGTATGTGTAAGTACAGAACTTCAGAAATTTTCCTTGGAAATTTTTTGTCATATGTTGTTTCTTCTGGGTCATGGAATATCTATTTAACTTTGTAAATTTAATGTATGTAATTTGTTTATCTAATGTAAGCTTAAAATTCAAGTACTGTCAAAGAAAATTTTTCATTACAAAATTCACTGCAGATCTTTAGTGGCATCTTTATAGGTTTTAATATCAGAGACTAAAAACTGCAGAGAACTGAGATTAGATTTTTTTTAATGCAAAAAAAGCTTCTTTTAAGAAGCAGGTACTACCTGTATAACTCTAATTGTACTCACAAGCAACCAAAGGAATAAAGAAAGGCTTAGATTTCAGCAAACAGAAAATACAACTTGTGTAAAATAAATAACCCATTGATTAATTTCAAAATTGTTATACTTAAAATTGGATTTGTGAACAAAATTTTCATGAAAGCACATAGGCTACTGTTCAGTAAAGCTA
>NW_008796216.1:3374311-3378595 GCF_000699145.1 Aptenodytes forsteri
CCTAAAAAAAAATTTTTTAAAAAAATCTAAAATAGTGTAGCTCATATTAATTGCTGGTTTTGGTATCTTAGGAAGGTAGGCCCTCATAATCACACCACCTCCTATAACTATTTTTCACTTTAATAACATTTTTAAGATCTCTGTGGCAGACATCCACTTCAGAATCTATTATTGGCATTTCTAGCACTAGTACAACGTGCTCACTAGAGACATGCAGTGCTACTTCTAGCCCTTCCTTCAGTATGATTTTTGACTAAAATAGCGACTGTTTTATCCTTATTACTCTACAGCCTATCACTTAGGATTACAGTACAGTGTTGGCCCATCTTTACTGTAAATTGTATCTTTGATGAAAACAAGGTCTGTGTAATTAAATTTATCTGCCTTTTGGGTTGCAATACTTTGTACTTTAACAATACCCTGAAAATCATTTGAGAAAGTAAATGATCAATAACTTAAATACAATGGAAATACAGGAAGCCCAAGTATGAAACTACAGTGTCACAATAATCAGTAATGAATCTGAATTTCTGTTGTGACATTGTTTTTGCAGTTATTAAACACTGGATTGTATCATGCATTATGAAATACCTTATATTTAAACTGCATCACAGATACGCTCCATTTCACTTGCTTTTGAGAAAGGTCTCCTGTGGATGGAAAGTAACTTTCCTCATAAAACACTAGGTCCACTTGTAGACTACATTATCATGAGAAACCTCATAACTAAATGTCAAAGTGACTTTCTTACCAAAATTTTCTATTAGTTGGTTTTAATAACTTCTATTGTATTTAATGAGGTTTGAGCAGCACCTTGCAGGTTTTTTTATTATTCTCAGGGGAATGAAGCAGCTTATAGCAAAGACTTTTCTGGCTAGATTTAAATTTCTCAGGATCTCTTAAAAAATAATATGGCTTTTCTTATGGTGAACAAGGTTCTGTTGGCAACTTAAATACCAGCATTTTGCAGAAATTCTACAAAATATCACTGTAGAAACTCATGCATTTGATTCTAAAGCTTCATAGCTTTTACAATTTTGTTTGAGCTAAATATGCAAAAAACCCACCCATTTCTGAATCCAAATCTAATTTCTAAGTGATTTGAACCTTTCCCCTCCATATAAAATTATCATGTCTGAACACACAAGCCTCAGCCCCGTGCAAAATTTTCCAACTTTCAACCACTAGAGCCCTCAAGGTAGTAGCTACTTCTGTGTGCTTTATTGTAAACTTAGTACTCAAATTTTACAAGAAGCTCAGTTATGCCAGGATGTTTATAAACCAGCCATCCAATGAACACTAGAAACTGGCTAGTGGCAGGTCAGTGAACAAGGGACCTTTAAATACTTGAACTTGATGGGAAGAAGGTTGAGGAAGTTAACAAGGATGACTATACATAAATGATCAGTCCTAGCACAAGCTTTCTATAGTGTCCAAACTCTTAACCATTAGCAATTATCTGTGTAACCTCAAAGCTGTAGCACTACAGCTAGAGGGGAATAGGAAGGGATACTGATGTTTAAAAAGGAGAAAAAAATGAAGTATAGACTGTCCAGCTCAAATTTAATTTTTGGAAGAAATTGGAAAAATAATTAGAAAAAGTCTTTTAAGTTCATGTAAAATAGCACTAAGGTGGTACAACAAACAATATACTTTGATGGGGAGCACATTATTTCAAATCAATTTAATGAATTTCTGTGACAGTGTAGTTGGCATTTTGAGTACGGATATGTTGGGTTTAGTTTATTAAAACAGTCTAATTTTAGTATTTATAGTAAACTTTTTAGAAAATCTTATCATCAACAGCTTAATAAGTTAAAGGAGGATATGCCCATCAATTTTATGATTTTTAACAATTGCTTCATCTGTAAGCCTTACTTGTTGAAAATTTAGCAATATTATTCTATGGGATATGTATGCTGAGATGGTTAGCTCTGGAAAGACAGGAATACAACTTACTGAAAATTAATCTAAATATGTTTATGCTATAAAGTTTTGACTGCAGTTATTTCTCATATTTTACCGAGTTTGGCTAGAAGCTAGTGACTACCCTTACAAAATAATTCACTAGCGATAATCATGTGTGAAGTGAAGATTATCAGTCATAACATTTTCTGCAATGCCCTGTTTTGTGTTCTTAAATTTTTGTAAATTAAACTAACACTTTGCTTTAGAAAGTCTGCTTTGCCTTCAAATGTTACGATTTCTATTTTTCTTGCAGCAGTTACATTAAAACTTAATTTCTTTTTTTTTAAATGTTTCCCTTAAAACATTAATCTTTTAACTTTTCTTGTATAGAAAACTTGTACTTTTCTTTCCCCAATACAAAGAAAAAATCGCAAATTAGTGGTTCAAGTTCAAACCTTATGTCAGCTATTTCTATTTCAGCACACAGACAACCATCCATGACAGAGAAATGTTTTTTTTTAGTAAACCCTTATCCTGTTCTTCTATTCACACACAGTTTGGAAACTTACTGAGGTCTTGGGAAACAACCTAGCCTTCCACAACTGGTAAAAAAAAAGGCCACCTTTTTATATATCTCAAACATTATTGAATCTGACTCCCTAGTAACTTATTTTATTTCACATTACTTAAAAAATTATTCCTTCTTAATTTTCTAGAAATTGTAATATTGAGGAAAGAAACTAGGTTTTGGATTTAAGTTTGTTTGTTTGTTAATACTGTGTTGGAGTCTTTCTCCCGTAATTAACTAGGTAGTTGACATTAGTAGTATTAAAAGAAAAATACAAAGCCAAGTAAAATTAGGGATTTTTAGTGACATTTACTGTTTATCACACTTTTAACAGTCAAAACTTCAGAGCTTTAGTTTGTGATATGGTTGCAATTAAGCACACAAATATCATAGTGACTTGTCATCTTTGAAGGATAGAACAATACTGTAAAAATGTTTCTTTAAAAGGAGAAGAAAACCTGGGCAAACAATGAAAAGGGATTTAACTCAAAGAAGGAAAACATATTCACTATTGAAAACTCAAGAAGTGTTTATGATTGAATTTTAAAAGAAATTTTTGGTTTATACAGTAGTTTCATGTCACAAAGGAAGATTCATTGACTTTTGAATGTTGTGCTTTATTCAGCTTACATTATTGTTCTAATGCCTCCAAAACACATTTATTTAAAATATTCTGCACAGTAACAGAACAAGAAAAAGAAAGGAAAATGCAGAAAGGACTCAAAGCTTTTTCACATTTATGTGGAAAATCCTTAATTTAAAGGATTTCTTTCTCTTCAAATTAAAGATTATTGAGTAGTTAACATTTGTAGGAAATAGATATTGTAGCAGAGGTATTTGAATACATATTCATAGATTAAAAGTGTACACTGGATTTTTTCCTGAGTCATGAGAGAGAAAAAAAAGCATAATGAAAACATAGTTGTTATATATTTTAAAAATTGATTTCAGGCCTCTGAAAATGGCATCTCAAGCCTAAAATCCAAACCTCAGCCTCTTATACAAGTCAGGCTTCTCATTCTCAACTGATCACAATTAACAGAAGATTTTTTTTTTTTCTTGTTTATTTGTTTAAAACAGCAATAAAATATTTTAGGAATTCAACGTACGTCTCTTTAATCACATAGCTTCTATATTTTTTAAAGGTAATGTATTACTATTTTTATGACCATGCTGCTTACATATACTCATAGTTTGGTGCCATGCTTACGCCATCAACATTTTGAATTCAAGTATTTATTAAGACCATTTTGTGCTGCTTATGTATCTTAAACTATACAGAAGCAAACAGCATTTCTGGTCCTGGACACCATTCTTAAAAGCCTGGCTCTGGTTTCATTCGGATAACTAAGATCAGAGAGCAAACTGGTGCAAAAAGTTTCTTTCTCTCACAGTTGTCTTTTCTGACCTGTTAGTCTGTTCAGAGTACTGAAAAGCTTGGCTTGAGTTTGACTTCCATCACTTCACCAGTTGCATCAATTGCCTCAACATTTTTAAGTTCTTTCATATAGAGATAACCTAGGATTGTGCATCTCCACGTGAAATGAGTTTAGCACCCGCCAATCTGTCTGAATGGCTGGTCTCCAAGTCTCTGTTCCTGAACTTGCAAACAATCTGATCTTAAGATGGTTACAGACTGGGACAAACTCTGAGTCAGCAACAGCACATGTTGTCAGACAGACCTCCATTCCCTAAATGTCTGATCTACCCTATATGCCATCCTCCTAGTTGAAGGAGGTAGTTCTATATACAGGGATATTCTCAGGGAATCCCTAATTAAAAAAAAAAAAAAAAAAAAACAACCAAAA
>NW_008796216.1:3378634-3382573 GCF_000699145.1 Aptenodytes forsteri
AATTAAAAAAAAAAAAAAAAAAACCAACCAAAAACCAAAAACCAAAAACAACCAACAAATCCAACAACAACAAAAAACACCTATTCTGCTATTTATTGATTTCTGCCTTTTTGGCTTCCTTTTTGTTTTTCTTTGGGTTTTGTTTTCTCCCTTTCCCTTTCCTTTCCCTTTCCTTTCCAACAGTCTTGGCTCTCTTCCTATATCCCCTAGATGTGAGCCTGAGCAAGCAATGGCATGTATTTTGGCTGGTTCATATCTACCGTCTCTGGATAGGCCATTGGCATTTTGAAGGAAGATGACATTAAGCTGAAGGATGACTTCCTCAACTTGAGTCCCTCTGTTATCCAGTTGGTAATTTTCATTAAGCCTGTGGGAATTTAGATATCTTTATTATCTCCTCCTTCTGACAAATTTGGTTAATATTAATTAGTCAAAGCAAGTTACATTAGGGAGACAACTAAGTGTCAGATGGATAGGTAGTGTGAATGTATAGTTATTGTTTCACTGGGAAACAAGCTTAAAAAAAATCAAAAACACTGGATTATTTTTATTTTATTTATTATTATTTTTATTTTCAAAACATTGGATTATTTTTATGATGAAAAATCTCTGGCTGTGTGATGTGATTACACCTTATTCTGTTTTGTTGTGGTTTTTTATTTGCCCTTTTTTAAATTTTATTTTCTATTTTATTTACATGCTACACAGACATTTACATACAGTAAAAGTATCCCATACTATTCATAAAGACTTAGAATTTTTGAGTTCATCTTATCTGTGTTCAGAAATTAACAATGTAGGTCTCATACATTAATCAGGTTACTGTGTATAAACAGAGCCATTTAAACACTTGTTACTTGGTTAGGCAGTAGATTTACACATCTGAATAGCCATTGAGAAATTCTTTCAGGAAAACCACAGGTTTCCAGTTGTCTTCCAGTAGATCTCCACTATTGTCAAGAGACATCAGTGAATTTTTCTTCATTGCTAAAAACCCTTAAACTTTTGTTTATAACAAAGTGCAGAATACAGAGCACAGCTTAACAGTTATGGCCTGGTATTTTGGTTAAGCGTTTTAACTGGAAAGATAGGTCAGAAATTAATGGTTATTGCTGTGGCTTCAGAAGATGATCCCAAAAATGTATATATACTCTTCACCTTTTCTTTCTTTATATATCTATTTCTGCAGGCATCTCCTAAACTACTTTTGTTTACATAACTCACTATCTGGTGAGGTTTCTTCCTTTTATAGGCTACCTATATTATTCATTTAAATGAATGTCACAACTTTATCAACAATTATTATTTTATCAGCAAGAGTATATTAATTATTCTGGCTATAGCTTAGCATCTTTCTTTTTGAACCTGTACAGTTCCTAATTAGTTTGGCAAGCAACTCAAATTTTCAGACTAAACAGCTGCTTTATTTTCATTCTTACTATTAACACAGGTCAAACTGAACAACTTAGCTACATATCACTGTGTCTTATCAACTTCCTTACTTATCCAAGCTAATCTCTGTTTCTGTGTGCTTATGTTAAGCTATAATAGGTTTAATTTTTTCCACCTACTTTTCTGCATGTATAATATCATAATACTGTCAACTATTTACTATCAAGTCATAACCAAAATTCTTCTAGACCATATGAGAAAACAGTCAACCATTACAGCAGCAGTTCTAGGTGCATAGGCATTAGTAATCTGTAAGACCACAGTCCATTCCACTCAGATGTGAAACTTTTTTTTTTTAATTTTATTTTCAATATATCAGAGTAAGAAACCAAAATATCTTAGATATGGGATGTACAGCTTCTTGTTCATAACCTTGATGGATGAGATTTTAGATGCAAGACAGAGAGGATTCCTATACCTTGCCTCATGGTTCCTCAGTTCTCACCTTCTTCCTGCTCAGCCTCTCCTTTTATTACGTCTTTGCATTTAAGTTGCAATAGTATTAACATCTGGATGATTATATTTAAATAATATGTTTGTAGAAGAATCCAAATACTGGTTTCTGTTTTCTTTATAGCTTCTTTCTTGAGAGATTCTGCTTCTGGGACACCTTGTCTCAGTTTGGCATGGTATTTGTTTTACTTATCGTATTTGTTTATCATAGTCAAAGCTGAGAGTTGGAAGAAAGACAGAGAATCCAGTACGTGACCCATTTGAGCAAAACAGTATACATAAACAAAAGAGGCAAAGTCATTACTATTTCCTTACATCAACTACAGTTACTGCAGTACCTGTAGCTTCCATCCCCAAAGCTTCTGATGCGTGGAGCTCTACGTAGAGTTCAAGGCAGATGTCCTCTTCTTGTGATGTTTTTTGTTTCCGTATCTGATACCAGCTTAGATAGAGATATTTTGCAGACACTTTTTATGTGCGACTTTTCTCACTACCTTTTGAAAGACTGTGTAGCTATCACCAAGATCTGAACAGTTGTTCAGATACAGTACTGGAACCTGATTATGTGGTAGGCATTTTTCACCATTAAGAAGTAATCTACAAATATTTTTTTTCTTAATCATTTTTGATACACATCTTTTTGCATTAAGATACCAGAATTATAGATGTACAAAGGATATTACTGAGAAGGTCTAAGGTTTTATGGTGGGATTCACCAGCTTGCCTTATATGTGTTCTATTGAAATGTACATATCTATACATAGTTATCACACATTACTGTTTGAGAAATAACACTTTCCCCTTGAATTTAAGAGATCATTGTAAGTTATTTGAACAGAGTAGATGAGGTTCTAGTAAGTTCTTCTGGACACATGCACTGTAAGGCATGTAAACCAACTTCCTTCACTTTCAAAAAGCATGGCAAAAAAAGCAATACTAATCTAAACAAGTGAAAACTCATACAGTCCCTCACATCTTTAATAGCTTAATTACTTAAAGAAAGGTTTAGGTAGAAACAGCTTTATTAAAAGTGTTTAATCATTTTTAACTTGAATGCAGACATTCAAATTTTTTTTTTTCCTAAGATTTCACATTGTTCTAATCCATATAGAATAGTTAATTTTATCAAAAAACAGCTGATCAGAACACTAGGGTAATATATTGTAAATAGGCCTAAATATTATATTAATACTTTCAAAGGCTGTGGTTTTTTATTAGTAGTATTAGTAGTAGTAGTAATTTATGCCTCTGCAAATGACTTTGCAATTTATCCTACATACAGACTCACTGGATCTAGTGTTCCTGATCTTATTGTGAGCATGAGCAACCAGATGTGGCTTCATTTACAATCTGATGACAGCATTGGCTCACCAGGATTCAAAGCTGTTTATCAAGGTACGAACTAAATTAACTGTTTTAAACTCATGTTGTAACTCCCTTCATTACATCCCAACAAATTTATTTCAAATAGGCATTTAGTCCTTTCACAAATTTAGAGTTTTGATAATGTCTCTATTGTTAATTAATAGTTAATGGAGATATGGCTTTGCAAATACCCACAAAATAACTAAAAAAATCTGAAGTAAAAATGAAAGTTATTGTTCTAATGCTTTTTGCTTGAAGGTCAATCCAAACTGCAAATTTCTATCATATTTGAAAAATTTTAAATGTTACATTCTGCTAACCTGTGTAATTCCTTAAATTGAACATTATTTGAAAATTATGATTAGTTTTCTCAGACTTTATAGGAGTAGTTACAAAACTTGTTTTCATGCCTCACCAAGAATCTTCACAGACCTAAGTCAAAATTAATATGTAACAAAAACAACAGAACAGATATATTGTATATGATTGTGGAAATTAAGAAGATGTATAAAATTGTGGAAATTTAACTCAAAAAAAGTGATCTAAATTACCCTAGCCTCATTTGTGTTGCTTCTGTCTCAAAGAGATGAGAACTTTGGCAACATAAGCATCTTCAATTTTTCTTTACTGTGAGCTTCGGTTTGATACTTTCTGAAGTTGATTCATTCT
>NW_008796216.1:3386098-3390560 GCF_000699145.1 Aptenodytes forsteri
GTAAAAAATACCTGATATCTGTTAGTATGTATGCACGTATTGAAACTTTCCATTTAAATAGGTTGCATAGACATGCAGATAGAAAGAGCTCTTGCTTATTAACATATGGTATCACTTTTGGTTAATTTCCATGTTAATTAGTTCACCTTAAGGATGACAAAACCAGTTAATACTATTTTCAATAGTTTCTTATGGGCACATATGGTGAAAATGATTTGATAGTAATTTTGTCAAAATACTTTTGTACAAAAGATGCTGCAAAACATTGAGACTGTTCACTGTTCACTAACTGAAAGTAACTTAATTAGAAGAGTGGGAGTTCTCCCTAAACATTTTCCATAAACTAAAGCACCCTATCTAAATGTTTCATTTCACCTGTAGTCACCTTACTGCTTCCACACTAAAATAGGCAAAATAAAGAATGAAAAGTTTAGTTTAGTAAATTATGCATTTATTGCACTAAGGACATTAAGACAGGCTTGCCTGTGTAGGTTTTTATAAGTGGTGTTTGTGGCTGATAGCTTATTGTGAACTCTAATGATGAAAGGAACAGGTAGGGAAAATGCTCCCCAGTGATCAGCCAGGAAACCTAGTGTTGGTTCTCCACACCAGTATCCTTCTACAGGTGGTCTCTCCATTAAAGCAGGTGGTGATGATGATGGTGATTACGATTATATTTTCACCATTATTTTTCTCTAGTACTATATACTTTTCTTTGGGACTCACTCAAACTCATCATTGGTTATTCCCACTCAGGGTACTGATTGAAGTATGCTAATTAGGTCAAGTGTTGTACATTCATAGATTGTTAAGTTTCTGTGTGCATATATTGTTGGATAATATTTATTGAGTAAATTACTATTATCTACTTTTTTATGCACCTTGTTTTGGTTTTCTTTAATGTGAACTGAACTCTACAAAACAAGAAGTAAGGAGAAGGGGAAAAGAAGGGGTGATTCTCATGACGGTGGCAATCGTTTCCCATGAGAGTCCTCCATAGCAACACTACTGGGATTTGCAGGTCCATGGCCATGAGAATAACAATGTGAGAACAACAAGGAAAAAGCACCATCACAGAGGCTCTTGAAACATTATCACAATTGCTTAAGTGAGATGTTACAGAGCTGTGAGTCAGAAAAACAGATGCAGGCCTGTAGCATTACTATGGCTAAGACATTAAGGTATCTTAAGACATTGTGCAACACATTCAGCCTATACAGTTACACAGCTCAAGTGTGTTGTGTTGCCTGAGGGCAATGACATATCCTTTATTTAAGTTAATCGCACCTCTTCTCATCCCTTCTTTCACAGTTTCATCTTTTTTCACTTTTGTCATTTCTAGGGACCATGTTTATTAAGACTATATTTTCTTTATAGAATCCATTTGTGAATTACATAAAGTAGAAATAGTGAGTATATAGTGGAAGAGAGTATTGGTACAAGTTATGCATCTGATACTTTGCATTTTTTCCTCAATCCAAAATTATGAACTTTATCTCATCGTACCTCTATGAAAAAGTTCAAAAATCTAAATCTATATGCTGAGTTATTTTTCTGCTATCATTTCTCTTTCTGGTATTTCTAAAGTTGTCTGTTTTCATTTCTGTATTTATCTAACTTATCAAAGATAACTTATTTAATTTATGGGGTTCAACCTCTTACTTCTGTGGACTTTGTGAAAATACCTGAAGTATACACTGTGAATTTTGCAGAAGTAGTGGCATCTCTGTTATGAAATATATTGTTATCTTTTGACAGTTGGATTCTGGCTTTCAGTCTTGTTTTACAACCAATTGTGAGTCCTTCTGTGTTTTTGTAGTTTTGGAAATTAATTCCAAAATTGTAAAATGTGAAATGTTTACAATCTCAGAAGTGTAGTAAATGTCTTAATATGAAGGTGAATTATAACTTTTTTCTGTTTTACCTCAATGCTCTCATTAGTTTTATTAGCATTTTCTCATCTTCTTTTACTGTTGACAAAACTTTTATCCATCTTCACTCTCAACATGTCTCTTGCTTTAGGCCAAGTGTAAAATCTTAAAACTCTATCCTGTCATAAGACACCTCAATGATTCTGTTTCCCCTTTGTTTAACAGTCAAAGAACCTGTCCAAAAATAGAACCTCATTTTAATTATGAGAAAGTTAATGGATTGTGACATGTGACCTCAAAGACACTGTCTTTGTGATTGCAGTTAGTTAAAAAGAAAGCAAATTGCAGGCTTTGATGGCTTATACATGGTCCATAGAGACAAAGTAAAGAGCATCTTTATTTGAATATTTTTTTACCAAGAAGTCTGAGTTTTGCTCAGGATTAGAACATGAATCCTCACCCTCTTGTGCAATATTTTACTATTGACCAACTGAATCTTGACTTTGTATCTATTATAGTACAATCATTTTTCATACTAATATTTACAAAGTGTCATAGACTGATTGCAGTTTATAGAAAATTGTTACTTTAGCTGACCTTTGTCTCACTTTAATTATAAAATAGAGAAGCATTTTGATGATGCAATTCACCTATTGTACATTAGTATGTCCACCTAAAAAATGGCATGAGATGATGCCTGTAAATGAACTGACATGCATCACATTTTGTATACGAGTAGTAAATTTAATTCTGTTTACAGTTTGGCTAAGGGATTAAAGGAGGAACAATTCTTTCTGTATTCTTATGCCTCTTCTTTGGCTTACCTTCAGAAACATCTTAATGTCAGAAATATGTAATGCTTTCTATATTATTTTATTCTTATTACTCAAATTTCTTGATTTTGAATACAGTTGATATTTACTTTAAGAAAAGTTCTATAGTCTGCCTAATTAGTCAGGCTTCTTGGACTGTACAATGCAGCTCTCCAATAGTTGAATCCACAGAAAGATGTCAGACACAGGTCCTCAAGAAATAGTTACTAGTAATAGTTTTGAATACAGAGGAATAACACTGTACCTGTATCACTGGATGCAATGGAAGGTGAGCTATGGAAACATAGATGGTAAAACTAATGTTGAGATTAGCTTAACTTGACAAAGCTGATAAACAGCTACTATGTTAGAAAATACAATAGTTGTCTTGATATTTTTTCTATAAGTCATCATCAGTTGTCATGTATTATAAAGACAAAAATAATTTAAATGTTACCCATATGTAAGTACATTATTAGTAAGTAAAATGCAACATGCTACAGGCAACCTTAACTTTGATGTTAAACTTTCTAAACCATATTAGAACCATATTATTATTGCTAAAACAGAAAGCTATTAACCCATATTAAAAAATTTAAAATGCTGAAGAATAATCTGCACCTAAGGTTGCTTTTCTTAAAAAGCTCTTCTATAGACTGTATCTGAAAGTCTTCCATTCCAGACATCTTAAGAGAATGGTTCAATACCTTTCTGAAAGAATTCTCTGAAAGCATCTACCGTTTCTGTGAAAAGGCCAGAAATGTAAATTGTTCTGTCCTTGAAGAAAGGGATATGTTGTAATACCACACCTAAGTATATCAAAGGATCTGTACTGAAATCCTCTTTCTATTATAATCCATGACAATTTTCCTTACTGAAGCCAGCATGACCAGGTTTCACTCCACACATCGTAATTAAGTAAAGAGAAGGAAAGCAAAATATGCTATTATACATAGTTAATGTCACTAAAATGTATGTTGTCTTCTGCTGTAGACATAGAGAAATTAGTGACACTATGTATTTCATAGCTGAGATTTTGTAATAAAAAACTAACATTTCTCAGTGAATACTTGTGTATGTAGTTACTTGTGTAGAGAGGGCTGTTAAAGATAAAATTTTCAAGTTTTGTTACAAAACTAAAAAAATTAAAAGGAAATTTATTCAGAGTAAAAAATAACAGATTTAGGTTCATTAAGACAGTTTTCAGAATTTCAGCATAGACGTCTTTAGAAAGTAAAGGAATTAAAAGACTGGACTGTAAGTTCTAGTTATGTCTCTAATATATTTTTTTCTTTTACCTGGGTATTTAGTAAGGTTATGAAAGATTTCAGTGTATTTCTCCATACAAAGGACATATCTGAAATCCTCATATGTCACCTCCTGGAAGAATAACATAACCATGCTGAATGGTAATCTTGTTGAAGGTTATTGCCAGTCTACCTTGTTGAAGTTGCTTCAGTCTGAATAAGTTTTAAATATACGTTAGAACAGGGCCTGGTATCTTCTGAGCACTCTGATTAAATTAGTTTAGGTTGACCAAAAGTACTTATTTTAAATGAGTAAACTATTGAAAGAAAATTTTTTGAGCTCTAACTAAAATTCCAGTCCTGCCATGCAATGACTCTAAAACCTGTCTGATTTTTTTTTTTTTAATTAATGTATATATAAAGAACAACATGACACATACACTTAATGTTGTGGTTTGACTCCAGTTGGCAACTAAGCACCACACAGCCACTCGTTCACCCTCCCCCCCGCCAGCGAGCTGAGGGAGAGAAG
>NW_008796216.1:3390673-3416630 GCF_000699145.1 Aptenodytes forsteri
ACACAAAAAAACAGGGAAAGAAAAAAAAAAAACAAGTGATGCAACCACTCACCATCCACTGACTGACACCCAGTCAGTCCCCAAGCCATGATCACTGCCCTCTGGCCAAGTCCCCTCAGTTTATATACTGAGCATGACATCATATGGTATGGAATATCCCTTTGGTCAGTTTGGGGCAACTGTCCCAGCTATGCCCCCTCCCAGTTTCTTGTGCACCTCTTTGCTGGCAGAGCATGGGAAGCTGAAAAGTCCTTGACTTAGTATAAACACTGCTTAGCAACCACTAAAACATCAGTGTGTTATCACATTATTCTCATGCTAAATGCAAACCACAGCACTATGCCAGCTACTAGAAAGAAAATTAACTCTATTCCAGCCAAAACCAGGACACTTAAATAGAGATATTGTGCATAAAATGTAATCCTAAGGATGAAAACAATATTAGTATCAACATACCACCATTTTGAGGTCACAGGTTAATCTTGTAACACCAACAGACAAAGTGTATTTCTACCAATGACATGCTAAGTCTATATTTTTACAAGGAAACTTTTCTTGCAATCTGTTGCTGGTCATGGGCTAAAGCAGGGACACTTTTTAGATACAATAGGTAAAGAATTTTACATTAAAGTAATTCTTAAATCATGCACTTTTTTTTTAAAATTAGTTTTCCTCTTGAGCTGCATTTTGCTTGTGTTTGACCACAAGTGAACATCGCTCATGCCCAAACTTGCCCAGCAACTTGTGATCTGATGTGGTATTTAGGCAGATTTTAATCAAGAGAAAGAATTGGTTTATACTATTTCTTAATATAGGTCCAAGCATACATTTACCTGTTACATGGATGAGATAGACATAGTCATTGTCATGCATATCCAGATCAGGATAACGTAATATAGCAATATGATATTGTACCTTGTAACAATATCAAACAATGATGTCAGGTCACGAAGTTAGCCCTGGACACCTTCCTGATAGGGCCTAGAGTCGCAGCCAAAAAAAAGAATGATAAGGTGAATAATGTGCCTTAGTTTGACTTATTCCACTTATGTCATGGGTGCGCCACATCTGAAAATAAGCGCTTTATGGCTGTTAAGGTCCAAGGTGGATTGTGCAGCCAGCTGATCATTAGGCTGCTTCCGTGCTTGTGTTCCCATCAGCTGTACCACACTGACATAGAAGCAGATGACAGTCAGCTTGAACTTTTAGGTGTGAACATTTTAGAATTTTATTAAGCTTGAGATTTTTCTCCCATTCAAGCCTGTAAACTTGTCAGTCTGATAAAAATATTGAATCTTTTGACTTCCAGACTTCTTGATAACCAATATAACATCTGTTTCATAGCCTGTTTAGAACTCACTTTTTATTCTTGCCTTTACGTGATTATATAAACTAATTAAGTTATTTCACTAGCCCATCCTTTAGTTCATAACAGTGTTATAGAAGAAATCTGGTGACTCAGTGATATAATCCTGAGCATTTTATATAATTTGAAGTTATTAAGAATTCTTGGAGATGTCAGGAAGTATATCAGCCCCTGCAAGCAGCTGAAAATGTCAAGTTTACAACCTTAATTTGTATCAATGCTCAACTGAGCAGTAAAGCTTTAAGCTCTTCATTATGATGTTGTTTGGAAGAAGATACTTCTTTCCTCCTGAGACTAGTAGAAAAATACTTTCTAAAATGTATTTCAGTTGCTCAGATAAATGTCAGCTGTCTTTTTGCATACAGCTATAGTACTTAGTAAACCTTAAATCAGTGCAGTTTTTTTGCAAACACACAACTAGCTTATAAATGCCATTGCACTACCAATATTGATATAAAACTTTGTTATTGCTCAAAGATTTGATAAAACCTGTGCTGAAAGAAATTAATGGAATTAGGCTTTTTTAGGACTCTCACAATTAGACATGCATTCAGGGAAATCATTATGCACAGTGTAAAGCTTGGAAAGAAAACCACTCATAAGTCATTCAAGGAAAACTTGGAGCTTCCTGTTTTACTCTAAGCTTTTCTCTTTCTTTCATCTATTTCATATATATTAAGTTTTCTTTTTATATTTTGTTCCTGTATTACAATTCAGACAAATTATTTAAGTGTGTGCTTTTGGAGGACAGACAATACATAGATTTCATATTTTATGTGAAAATTTTCACATGTAAAAACTATTTGGTTCTGTGTAGAATCAGAAAGTTTCATCATAATATTGTATGAATGAATCTGTTTGTAGTACCACACAGTGCAGGTTAGTTCTGTGGATGGGCAAATGTCAGTTACTTAATTTCCAGCACAACATATTATCAATCATTTTCACATAAGGAAGCTTTCCTATATTGTTACCTGACCTTTTTAGAGTATGTTGTTCAGTTAAGTCTACAGCAGGCACTTCTAGGTTTCATCATCCTTGAGTTTTCTTTCAAGGAATAAATAGTATCATCAATAGGTTACTAATAGAGTGAAAATAAGCATGCTAAGTCACTGATAATTACTGCAACAGTTTTAAAGTAATTCTTAATAGTGAAGAATATCTTTGCCTGAGTTTTGTATAACGGTTGGGGTGGCAGACAGAATCCACTTTCCATCTAGAAAATACACATGTACTTGAGGAACATAACATCATGGTGATATGCTTTAATTGGTTGAGTGTATTGCATATTTATATATTAGCAGGCTGTAGTGGGTAAGATCAAATTTCCATCTATGCCACTATCCTTTATTAAACAATTGCAAATAACAATAAGGCTTAGTGAAGAGTATAAAAAAGGGTAAGCATGTAACACCACATAACTCTCCTTCTCCCTCCTAAATTAACAAAATAACAAAACCAAAAGGTCCAGATTGTTTGAGTACAAATTTGTTAAGTAAATGCATTTTATGCCTTTTTTATTTTTATATTAGTTGCATAAGTCTGCTTCTAATGTCGTATTTTTATTTTATAAAAGCACATTTCAGAGTCTTCAACAGGTCTTGATATCATTATGCTCAATTGAGCTCCACGGACATACAACCAATATCTGTTATTCTCAATCAGTTTACAGATTAACATATAGCTGTTCAATTATAATGTTTAAGCAATGTATTAGCTTCTTCCACTATAACCTTTAATGTAATGCATTATTTTGTGCTAATAATGGAGATTCTCAATATGCCGGAAAAGAACGTGTATGTTAAAAATAGTGTGGTTTACTGACCTGATATCTGTGTACATTTTTAATTTTCTGATTTCATTGAGGAATATCTTTATTAATGTGCTCCATTATTTAAACTTCAGAATTTAAAAAGCAAAAAAATAAAAAAAATCTAAACACTCTCAACATTTAAAATTTGTTTAGGTACAGCCAGTATACAGCACATGTATTCTTTCTTAGTTACATGACATGTCTGTGTCTGGGAAGCTTCCCTCTTCCTCCCCCTCCAGATTGCAGCTGTGTCTGACTGATTAGGCATATGTGCATTCATATCTTTTCAGCAATTGACTCAACAAGTTAAAACTTATCATGAGTTGAAAGCCTTTGTTTGCCTCTTTGCATAAAAATATTATACATTGAAACAATAACATGTTGTCTCTGAATAAGAGAGAATTGTTATGTTTTAGCTCAGCCAGTGAAGATTATTCTTCTAGCCAAGTTTCTTTGACATCTTAATTAAACACATTCCATGTGCAAAACAGCTCAGTTATTTTTATTGTATTATAGAAAAGTAAAATGTTATATAGCTTTTCATCCAGGTTAATTATTCAGTATGTTTGACTTCAACATAAATGTTATTTCCAGATTCTAATTAAACTTTAGTTAAAAGTTTATCATGCCCATATTTTTAAAAAACATTAACATTTGATGATTTTTCTTAAAGAGTCAATAGCAACAAATTCTAAAAATAAAACTGGCATTTTCTAATAAGTTTCTAATAAGATATACATGAGAATTAAATGTAAGCATTAACTGATCTTTTGGAGAGTTTTGTTTGTTTGTTTGTTTGTTTTTAGTCCTGGCAGGTGTTTCTTTGCACTTTGTTCCTTCCACTGAAAAAAAAACCCAAACAATGGAACTGAACAGAGTTGAATCTCAGTTTTTGAAAGAGAAATCCCAGTCTTTGCTTCTTAGCAGATACAGCTCAGTCGAAAGTCTGATAGAACAACTTAATCATTTTAAGTAAATGGAAATTTGCAATAGCTTTTTACCAGTTAAAAATTTCTCCCTTTGCTGTCTTTTTGATACTTGTTTTTAATATAGAAAATGCCACAGCGTATGCACTATGAACTTAGCTGTCGACCTACATTACCTAAGAAGATAGTCCTTTCAATCTTTTAAGCCAAAATAATTCTACTTTACTAATTAGCCTTATTTATTTCAGAAAGTGGTGAAATACTCAGAGTGTCTTTTTAAAATCTACAACTGAGATTGTTTGGCATTCTTAAGCATCCTCCAGAATTTGTAGTTTCTGGAAATGATGGTCTGAAAGAAAGATACATCACAGCTAGACAGCAACAGGTAGGATGTTATGAGTTTTTCTTTTGAGCAATACTATGATAAATTCTTATAAAAATATTTGATTTTTGTGACAGTTTTCTCTGTTTTTTCACTAGAAGGATCAAGTCATAAGAATTATATTGTCCTTTAGTTTTGAAGCCTTTTGATGCATGACACCTGCATTTTGGTTATAAAAAACAAACACTTGATTTTAAATGAGAAATCAGTCAGCTTTTCATATTGTTTCCCCAGTGGTGCCACTTAGTTTAAGTTTTATTTTCCTGTCTATGCTACTTTAAGTAACCATCCTTTTTGCAGCAATAACGAAAGAATTGTTTAACTTATGTGATGGCTGATACACCTTGGACTATATTCATAGAATCATAGAATCGTTTAGGTTGGAAAAGACCCTTAGGATCATCAAGTCCAACCATTAACCTAACATTGCCAAGTCCACAAATTCTAACATTGATGTTTTATTTAAGTATATCCTTCTGAAGAAATGTGTGAATAAGCTGTTAAAAGTAATGTTATCACTGAAGTCAATAAACTCTAAAGAAGGCATTGTTTTAAAAATCTTGCTACATATTTAATTTGCTTCTGTAAAACAAAATGCAATCTTATTGTAATTTTTCTTGAAGCAAATATTTATCTAGAACCGTAGGAAAAAAAATATTTTTTCTAAGCCACCAAAAATTCAAAAAATGAATAAAACACTTTGTATTTAAGATGTGAATGATCCAAGATAATCTTGTGCTGAGTCAGACTTTGACTGTCACAGTATTTTCTGTGTATATATATGCATAGTGTAAACATACTACTAGTTCTTTTTATGAAACAACACAGGGTAATTTGAGAAATAAAAAAATATTAAACCTACATTCTCATGACAAGCTGAAAAAACGTTTGTTTGACCCTAAAAAGACACTGTACACAAAATCTTGTTTCCAGTTAAGTCTTTATGGCAGCCATTTCTAAAGTTTTAAAAATACATGTATATTCATTTATAGATATATGAAGTGCATTTCATGTATTAATATAATTTCAAAGGATTTGAATATTCTCTCACCTCAAAATTTACCCCAAAATTTTCATATTTTGGTTTTCTTGTATGTGTATTAGAATACATTGCATACTACAAAATTAATTCTGTATGTTTTGCATAAAACTTTAAAATAATTTAGTTTAACTTGTATTTATTGTTATAATATATAAAGAATATATTCTTGTTCTTAAGATACACCCAGTTATAAAAACTGGCGTTCTTTTGATCAAAGCCAATGATAAAACCCTAGGAATAAGAGTTCCCTTTATTTTTTTCCTTGTTGAAAATGTATGTTAAGTTATGTCTGCAGGGAGATGCTCAGGAAAGTTAAAATTAACAAAGTAGAATAAATTCAAACTACAGATTTAACTGAGTAATCTACCTTAAATCCTTATGTAGGGGCTCTCCTTCAGTGACATTACGACCTTTCATAACTGCAACTTAATCTTCAAAAAGAAGAAAACAAATCCTCTGAGGAGGATTAAACTACAGTAATCTGAGGACAATGGTACACCTGAATGAGTACTTCTACATGTCTTCTAGTGTGGCTTTACTTATAAGCCTAGAGCTTGTGACTAGTTGAGGATCCTTCCTAAATGCCACATTTAGAAAAAACTTTTCATTTAAATTTTGTGAAATTTTAAAATAATGCACATGGAACACACTAAATAAACTCTTCATAAATAAAGAATAATTATAATATTACAAAAAATGCATGAATCTTCAGCAATCTTCAGCAATCTACTTCCTGTGAACTTCTGAGTATCACAATACGAGGCCATGATTAAGATCGCTTATTTGGTTATTGCCCCTGATGGAACAGTTCTCCTGGAAGAAATGACACATTTTCAGTTAATTGTCAGCAAATAATGACAAAGTGGATAGTTTAACAATGTCTAGCATTGGCATTATTTAATAAAATTAATATAAATACAAATATTCATGTATATACATTTATGTACATATATTTATATATTTGCATATATAAATCTATTCATAGTCATTGTCTGCTTACAGACTTGAAGTCCATCCAAATTTTTTTCACAGATAAAAATTTTTTTCTTCATTTTTTCATAACCATATGCCCAGCCTCCTATGAACTTTCTGTCTCCAAATTTAAAGATTGGTTTTAACATGCTTTTAAAAGTTTGAGAAATAATTTTCAAGGAAAAGTAAAAATATGGTATTGTTGGTAGACATCAATTTAAAAAATATTTTTCCATTCAATGTTGTGTAGAATTATTTGTAATTTTGTTGTGTTGATTATTTGTAAACAGATCAATACTTAAAATAACAGTACTGTTTTGAGAGGACTAATAGAAACAGTTATAAAACACATTCCCTTTTTATTGTATTTTCTTAGCAATTAATCTGATAATTATTATCATTTATTTTTGTATTTGAACACAAATATGATTTGGCATGAGTTATAATTCATATTTTGATCTTTACTTAGTTTTATATCTCTAATGTAAGTCGTTTCTTTACCTATTAACAACATTTTTGTTTTGTATTTTTCCACTTTCTATTTGTTGACAAAAATACCCTGTATATGGTCTAATGTAGTAAAACTTTTTACTGATCCATAATACAATAATATTTCCAATTTCGCAGCTGACAAACAGAACATGTATATTTTTATCATTAGAAAACTAGTCTATGTTATGATACAATACAATCAAACATGGCAATATCAGATAAAGAAGGAAGGTGGGTTGTAAGGTAACCATCTGACAAAAAAACAAAGAGGAAAAGATAACTTTAAAAATTGGCTCTGACTTTCATAAGCTTTCATAAGCTCTGACTTTCTCTTTTTGTGAGAAATAATCTAGGAAACTGTGATGATGCCTTGTTTGTTAACTGTTTGCTGTATGTTAAATTGTATTTCTTTAAAAAGAAAAAAAAAGTCATTTGTAAGAATGGGGAGAAAACACCTTCACTGAGCATCCCTTCCTATGACAAACTTTTATAATGCAGTCCAGGACCAGCTCAGAGAAAGCTGGAATGCGCAGAGCTGGAAGGAACCTTACAGCACAGCAGGGCTTGGGAACTCCTTATGGGAAAAGGGAACTGACAATTTATTTTTTTTCCCATAAAGACACAGAAAAGACAATGTGGAGTTTTCTGCAACCCAGAAACTACCTTGAGACTGCATTTGTATTA
Organism: Aptenodytes forsteri; assembly: GCF_000699145.1. Classification (NCBI taxonomy): domain Eukaryota; kingdom Metazoa; phylum Chordata; class Aves; order Sphenisciformes; family Spheniscidae; genus Aptenodytes; species Aptenodytes forsteri. The sequence goes on from NW_008796216.1 coordinate 3,398,351, forward strand.
CTAAATAAAATGTGGTCAGGGGCTGTGTTCTTGCCCTGAGGATACATCCACATAACATCGAGGGGCCTTGTTTACCCACAGACAAATTGTGTTTATGTGAGTGTATTTGTATGTATGTGTCTTGGGGCAGGGCAAGAAGGTGTTATTTCAGTGTGTTACTGATGTGCATGCTGCGCTGCAGGCCATAATTCATGTTTTCATAGCAAGAAACTGAGAGTATATACTGAACACTGGGATGTGGTGAGGTATGTCTGAAGATATGAAGCCTGTGGAGTGATGCTGGAGGACTTTGTAGAATACAGGGATGAAAACTTGATGCAGTCTTGTCCATCCAGTCTATTGGGAATGGTCTCTGGTGCTTGCTGTACCCTGAATCATGACCATGCAGCATCTCAGAGATGCCGGTAGGCATCACCAGGAAGCATGCTAAAGCTTATGCAGTATGGGTAGTTGGAGATCCAGTGCTCAAGCTCACCCTTGTCCATGCTTTATTTAGCAGTGGACAACCTTGGAGGAAAACACTCACATAGCAAGGTCACAGTGGGAAGAGAGCAAGCTATGCACCAACTCTTCTTTCTCTACACATTTCCAAGAACAGCTCTGTGCTGTCTTTTTTTAAAGCCTTCATGTTTCTTTTGTTATTTCTCACTGAAAACTTGCAGTATGTTTTTAGATATTCTTTGTTCAATTAGAAGACTACAGGTGTGGTGTTATAACAATACCCAGATTAATTAACATCTGTTGTTTAGTTTCCTAAATTTTTGAAATTATTAATTTGTGTAACTTTATCATGAAATTGTCTTTCATTTCCTAGTTATGGATATTTGTGTGTGTGTTGTGGATTAAGCTCCGTAGGGGCAAGGAGGGAGCGAGATTCTCCACATTTCCTTCGAGTGGCCAGATCTGGCGGGACAGTCTTTCCATAGCAGAGATGCAAGCCCATAGGGTCGAGGGGGAGGGGGAATAGAGATTCTCTTTGAATTGCTGGAGCTGGCAGGCCAGTCTATACACAGTTGGTACCTCAATGTCTGCCCAGTCCTTTACCACCAGGGTACTGGTGTATGACATCAGTGTGCTCCATACAAACCTTCACCTGCACTGGATGTCATCCAGATCCTTGGAGGCCTGATTATTGTCCAGGTCACTGTAGACCTCCTGCACCACTGCTAATTCCCAGCACAGTGTGTAAGCTTATTTTGTAAAACTGGTATCTTATAAATGCTGTATTGGAATTTAAAACAACCCACTTCATGACATTTTTATATAGTAGATTAATTTTAGCTGTTGTTGAGACTAAAAAAAATCTGGAATTTCTTGTTCATATGCATTTTTCCATCTTTTTAATTTAAACTAGATTCTTATTATCATCTCATTAAAATCAATTGGGGTTTTTAGGACTTTGGTGAAGCTATTGATATGCTTTTTTAAAATAGTTTCACCATGAAAAGATAAAATATGTAGTCAGGTTTGGGTCATTAAACAGTTTCTTTATCATTTGTGCCTTCATTATAGCATTTATTGAATTTCCTAAATGTCACTTTGTTGATTACCAAGTGCCAAATGGAAATAATTCCTAATGTCACCTGATTTCGAATGGACAATTAAATTTGAATCCCAAATACTATTAAAAACACAATTCATACTGGTAGTTGTTACTGAGGTAAGATCTATGGGAAATATTAAGCAATAGCTGAAGATTTTCATTCAGACACACAGATATTTATTAGTAAGATCTTCTGTAAAGGATTGATTTATTTCGCTAAAGAGTTGCTTTAAAATTCTTCAATACTTTATTCTTTCCAAGTCTTTTCACCAGCTGTGTGATTTATCCATTCTGCTCATAAACAGACATTAATTTCACACTTTGACTGAAATTGATTTGACATGCAAACACCTCCACCTGTTACAAAGTCAGCATATCCTCCAGAGCAGCCTTTTTACATTGCTCATTTTATTAGCAATTTAGATTAAAGCGCGTTATTATTCAAGACAAAATAATGATTTATCTTTACATTGCTATGAAATTTGAGAAAAACAATAGTTCGTTATCCAAAACATTGTCAAGAATAATTTTTTAGGCTTTTTTCATTTAATATATTGGTTGTATATATGGTAGTATAGAAAAGTAAGATCCATTCAGACTCTTTATTAAATGTGTGAATTGCTGAATTAGGTTAACGAAAAGCTATAATGATATCTAATTTAGTATTGTGTATGCTTCCATGCTCTGTTTTGCATCTAAACACTTCTGAGTGTACCGTACTACTCAATTTTATTTTAATAATGAAGAATTAATGACATTTACTAGAAAATGGATCTTCTAAAATGTGCAGTCTTGGTGTTTTCTGAACATAGCTCATAGAACATTGTACAGTGAAGATTTCTAAGTGCAAAGAGTAATGAACTACATTAAATGGGGTATTTGTGCAGATGAACCGTATATTATGTGCTGACTGTAGGTGAAAAACATCATATTAATGCAGTAAATAACATAGTATATTTTCAGAAAGGAATTAAATTTGGAGAGCAGTACAAATGACCTTCATTGCCGACAGATTTGGTCTGTAATATGATATTGCAGCTTTAAAAAATTGTATTTTATGGCGTTTTTAATAATTTTGGGTTTAATTGCAGACCAATATTCTACTCCTTTGTACCTTCCCCTCTCCTCTGACCTTTCCAGGCCAGCATAGCCATGGCCAATCCTTTCTTGAGTAGGAAATTATGCACCCTTCGTGGAAAGATTTTAAAAGAGCCATTCCTTTACAATTCATTTGTAGGCTTAGTATTAGTATAGTGTTTTCAAAGGATCTTTATTATTTGTTTCAGTGTCCAAAGAATGACAGTGCTTGAGGAACTTTTAGAAAGCAGAGTACTATTTACTTTAAAACAAAATCATTACAGTTAGAACACACAATAAAGCAATGAATGTTTTGCAGCTATTCTAGCAGTATCAGTTGTAATATATAAAATAAATGAAGTACATGACTCCTTGTAAATACAGATGTAAACTGGTTCCAGTCTATGTCTCTAAGTATGCCTGTTGATGTGTTTTTCCTCTCTTTTGAAAGAAAAACAAAGTTAGGATCATTTCTCTCAGGTCGTGAGTGTATTTGTGTTTGTTTAAATGCCAGGGAGTGGTATTAGCATGTGTGTACTTGCACAGCCTTCCTCGCAGAACAAAGAGTTCGAATACTTTAAAAAAAAAAGATATAAACCTTTTGGATTTTTCCTGTCATCTGCAGCACTCACCACATTTCAATCTGTCCTTGATGGCTCCAAGGTCTTACATTTGTTGCCACTTTTTATTTTCTAATGTCTATATGGCCTCTACATGAAATAGTTAGCAAAAAATGGTTTTGTACAATCACCTTTATATAGACCATGATAAAAAACTTGCATCTGTTAATGTTTCTATTGTGTCGTATTACTATGCTGTAGAAAAGATTACTGAGTTTCGGTGAGTAGCATTTCTCAAACTTATTCAGCTTGCAGCTGAAGTTGGACTAATGATTCCAAATATTATCATAAACAGTTGAGTCTGGTTCAAAAAATTTTCTTTATCATAAAAGTTGAGTCTGTTTCAAAATCTAACCTACGGCTGGGAACCACTGCCATAGGCCTCTTGTGCTATTTTGTTAACAGTAGTATGTAGAGAAAAGAGGAGGAATTTTAAAGGATCTTAGCAAGAACTGGATGTCAAAGAAAACATTCAGTTGTTTTTTTTTTTAATTTCTGTTCATTCTTACAATGTGCTCAAGAAAAGTGGGCACAATGTATTTGTTGGGATTCTCTTCTCATCTGCCAAGACTGCAATTATATAAAATAAGCTGATTATACCTGATTAGTATGTAGAGAAAAGAGGAGGAATTTTAAAGGATCTTAGCAAGAACTGGATGTCAAAGAAAACATTCAGTTGTTTTTTTTTTTAATTTCTGTTCATTCTTACAATGTGCTCAAGAAAAGTGGGCACAATGTATTTGTTGGGATTCTCTTCTCATCTGCCAAGACTGCAATTATATAAAATAAGCTGATTATACCTGATCTGTTTGCTTCTTTATAGTATAGATATTTGGATGAAGCATTGGTGTGCTTTCACCAGAACATGTACCCTGATAGGAACAACATAAATGTACATTTACATTTTTTTCCCCCTTACTTGCGCTATTTGAAAAAAACCAAAATAGTATCATCATTTTCAGCTTCTGCCCCAATGTAAGCCCAAGATTTCAGGATGTTGCAGTGAGTTAAAACCATTATTGTTCACTCCTGTTGTATAATAAATCTTTTCCTATCACATCCAACCCCCTGCACAGGACTATGAGCTGTGTATTAGAAGCCATAGAAAGATTGTCATCTTTTTTTTTTTTTTTAATTTGATTGGAATACATCACTTTAACTAAAGCTACACAAAGTAGTATTATTCAGAGCAACACATATCATCTCTTTTCAGGATGAAATTTTGATGCTTGCTTTTTCCTTTGAAGAGTATCAGAAAAAGTAGTGCTTATGTGGGTACATATGCACAAGAAGACATGTACACCTACAGTATATTGTCACAGGGCTACAGCATCTTGAAAATACTATGGCCACTATCATTTAACTATTTTTCTGTAATATCATTTGTATAACAAATTGTTAGGATTGGGCTAAAAAAGTATATACTAAGCTAGTTGAAGCAGTTCTATTGCCTAATGATAATTCTTTATTCACATTTATGCTTTGAGATACTATCATCTAATTTTAATCTACTTAATATGTGCTAAATTGATTCTCTATGATGCCAATTCTTAATTAGGATGTCATGTGTTGCTAATTTAAATGGTCAAAAAAAGTCCAAATATATTGTGTCAACCAAGTTTATAATCTAAAAATCATATTGTTTGTATGACATGACCAATCTTCCATAAAACCATGTTAACTGGTGTTAATTATATTTTCATCTTTTAACTCTTTAGAAATAGACTCCTGTGTTGGCTGTCCCATTACTTTGCTTAGGATCAGTGTTGGCTTTACAATCCTATAATTACACAGGTCAATTTGGTTGCACTTTTACAATATTGGTAGCACACTGATTCTTTTCTAGACAACTACCATGTCTTCCTTGCGAGGACTTAAGATAATTTTAGGTGAAGATGTTCAAGGATATTCTGTTGTAAGGGAAGATAAAGCATATCGCTTTCCCGGTTTGAGGGGACAAATTATATACACATACATTTGTATAATTCCTTGGGTCCTGTTTTCTCCAGTTTTTGAGACAGTTATTACATGTCACCTTGTCCAGTCAGCTGGGACCTCCCTTGTCCTCCATAAGTTCTTGAAGATAATTGCTAATAGTTCATAGACTACTTCAGTTTAAGTACTTTAATGTGAATTTAATTAGGTCCTGTTCCCTTGAATATGTCTAAATTTTCTAAATAGGCATTAACCTGTTCTCTTCCTATTCTGCCCTTTACTTAATTTTATTTAAACTTTTGTTATCTAGCTATGATTTTTTTTTTTTTTTCTGGAAAAGTGAAAAAGGTGTTCTTCATTCTCCTTTCCTGCTATCTGTTTTTCTTTCTCTTTCATTTAATGACTTTCTACAAGCTCTTTTATTGTCTTTTGCCTCATTCCATGGTTCACCTTTTCACAAGATTCATCCTTATGTTATTCTGATCATTTCTGAGGCAGCTGCACTTGCTTTTTACTGTACTTCCTGTTTTCCACCATAACATGCTAAATTGCATTCCACAGGATATCTTTGGGCTAACTTTTGTCCAGGGCACTGCTCAGCCTTTTGTATAGACAGGCTCTACTCTTTCTGTTAGTAAAGAAACATGAACTCTGCAATTTGAACAATATGACGTTCCTTATCACAAAACATTAGAATAAAAATTTACAGTGAGACTGAAAGCCCATGGCATGTTGATACTAGACAATAATGAACGTTTAAGGAAAAAATGGTGAAGCATACAGTGATAAATAAAGAAACAGAGATAATCCCAGAGTACTTTCCCTGTTTCCAGTGATGCATAGCTCAAGTACTTCCTCTATGTCTCTCAATAAGATTTTCTTCCATGTATTTGTCCAATCACTTTTTGAATACATATATTTCACCTCCCAAAAAAAGAGATTTCCAGTCTATTTAATTGGTCCTCAGTTCCTCAGAAACAGTAACTTTGACCTTTTGTTTTCCTTCCCTAGTTCTAATGTATCCTTTTTTATATGGAGGAGCAGAACTACATACAATATTCAACATGCAAATGAAGTAGGTTTTTGTGTAATGTCAGAATAGTATTTTCTCTTTTGTTCGCTGTTCCTTTCCTAGCAATTCCTAATATTTTCAATAGCTTACAGTTTCATAGAACTATCATTACTATGTCAGAGTTCTTGTTCCTGAGTGGTAACTGTCAATTCAGAACCTATCATTGTGCCTGCAAGCTCATAATAATTTTTTTTCCAGATTTATTTTTCTACATTTATTGATAATGAATTTCACCTGCTATTTCATCAGTCGGTTAGTTGATAACATAAAGTCTTCTGCAACAAGTAACAGAAAGCTTCTTCTTCATCCCTGTTCAGATTTGGTCTGCATCTACCCCGGACATGTAAAATTGATTGTAAACAAACCGACATTTTATTTTTCTGCATTTGTAATGGAATATTTAAGTACACAGTAAATATTAACATTAAAGAACATATTTCTCAAAAATGTTTGATATTTTTTCTTCTCCAATTGTTTTATTACTTTCAAGGATTTTTATATTATAAGATATGATATGATATAATATGTTATTATTACCAACAAGCCATCCATATGCCATGATAGTGAACTGTTAGCTTAAATGGACTTCCTATGAAAAATTTACATGTTGGTTTTCGATCTATTTGATTCTAAGGTCATGTTTGGTTTTTAATCTTGATAAAGAATGCAGTAAGGTAGAAGCAACAAAAATTAATATACTGGATATGATCTGTGGCCTTTTTGATAACAGGAAGAACAAAAAATTTCAGAGAAATTGTGAGACATCTCTTAGAATGCTGCTGGGAACTATATGACCTGTGAAGAAGGCTTTCTCTTTTTATAGTTGGAGACTGATAATAAATTGTACTGTAAAATTTCTTTGAAGAAATTTACTGGAATAATGATAAAATTGTGATCATCTATAAAATTATCATGTAAGGCCACCCTGTTTTTAGCTTTAGGCCAACCTCATTTCAGCTTTAATAGCCACTTTTACAGTCCAATTATGTGCTATCTGAAATATTTTTTTCTATTAGTTTTAATTTATCATTTTCACTTTCAGTAGTTGTTCCCATGTTCCTTTGCAGGAATCATATATATAAATTCATTCTTTTACTTATGTCCTCTTCTGCAATCCTGAGCGCATATCTCTATCCCTTCTCTTTGTATAAGGGTTTCTCTTTGTATAAGGGTTTCTCCATTTGTGTTTTTAAATTCCCACAATTTTTCAACATCTTACTGAGGTTAGAAATCAGTATTACACATGCATTTCAAAGAAGGCTGAACTATTTACTTATGAAAACAGTAGCATTTTGTCCTTCCTTAGGTATTCGTACTGCCAGCTTTTTGTCTATTTTTAAAACAGTATTCTCTATATAACAGAAGGGATCTTCAATAATGTCTGGTTCTTTATCCTAAACTGAAACTATTGCCATATAGTACTGAAAGTTCATATGTAATTTTGCAGCTGGCTAATTTTTATAGACCACTATGGTTTCCAGTGAAGCAAAAAAAAGGCATACTTCAGAGGAATACAGTATTATTTTGGGATACCCAGTTCAATTCTCTCCTCCATCTTAAATTTCTTGTGCAAATATTTTACACTTGTAATCTGTTCAGGAGTGGTAAAACCATTGCTGATTCTGCTTTCTATTTTTCCTATGCTGAAGCCCTAGAGAGCCAATCTCTCTGTTCCTGACATTGAAGAATTACTTATGGTTTTAAGTATTTACTGCGTAATTTAATAGTAACATTGAAGCCACAATGGCCTGAAGACAGGGAAGAACAAGTGTATAGAGAGAAGTAGCCCATTTGTAATTTGTCCATTTATAACTCTTCCACCTAACAAAAATGATGGACTTAACAGAGATATTTGCTTTATATCACATCACAGTTGCAGACTTTGTCTTTATATATGTGTCCTGGTCCCGGCTGGAATAGAGTTAATTTTCCTCCTAGTAGCTGGTACAGTGCTGTGTTTTGGATTTAGCATGAGAATAATGTGATAACACATGGATGTTTTAGTTGTTGCTAAGCAGTGTTTATACTAAGTCAAGGACTTTTCAGCTTCCCATACTCTGCCAGCGAGGAGGTGCACAAGAAGCTGGGAGGGAGTATAGCCAGGACAGCTGACCGAAACTGGTCAAAGGGATATTCCATACCATGTGACGTCATGCTCAGTACACAAACTGGGGAAAGCTGGCTGGGGGGGCCGCTGCTCGGGGACTGGCTGGGCATTGGTCGGCGGGTGGTGAGCGGTTCCATCACTTGTTTTTCCTGGATTTTGTTCCTCTCTCTCTTTTGTTGTTTTCCTTTTCACTACAAGTTTTGGGTTTGGGTTTTTTTTTAATGTCAATTATTAAACTGTTCTGATCTCAACCCACGAGTTTTCTTACTTTTGCCCTTCCAATTCTCTCCCCCATCCCACCAGGGGTGGGGACAGTGAGCAAGCAGCCGCATGGTTGGTTGCCAACTGGGGTTAAACCACCACAATATGTTACTTCCCTTTCATTAAGCGGGATTTTAATGCATTGTCTGGGACTGAAATTTTAATTCTGATAGGGAGATGGAAGATATAGGGTCATAATGTGCTACTGGTCCAAATAGGTTTTATTATTGAGATCAGTGGGAAGATCAGCTTAAAGCTTTATGGTATACAATAAATAGTATAAGAGTTGGAATAATTAAAACAGCATTTGTCACATCACAGTTTGTTCTATATAACAGTATTTTTCCTGTTTCTCTTCTAAATTCAAGAAAGTGTTATGTAAGGGTCAAATTCCACTGTGTCAGGTATTATGACTGTTAATGCAGGGAGCTATGAGGAATAAGAAGAAATAAACTAAATCATCAGTTTTCTTGTATTTAAAACATGAATTTCTGTGGCCTGTCACATAAGAGTTTAGTTGTTAAACAGAAAAGGTCCTATCTGACACGGAAATAAACATCCAAACTATCTCTTTTTTTTTTTTTTTTTGTAAATGTATACCTGTGTCAGCTATCAGCTTCCCTTAACCTATCTTGACTATAGCTAAGATGATAATTATGAAATGTTGTCAAATTATTTTCAGGTTTTAGAGGTATTGACTTTAACTTTGTGATAGACCTTGAACTACTGAAGTTTATTTATATCTCTTCTTTGAATCAATGGATTGTTGTGTAAACCACGTGTTTAAAACACTTATTTAATTTAAATTGTATTTATACATCTGAATTATTAAAGTGTGGGGATACTATTAATACTCTACAGGTAAAAATTTTATCTAGCTACAGATTTAGTGATTTGATGATGACTCACTAATCATCTAAGAATGAATATTGAATAGTGTGAAAGAAAACATAGTGGCATTAAGAATTTCATTTAACTGTGCATTTGTAATCTAGTAACAAGGGCAAAAAGAGTAAATTACGACCTGTGGGGGTGAAAAGCGGCACGGACTCCGGCAGGCACGGCAACCAAAGACCTTTATTACTCTTTGTTAGCATCTTTTATAGCAAGCAGAAGTACACACGCGCTACCTGCAGCTTGCAGATAGGTTATAGCCTTGTGTTCACGCGCATCTATGCTCTAGCAGATTGGCCCGTTCTTCCTGATCATGCAAAATGCCTTCATGGTCTCTATCTTGTTTTTCTCCTTCCAGCTGCACATTCCTTTCTCCGTTATTTTCTGCTTAAGTGCCTTGTCATGCCAGGTGGTACAGTGTTTGCTCATTAAAATCAAACTCAGGAATGTCCGTTAGTGAGATTCCCATCCCCACAACGACCCATGACTGGTAAATTCAAGACTGCCTAATGTTATAATCTATGAAGTATTTTATTACATATTTCAGATACCTGGGTCAAAGTAATGCGAAGCCTTTTCATCAAAAAGACTTGAATTGCAATGTGACACCTTTCAAGTAATAGTCATAATACTTATTTAGATGCTTAATATCACTTTAGAATTGCCATATTTCTTCCTTTGAAAGAAAACACAGCAACAGAAAAGTCTTTGATTAAGTTCAGAGGGATATGATCTTCTCGTCAGAAATCTAATCTTGTCATTCTCCCAACATTAAAGAGAGAATATTCCCTGAAACTGGGTAAATATTTCTAGTTTACAAACAAGATGAAAAGTCTCTTTCCCAGGCTACTGAAAGAGAGTACATGAAAGCCAGAAACAATTGAGTAAGATCAATGTTAATATTTTTGGTAACCAGAGGAAGCTGATGTTTAAATTTGAACTTGAGAGCTTATTTGTAAACTTCATGAAGTTCACACAGCTCTAAAGACTCAGATCAAAAGAAGTCCAACATTGAATGAGTACACAGAATAATCCTCAAGGAATAGGGTTTTTATTGCCACACTTTAAGTAGGTTAGCATAGCTTTTATTTTCATGTTTGTCATTTTAAGAACCTTTTCTGTCCCATAGGATTTCTCTAAGAGCTCAACATAGCTGCAACTGACTTGGTCAGAAGAATGTTCTCTCTTTAGCAAACAGATATATAGTGTCTTTGCAATTTATGAAGCAGAATAATTGGTGCACGTGTTGAAGTAATAGGCACAATGCACCTCAACTGAATTCGGACATTTAAAAAATTTGTTCTCTGATCAAATCAGTGCAAGTTGGACAGGTACCAGAAGAGACAATAAAACAAAAAGCTGGGTTAAATCCCAGAGGACAGAGAAATGTTGGGAATCATTACATGCCTGTACTACTCTAGATCTAGATACAAACAAATGGTATTCTTTACGTATAAATACAAACCCCTGATTTTGGCCTTCTCTGTCTTCCCTAAGTTTTGCTCTGTCATTAATATATGTGACGGAAAGCTAGGTCTTTAGTAAAGAGAAATGTACAGGCAGTTTTGCATCTGACTTAATCTGCTTTGTTCTCTCACTCCCTCATGATTTCCTGAATACTAAGAAAGTGAATATTTAATATTGTGCTCTGCTGCTGGCAGAATTTTTACATGGATTTGTATTTCACGATACGTTAATAAAAAAAATTAAAAATGCAGACATTATAACTGAGACTCCTACTAAAAGTTTCTATCTTTTTATGGGGAAGGGAAGTTTTGTCACCTTAACCACTACAGACCTGCAATTGGTGTATGTATGAGAAACTCAGTCAGCTATGACACAGCTTTTTGGGTTTTTGGTATTTTTCAAATATTTTTGAAGGAAATCATCTAATACATGCATTAATTAATTGTAATACAAGAGCAAAGACAGATGTTGAACTGAAAAAGTGCGTGGAAAGTTGTTAAAGTATCTAAGTTGGGTGTTCTTTTTGATTTTGCAGTGTGAAAACAACAGATCTTTGTCTCACTGTAAAATTAATTGGTAGAATATTAATTGATCTAAAATTGTGGTATTGATAGTAACACCTGTAATGTAATATGAATAAGAATTATATGATATGCATGTTAAAAAAAATCTTAAAATCTTCATACCAGGAAATTCACTACTATCTTCAAGTGAATGCTATACATTGAAATTAAATGGGTGCTTTCCGTCAACCTGAGTAACTTGTTTTTGACTAGAGCACATTTTCTGTTAAGGGTAGATAGTCTTCACTTCAAGATTTGTGAAGATGTAGTATTCAAGAGCTGGATGGATCTTTTCAAGCTTTTTATTGTCAAAATGCAAATAAGACATCCTCAGAAGTGTTTTATAAATTTGTGACATTTGCTGACTTGTTTTTATGTTGAACAAACAAGCACAAACCCTGAAAGTTGAGATAGAAATAAAGTTAATACATTTCATTTTGACATTTTTATGAGTTATATGGCTTTTCAATGTAAAATAATTTATTTTAAAAATTCCTTCTAATGTATTTTAAGAGAACTTAAAATTAGTCATTAAAATATTTTTGTGAGAAATATTTTATTAAACCTTTATTTTTTCTAAGAATAAAAGTATTTTTAAATATGTTTGACTTGAAATTAGTTTTTGTATTTTTAACTGTTTGTTTGTGCTTGCAAATCAGATATTTAAAAATCCAAATTATATCTCCACCCCAAGTAAAACTGGGCATTCTTGGATGAAGGGTGATATATTAAGAAGCATAAAGTATTTGCTTAGTCTCTAAAGTTTATCCTGTGTTCTTGCCTTCCTCAGTAAGAGCTCAGTTCTGACTAAAGACACACTGTACTAGTTTCCTACAAAAATGGAATTTTCAACCTGCCAGAAATCTTAATTCATGGTAATTTCTGTTAAAAGTTTTGGTTCACTGATCCATAACTTTCTCTTAGGACTTGGTGTATCTCCTGAGAGTTAGAAAGCATCCTGATCTCTCTTCTATTTCAGTAAATTCATTAATTAAAGATATTTTGATACTTCCTCTGTAGACCATGGAAAGAAACACTTGTTGCTTTTTTTTAAAAGATAAATCTTCAGCAATGCCTTTGCAAAACCTTGCAGATAGTTTGCCTCTTGACACTCCTGCCTGAGGCAGTATTGCCCTGATCTTCCAGACAACAGGTTTTTGGAAAAAAGTGTTTATGATCATTCTCACATGCTGGATAGCTCTGATATCAGTGGAAGAGATGACTTTTAAAATGCGATTAAAATGTGGGTTCTGATTTTCTGTAGCTCCCCACATTTTCATGTAGGATGTGGAGCTGTGGATAGCTGGGAACACACAGGTTTCCAGTGCTCCACTGTGGCAGTAGGAATCAATGTCTCAGTAGGATCAGGCAGGTGAAACTACATTAAAGCATTTGTAAATACATACAATTTTGAATCCTTATTTATAAATATTATTTATTATATTGCTTTACTGGTGTTTTATTATATTTGGAAGATTCATTTGATCCATTCTAGCTTTCTGGTAAGACAAATTATTTAAATAAAACAACTGACTCTCTAACTGCTTTGAATTCATAGATGGAATAGTTACTCCTAATTTTATCTTCCAAGCTTTATTTTAAGATTACCAAGAAAAAAAGATGTATACCTCTTTTTATCCTGGTGAATAACCTGGTCTTTTGTGAAATACGTGGCAAACCTTTCTGAACATGATTGTCAATGATCTGTTCACAACTGCTTTACAGGAGTAAACATAGTGGATTGACTTCACATACCATAATAATGCCATCCTGCATCTTAAAAATTCTGTTGGAGTTACCATGTCAAGATATACACTTCTGCTAGGATTTAACATTAGTAGGTTTAACAATATTTGACAGCAGACATTTTTAATGATGTTAAATTTTATTAACATTTAACATTATTCATTGAGTTGAATTTTCTTCTATCCTGAATGTTTCAGATTTCATACCTTGGATTGAACTGGAAACATTTAAATAACAAGAATTTTTTCACTGATTTCATTCAAATTAGATTTACATCATTTTACTACAGATGTAACAACAGTTTATAGAACCAGAAGTGCTTTGTTTCTATTTTTGCTGCTCAAATGTAAATTAATAGAAAAACTGCTTTAAATTTAATGGCAAAAAAATAAAGCTTTCATTTTTGATGGACAGCCAAGTTTATGTTAATTTGTAAGATGATTCAGCATTTCTATGACAGACAATATTTACAGTTCCTTTCCTAATATTCTTGTTAATCATAAATTTCATAAGACTTGGGTTTTTTTTAATATTCTTATCTTGTTTATGTACGTTCAATAGCTACAAATTAAATAATTGAAATAGCAGATCTCCTAGAGAATATCTAGGAAGTACAATCCAAAATGTTAATCTCTTTTCAGCGTAGCTCAAAGCAGCTGTCAAAAATATGGCTCTAATTTGAAGTATGAGATTAAGAATTAATTCCTCAGTTTTGTTTTTATTACATTTTAGTGCTTAAAATGAAATTAATTTATGCTATTAGTAATTTATATAATTTTAATCATATTGCTAATAGTCTTATAAATGGAACTGCAGATGTGAGAGTTAAGATAGATTCTTTATTACTAGTACTTCATTACCAGAAATAGGATCTACACATAGTATGTCTCCATGGTTAGAATGGAGACTATCTATGACTTTATAATTTTACCTTCAAATATGCTGTAATTCAGTGCAGCCATGCAGTTAAACATGAATATTTTGTTATCTTCAGCAATACAGGTATGGAAGCTATTAGCTTGTGAAAAGACTTTAGATCCTAAGTCATCTTAGAGGCAGTTTTACAGCATTTACCTTTCGGTCACTTTCAGCTGTAAATATTAGCTTAAGGCATAATGCCAAATATTTTGAATGCATTTCTGATACTGACATATAAATTGCTTGCAAATATATTTTCCTTATTATTGTGTTTGAATTTTTTGGTATTCAGAAATTGAGAAAGGAGGTTGTGGAGACCCTGGAATTCCATCATATGGAAAAAGGACTGGCAGCAGTTTTCTGCATGGAGACACGCTTACTTTTGAATGTCAAGCAGCTTTTGAACTGGTGGGAGAGAGAACAATTACATGTCAACAAAACAACCAGTGGTCTGGCAACAAACCCAGCTGTGTTTGTAAGGGGTTGTTTTTTTTTTTTCTGTATTACTTTTCTGACCTTAGCCTCTTGCTTTTCTTAGCATTTGTGTCTAGCCAGCAGGAAAACATTTCAAAAGACCTTGAAGACTTTTTCAGTCACGTGTTTTTTTAGTTGGCTCGATAGTAGCTCATTTGTAGGGAACATCACGTAGGACTCTCTTAGAATGTACTTTCCCCTCGTTTTATATTTAATTGAACCATTTAACACTCTTAATGTTAAGAATGTGTGTTGAATTAGACTCTAAATGAGCAAATCCTAATAGCATGTAAGTGTTCAAAAGGACTCTGTGGTACATACACATTGATTCTGGCAGCGCAGAGCAGTCTGCAGATCCATGTAAGAAAAAAATGGAGGTTTTTTCTGATATCCTAATAAAGCATGAAAATGAATATAAGGAATATAAGGATATCCAACATGGAAAAAAAGGTAGATAAGATCATTAGTTGTGAATTTTGTTTTAAAAGAACATGTTTTTAGGGAAGCTTCTAGATAGATTTAAATAGAGAGGATTTTTTTTTTTTTACTCTTCTTTTTTCTTCTTCTTCTCTCTTAAAATAGAGTAAATCTTTCTAGGACACAGGTATATTAGGCACTTCAGTTCTCCAGACCACATTACCTTTTCCTATAAAGAGTCTTATAAGTCAGTACTGGATTTTCAAAACAACCTTAGTGAGGTGTCCAGTTCTCCTTGGACACGTATGTATTTTGCAGTTGTGTTGGTACAGGACTTACCAAGCTGAGTAAGCTTGCTCTGGACTGGAAGAAGTCTCTATACGCCTATGCAATGCTGGAATGTGTCTAAGCACGTAAGGCCTGGGCACAGAGACAGTGCGGTTGCAATTCCTTTTGAAGACAGAAGTTGCATTTCTTCATGGTGCTGTATTGCATTGGGTTGATACATTAGTTTCTGTTGGCAACAGTGTACAATATTTTACTGTGCTCCGCTGTTTGATGTGCATATGCCCTATGAAAGATAATGGAACCTAAACTTACCACGTCTATTTACAAACATTGAGTTCGGTTTCACACATTTGAAGAGCTGAGTAATGGTTATCCTTTGTGTTAATTAATATGCAGTGAGGTTTCCTCTTTCTGAATGTGCCATACTTCTCACTAAAGTACCAGCCACAAGCTCATGACTCTGAAATCAGTCAGGAATTGTCTTGATGAAAATTGGCCCAAAGGAGTTGAAAAGGAGGAGAGCTATGAATCATTTTTGTTTAATTGCCCAGTGTTATTGAAGGGAAACTAGGGGTAAAACAAGTTTTTATCCTATACTCTTTTAAGAGTTCTTGATCGAGGCACATCTAAATTTCTACTATTATTTGCATCAGCATGAACTTTCTGTACTACAGACAAAACTGGCCCTTGTGCTTGTTTTTTTGGATTGCTAAATACATTTTCATGCATATTCCTTTTAGGAAAAAATCACATTTAAATTTGGAGGTTGTATTTTCATTTCAGAAAAAACCTGCCAATTTTTCCAAATTCTGACACATCAGGCATTATTTTTGCTTTCTTTGGCATTCTCTACATGCTTCTAATAATCTCTTGCAGGCCCTGTTGCAGTCATTTAGCCTCACTTGGGAAAATAAAAACACGCAAGGCTGACATGCTATATTGGAGAAATGTTCTGACAGTCTTAAACATGTCCAGGTTGCATGTGTAGTAGTAGTTTTGACATCCAGGCTTCAAAAGCATCCTTTTCTACAAGAATAAAAAATATATAGACAAGCATTTATAATGTTTATGGATAGTATTTTGAGAATCTATTGTTGTTTTCTTTAGTCTCATGTTTCTTCAACTTCACCACACCGTCTGGAATTATTCTTTCTCCAAATTATCCTGAGGAGTATGGGAACAATATGAACTGTGTTTGGTTAATTATCTCAGAGCCAGGAAGCAGAATCCATCTGATTTTCAACGACTTTGATGTAGAACCTCAATTTGACTACCTTACTGTGAAAGATGATGGGATTTCAGATTTACCACCTCTTGGCACTTTTTCTGGCAATGAGGTCCCTTCTCAGTTGGCTAGCAGTGGGCACATAGTAAGACTTGAATTTCAGTCGGATCACTCTACCACTGGAAGAGGATTTAATATCACTTATACAAGTAAGAACCTCTGCTTCTATTTTATGCCTAGTCTTAAAATCAAGCTATCTTTCTTCATAATAATAAAAAATAGAACATGTTTTTATTTATAATACAGAAGTAAATTTTAATGCTTGTATAATTGCACTGCTTTCAGCTGTCTTCCTGATGTTCATTAGCTTACCTGCATCTTTATCATTTATTTATTTTAATTGTGATAGTGCTGAGGAATTCCCTTCATTACTTAGGGGCCTGTTTGGTTGACACTGCAAGCACATAACAAGCACAGGACTTCAGATCAAAGTATCGAGTGTAAGTGATTTAATATACTTCTCAATGGAGATGTCCTGAAAAGCATAGAAGTATAAAAAGCAACAACAATATCATTGCAAAAAAATAGCTCTGGCCAAATATGGAGATGTTAACCTGAAAAGCATAGAAGTATAAAAAGCAACTAGAATATCATTGCAAAAAAATAGCTCTGGGAACCTGCTTTGCTTTTGTATTTTATCTTCCAGTTAGATGGTGTGGTATCTAAGAATATAGACCCCTAAGAATATAGAACTCTTTTTTGGGATACACATAATAATTACCCTCTGTGGCTTTTCTAGTGTCTAAGAACATAGCTGAGATCATGCAGAAGTCTTTCCTATAGGAGTGCACTAATTCAAGAATCATCCTACTCTCTGGCTACAGTTTTTTTAAGAATTTTAAGGACATAATATCTTTGAGAATGCAATTCTCAAACGTACAAAATTTATTTGCAACTGGTCAACAAGTTCAAAAGTTGTTAAATGTGGACCTAGCAGTCACATACATATAGAGAGCTACCGAAAGCATAAGTCTTTTCCGTTTGGGAAACCAGGCTAAAAAATATCTGGCTACGGATAGCCATCTGTTGTTTTGTTTATATGAAAGGATATTACTCAACAGTACTCTCAATTGAAAATTCTAGTAACATCATCGTCATGTAGAAAACATTACTACATTTGCCATAGACTGCTAACTCTTCTAGAAGTTTTATTAGTCATTCAAAGACATTACTTATATGAAGATTATCTTTTACGTTGAAGAAATTATCTTCTAAGGTTATAGAAGAAGTTAATTGACAATGAAGTCATCTTTGTCACATCTTGTGCTGCTCTTATCTTGTGTCAATTAAAATAATCAATTAACAGTGTTTGTTCAGAGCCAAGGTGAGTTTTATTAGTCATTCAAAGACATTACTTATATGAAGATTATCTTTTACGTTGAAGAAATTATCTTCTAAGGTTATAGAAGAAGTTAATTGACAATGAAGTCATCTTTGTCACATCTTGTGCTGCTCTTATCTTGTGTCAATTAAAATAATCAATTAACAGTGTTTGTTCAGAGCCAAGGTGTTTCCTTGCATTATTTAGAAAGATGCCCCACATAAAACTGGAAATCATGGTTTGCAACCCTTTTTAAGTCTTAGATGCCTAAATTGTTCCTTTGCTTTCAGAG
>NW_008796216.1:3421033-3428459 GCF_000699145.1 Aptenodytes forsteri
AAAAAAACCCAATAATTTCAGCTGAAAAAAAAAAAAAAAAAAAAAAAAAAAAGCTGCTGCAAAGGAAACACTGAAGAAGAGAAACAATGTCATCATCTGGTGAGGGGTCTGGAGAACAAGTCTTATGAGGAGTGGCTGAGGGAACTGGGGTTGTTTAGCCTGGAGAAAAGGAGGCTGAGGGGAGACCTCATCGCTCTCTACAACTACCTGAAAGGAGGTTGTAGCGAGGTGGGTGTTGGTCTTTTCTCTGAAGTAACAAGTGATAGGACGAGAGGAAATGGCCTCAAGTTGCGCCAGGGGAGGTTTAGATTGGATGTAAGGAAAAATTTCTTTACTGAAAGAGTGGTGAAACATTGGACCAGGCTGCCCAGGGAAGTGGTTGAGTCCCCATCCCTGGAGGTATTTAAAAGACGTGTCGATGAGGTGCTTAGGGACATGGTTTAGTGGGCATGGTGGTGTTGGGTTGACGGTTGGACTCGATGATCTTAGAGGTCTTTTCCAACCTCAATGATTCTATGATTCTATGATTATTCAGATCCCTTGTTCCATATGCTATTCTACCAAAGTAAAGACAGACTGTAATAAGGACAATCTTTAGTATTTCTATTTGAAGCTGGAGAATTATGCAGTCAGGAATGTAATACTCATGGATTAAACTCCTTGAGAGTCCTGATCACCTAGGTATTATGCAAAAAGAGTTTTCCACCACACTTTTCTTATTAGAGTAGGTGTTACCGCTGAGCTTGATGCATGCCTTATGTGCTAGAATTATCTGAGTGCATATATGCCTCCACAGTGGGAAACTAAGATGACAAGTGGGAGTGCCCCTGATTTATGAATCCTTCGTGTTCATTGGAAATGCTTAGTTTAAGTTCAGCCAAAGTCCTAGTACTTCTGGACCTCCTATGTGTTGCAGGGAAAAAGTGCTCTACTCATTTGGTTTAAATCAAATCAGGATCAAAACAGTTTATTGATTTATTAATGAAACATAACTGACAATCAGTGAACTGTAGATTCATGATCAATATCAGCAATTCAACAGATAAACTACAATGTTAGACACATAAAATCTTAGAATCATAGAATCATAGAATATCTTGAGTTGGAAGAGACCCATAAGGATCATCGAGTCCAAACCCCTGCTCCTTGCAGGACTACCTAAAACTAAACCATATGACTAAGAGCGTCATCCAGACACTCCTTGAACTCTGACAGGCTTGGTGTTGTGACTACACTTGGTGCCTCCTTGTGCTGCCTGGTTTATCTTAACACATATAAATTTGTAAATATATTTCCACTCTAATCCATCTTAATCCTGCCCTGCTGAGTTTTACATATACACCTTCCCCTCACAGGATGTATGTGTTACAAGCACTCACCCCTTTTACTTGAAGTGGGTTCCCTTACTTGCACAAACCTCCTGAAAGGCATGGAGGACCCCTAGTTTTACATGCACCCACACTGCTGCTCTCTGCAACTCACTGATCCACATACTGGTGAGAACACCCCCTGTGAGGTCACACATGCACATGGAGGTGTGGGTCCCTGTGGGTTGCACCTTGTGTTGCCACCCCACTAGATGGAGGAAGACTGCTCTCAGCGTCCCACTGGGAAATCTTTCTCTTTGGCCTAGGCAGTGTCCATAGTTGTTTAGCAGTAGCCTGTATTTCTGTCAGATTAGCTGCAATGTGAAACCATACTTACTACATTAGAGGCAAACAGCTGGATTTTGTCCAGAGGGAAATTTAAGCAAAGTGTTCTTGTGTATCTAAGCCACACATAACTAAAAACCTTCAGAATTTGAACTATGTTGCATCTGTGTGAATGCCATTGGATTTAATGTTGACTTTTTATTGAGGAGTTTTCTATACTTTCAATTATATTGTAATCTTGTTACTTATCAAAGGTTATTCCCCCCTCAAAAAAAAAAAAAAAAAAAAGAGACAAAGTTTAGAGGGGTGGTTGTTGTTACTGTTATTATTACTAATACTATTATTGTTGTTGTTATTATTACTATTATTACTACTATGTTTGTATCAGCCTTTGGTCAGAATGAGTGCCATGATCCAGGCATTCCTATAAATGGGAGGCGTTTTGGAGACAGATTTCTTCTGGGAAGTTCTGTTTCCTTTCACTGTGATAGACAAAGTTTAGAGGGGTGGTTGTTGTTACTGTTATTATTACTAATACTATTATTGTTGTTGTTATTATTACTATTATTACTACTATGTTTGTATCAGCCTTTGGTCAGAATGAGTGCCATGATCCAGGCATTCCTATAAATGGGAGGCGTTTTGGAGACAGATTTCTTCTGGGAAGTTCTGTTTCCTTTCACTGTGATGATGGCTTTGTGAAGACCCAAGGCTCTGAATCCATAACATGTATTATGCAAGATGGAAATGTAGTATGGAGTTCTACTGTCCCACGTTGTGAAGGTAAGGGCACAATCTTTACTTTGCACCTATGGTTTGAATAATGAAACCATTAAAATTAGCTTACTTTTTACATTTTGCACATAAATAAGACTGCTTTAGCTGAAGTTATCCATTCATCTTTTTATAACACTCTTCCAGTCAAATGAGAGAGCAATAATAGAAACAAGGTAGCTTGCTTTTACATTCTTGGAATAAATTAGTATTCTAAAAACCTGGTTGCTATTCTTTTCAAGTTCTGATTGCCACCATCATTACTTGGTTGTGAGTTATAGCTGTTATAACAGTTTTGGCTGTAGCATACTGAAGAACATAATTATCTACCACATAGAAAAGTGAAGTAAAGTTTCTATTTAAAAGTCCTTTTTAAAAATTTGCACCTTTGTCTCAGAACAAAAGTATACCTGAATTTCTGTATGCAGCATATTAACCTGCAGTACATTTTTTCCTGAGAAATATAGTGAAAATCAGAGCTATGTTTAATATTCATTATATTCCCCAAAAAAATCCAAATTTGTTTGCTTGTTCTTGCCTAGGTGAATAAACAGACTAAGATGAGCTACACTTAGGATTAAATCTCTCTTTAGTGTGAAATACAGTGAGGAAAAAAAAAGAAAAAGTAGGCTGGTTCCTTGATGTTTGACAGTGATGGGTCCTCAGGCAAGACATATGGATGTATTTAATAAATGACTACAGTGTGTCTTTCAAAAGTAATGTTCAAAAAATCTTGTATCTTTTAGTAAACAATAGATATATAGTCAGACACTCAATTAATGATACTTTTTTAAAGAAACTAATCCAAACCTTCTAACTGGTGTAAATCTCACAGCTCCATTAATTCCAGTGTCATTGCAGTAACTTAAGGATCTGGATCATATCAATTTTGTCGTTTTTGTTATTTGGGCAGTTTGACAACTCAGTTCTCATAAGACTGCATTTCTAAGAAAATTTAGAGACACTGGAAAAAACATGTTAGCAGCCTGGTAGAAGTAGGGTATGTGAACCTAGATGTTGTATTAGCAGGATTTCTTATCCTGATTCAGCCATGCAATGAGTTATGGAGTGGAGCAGGTTTTTCTGCCTAGAGCAAAACCAGCCCACCCCAAAGCAGGGAGTAAGGTGAGGTTCTTCATCAAAAGATGTTTTCTCATTTTGAAACTCTATACACAACTGATAATGTATTCAATGTAATCTTTGTGTAATTTTATTTCCACAAACACATAGATAAAGGGCACAAGATGAGCACTTTGAGGAAAAAAATGATAGAGAAAACAAATGCAGAAATGACTCTTTAAGAAAATACATAGGTACCGCTCAGTTATCCTTTCTTTGAACCTTGCAGGATGTTTATCTAGTTTTTAATGAGGAAAGGATTAAGCTATTAGACTCTTTTTTTAGATTTTGTCTATTGTTTGATTTGGTACAGAAGGAAGTATAGTTCTTTTAACTTACATTCAGGATGTGTTCCTTTCTGATGTGGATTCTCTTTCTAGTTGATAATTGAAGGAGTTTCTGGGTTTGGATTACAGTATGGACTAAGCATCTTTGCTAGTTTAGAGATAATTTAGTTTGCTTGTAGTTGACTGAGATTTCTGAGCAACTGTTATTTTTTGTTGTTGTTGCTCTGCTCTGTGTCTTTGTATACTTAATAATCTCTATAAGCAACACCTGAAATACGTGAAGTAAGTGATGTGTTATAACCAGGTGAGGATCAACAGTCTTCTGGTTGTTCTTGTTTTTAATATGACAAAATTTAATTTAGAAAACCACCATGGAATACATTTCATTCTTCATTAACTATACACATGTAATGTAAATGCCATTTTCCTGGCCAATCATTTTGCCCCAGAGACAATTCAGTGTGTATGTTTCGTGTTTTGTGGGTTGATTTTTCCCCCCACTTTCTTAAATCTGGAAAAACCTCCCAGAGACAAGTGCGAGTCATGAATTAAATGAAATAACCTCTCTGAGTTCAATTTCTTTTGATAAAATTATTGAATAAAAACTAGGAATATTAATTTATTACTTACAAATTCATGTTGCTATTCATTTCCATATGGCATAATAGGTTTGCTTGTCACTACTTAGAGGAACAGAAGAAAAGTGACAAGATTTCCTGCACTGCAATATGGAATTTGCTGATAATGATACCACTGACTACTTGAGGGTAATACAAATGATACTAAGATAAATTTACCTGACCTTGAAAACCTTCCTGTTTCAAACTGCTCCATAACCTTTAGTAAAATAGAACATCCCAAAGCCCTGTGCTATGACAGATTAATTTTTTAAGGGACTCATGTTTCCCAAAATTTGTTCAGTCATTTCTGCTGTTGTTTAATCCTGCACCAAAGTCCTCTGATCCTGCTCTGAAAAATGCTCCCTGTCTAGCCCTGTTACTTCCATAGCCTTGTTGCAATACTTTTTTCCCTTTTATGGAGGAGGATCAAGTTAGAGAACATTTAAACAAATTTGACATATAGGAATGAGCCTGATGGGATGCACCCAAGAGTGCTGAGGAAGCCAGCCAATGACATTGCAAGGCCACTCTCAATCATCTTGGGAAGGTTATTTAACCCAGGGAGGTTCCTGAGGACTGGAAGAAAGCAAATTCCTATTTTCAAGAAAGGAAAGGAGGATCCGAGTAACTACAGGTCTCACCTTGATCACTGGGAAAGGTGATGCAGCAATATTCCTGGAAACCATTTCCAAACAATGCAGAACAAGATGGTGACTGGGAGCAGTCCGCATGGATTTATGAAGGGGAAATCATGCCTGACCAACCTGATAGCCTTCTGTGATGAGATGACTGGCCTGATGGATATTTTTAATCTCAGTTTTAGTAAGGTGTTTGACACTGTATCATGTAAGATTCTCATAGACAAATTGAAGTATAGGCTAGAGAAGTGAACAGTGAGGTGGGCTGAAAACTGACTGAACTGTTGGGCTCATGGGGTTGTGGTCAGTGGCATGAAGTCCAACTGGAGGCTAGTCCGTAGTGGTGTACCCCAGGGGTCGATACCGGGTCCAATACTGTTTAAAATCTTCAGTGATGATCTGAATGCTGGGACAGAGTGCACTCTGAGCAAGTCTGTGGATGATGTAAAACTGGGAGGAGTGGCTGATACACCATATGCTTGTGCTGCTGTTCAGAGGGACCTTGACAGGTCGGGGAATTGGGCTGAGAGGAAATGACAGGTCCTCACCTCTATTCAGCATTGGTGAGGCTATGTCGGGAGTGTTGTGTGCAGTCCTGGGATCCCCAGTACAAGAGAGATGTGGACATAATGCAGTGAATCCAGTGAAAGTTCACAAAGATGATTAAAGACTTGGAGCGTGTGTCATATAAGAGGTTGATAGAACTGGGGTTGTCTAGACTGGAGAAGAAAAGGCTCAGGGCTCAGGAGGCATCTTATCCATGTGTATAAATACCTGATGGGACAGTGTGAAGAAGATGGAGCCAGACTCTTCTAAGTGGTGTCCAGTGACAGGACAAGAGGCAATGGACACAAACTGAAATACAAGAAATTCTGTTTAAACATAACAAAAACCTTTCACTGTGAGAGTGATCAAACACTGGAACAGACTGCCCCCAGAGGCTGTGCAGTGTCTGCCTTTGGAGGGAGGGATGATCCTGACTGGACATGGTCCTGTGCCATCTGCTGTAATGAGCAGAGGATAGACAAGATGATTTCCAGAGGTCCTTTCCAACTTCAACTGTTCTATGATTCGATGGAATATTTACAACAATCAGTTCCACTGAGATAAATGATTACTCAAAAAGGTATTAGATGACACAGTACAATGAAAATAATTAACTATAAATTACTTGGAACAATTTCTCTGGTATTTCCACATACATGTGGAATCATACTAGAACTAAAAAATGATGATACATTATTTTTTAATGAGATAATGTGCTTTTCAACAGAAGGAAGGCTGGCAAAATCAAGTGCCATGCTCTGTGTATTAAGATATGTATAGAGTAATAAGCTATGACAAAATACATTGCAGGACTTATGATTCTGAAGAAAACAAATTGCTCATAACATAATGTAGAAAATTTAGTTGTGTTGTATATTAAACTTATTTTTATATGCTTTTTAATTAAATTTTTATAAGTTCTTTGAATATAATATTGTATTAGAAATACTGTGTATGATATAAGTATACATGCTTTTTTCTTTCAGCACCATGTGGTGGACATTTGACAGCATCAAGTGGTGTTATCTTACCTCCAGGGTGGCCAGGATATTATAAGGACTCACTTAATTGTGAATGGGTGATTGAAGCGAGACCAGGACATTCCATTAAGATCACTTTTGACAGGTGAGAATCATAAAATCAAACAAAGTAATGTATGAGCACAAATATTTGTTTCAACATTGTAGAAGAAAAATATTCTTTAAGAAACCAAACCAGAAAAAGAAATTGCAATGCAACACTCACAATACTATTCCTCAAGCAGAAAATTAAAGTTTAAAACTGTATTTACATTGCCTTTATTTATGTTTTCAACAATTTGCATTAAATGTCCACCTCCTAGCACATAACTAAGGATATCTTTTGGACTTTTGACTGCTTTTGTATTCTGGTACAACTATATATTGTCCCTGATGATGACCAGGTCTTAGTATAAGAGAACATAATTTTCCTAGGGAAAAAAAAAGATTTTTTAAAAAAATTCTGAGTATTGTGTGTTGGATGTGGGGTTTTTTTCCTGTTAGGATTTTTTTCAGATGCAACATACATTACATGGCTAGACAAGTCCATATTACATTGGATGAGCAATTGGCTGACATGTCGGGCTCAAAGAGTTATAGTAAATGCAGTTACATTAGGCTGGCGGCCAGTCACCAGTGGGGTTCCACAGGGCTCAATTTTAGGGCCAGTGCTTTTTAATGTTTTTATAAATGATCTGGACACAGGAATCAAATGTACATTAAGTAAGTTTGCCAACGATATTAAACTAGGAGGAGCTGTGGACTCCCTCG
>NW_008796216.1:3429203-3442948 GCF_000699145.1 Aptenodytes forsteri
CCCGTCCAAGCCATAAGCAGCCAGTTTCTCCAGGAGAATGCTGTGGGAAATGGTGTCAAAGGCTTTACTAAAGTCTAGGTAGACCACATCCACAGCCTTTCCTTCATCCACTAAGCGGGTCACTTTGTCATAGAAGGAGATCAGTATGATCAGGAGTACGATCAAGAAATCATATCACTCTGCTAAGAAAACTGCAATTGCTGTCTGAGTGCACTTTATTCCTAATTAGTTTCCCTCACAAACATAACTATCAAAATAATTGAACTATTGAATTATTGACCTTGAGTCCATTCATTATGGGTACAAATAAAGTATTTAAACCAGCCTAGCGGTATCTGTCTGTTTTCCACATTCTGCTGCAGGGTAAATCAATGTATCATCTCTGAAATTATGGAAAGGTACTGAAAAACTGTCAGGTACTTTAGTGATGTCCTCTGTGACTGTCTATTTTGGTAAATTAAACAGAATCAGAGAACCTTCCCAGACACAAGAACTCATGTGTTTGTGCAGTTAAATTGTTGAAATAGTCTCGAACATACTTCTTGAGCTTGCCAACCAGCATTTTCCCAAATAATTATCAAGTATGGTCAGGAGTTAGTGTGGGCAAGCAACCATTCATAATAGGAAATTTGAATAATATCTCCCTGTTTGAGAGGCTAAAGGATGTATTTAATAGTAAGGATGCAGGCCATTCCATGCTAGCTGGCTTCACTGCCAGACTGATCCTGACAATGCTTAATGTATTAGCAAGCCTGCAAGCCCTGTATTCCACTGTCAGAGTGGATAGATAGCAGTGAAAGCAATCATCTGGGTTTTAGCCAACATATCCAAATAGAGTAGGTCATTTGGTTGAAAGCACCATAAATCTAGAGAGTTTTCTGTGTGAAGAGGAGGGAACAATGTGAAGGGTCTGTCAGTTTCCAGCAGTCATTAGCTTGATAAGTTAAGCAAATACTTTTCTATTTCTGAATGTGCTTTTGTTTTCAGGGAATTATGAGAGAACAACTATAGAGACTACTAAATACTTGCTGTTACTGATACTGATGTGTCTGTGAAGATGATTTTACATGACCAATGCTAATTGGTCTGTAAAATACAATGGCCTGGCTGGGGAACTTGTTCATTCTGTCATCATTACCCAACAAAGTATGAAGTTTATTTACATTTTGAAGGAATGTCCCATATATTTCCCCTTTTCTGAATGTTTAATAATTTGCAGTTTTCTTTAATTACAAGAACAGAGTTTCTTATCTCCAGACCCACTAAACATGTCCCATATTGGCAAGACAGCTTAAGGGCATTCACTCTGAAAAAACTGTTGTATTGCATAGGGGCACAGTTTGTTGCTCTCAGAAGTTGAACTAATAAGCCCTATGGGAAAAGAAGAGAAAATCTCAGAACATTTTTTTATACTTTCTATAAAGCATTTTTTATACTTGCTATGAAAGATTAACATCTTATGAAAATCAGAATATTGGGTTTGCAGCCAAATATATTTAGACCAGTATAGATATCTGTGTAATAGCACAAACTTTGTTGACAGGAAAATTGATGTGTGCAAGGTTTAAATGCTGCAGTTTGCAAGAGTATCTGATATAAGCACAAATTGTCTTGAAAAACATCTCATTTGAAAAATGCCGGTCAAAGTTTCATCTACAGAAAGGGCAGATTTCAGCTGTTTCATTTAAGAACAACTAGTAGTGGATGACTGCACACATAGGCATCCTTTATGAAATGAAGAAATGTGATGTGGTTTAGTGATTAACACAGACATTGACTCTGCAGTTGATTTTAAAGACATTTGTTCTTGTAAATCAACTAGTTTCTTTCTCTTTGTCCATTCTTGTCTTATTATCTGTCTCTTTAACAGATAAACTAAGGAATTCTGCTTATTATAACTGTAACAAATTTCAAAATGAGGGCTTGATTTAAGTTTAGTATTTTTGTACTGCTTTACTTCATAAGACAAAATTATTTAAAAGAAAAGTAGTGAACTATGTTAGAAAAAAATCTTTGGATAAAAAATTAAACAGCTGAATATGTAAAACAGCTTTTGCCAAATAGCAAATATCAAATAATGAAATTATTGAGATGAAATAATGAAATATTATTGAAGATGTCCAATTATTATTTAGCTTGAGGGCAAGAAATTTATTGGATCTCCATAATGCAGTTTTCTTTGAGATAATTTGCAGTTTTCTACGCAGAATTTGCAGTTTCTACGCAGATTCCCCACTAAATGTCTTTCTGAAGCCCAGTCAAATAGTTGATCTGAAGTATATTACATCTGTTATGAATTTTATCTGATACCAGACACAACAAAGCAAGGAAAAATATGTGTAAAACCTTCCTTAGTTGTTATCTTCAGTAATACACCGATGGATCCGTAGATATGCAAATTTTTATATGTATGATATTCTTAATCAGTTACACATGGGTTGAATTTCTGACAGTTAAAGAAAATAACATCATTCCTCTGCCTACAACATGATTTGCATATTCCTTTTCAGATTTCAGACTGAAGTTAATTATGATACTTTGGAAATCAGAGATGGGCCAGCTAACTCATCACCATTAATTGGAGAATACCATGGAACACAAGCACCCCAGTTCCTTATCAGTACTGGAAATTACATGTATCTGCTGTTCACTACGGACAACAGTCGTTCCAGCATTGGTTTCCTAATTCACTATGAGAGTAAGTCTGATATTTCTCTGATAGATTTTTATTTAATTTTGAAAATAACATTCAATTTGTTAATAAACTTCAGCAATTATTTTTGTATAAGAACAAATTATGTTTACTCTGTGCTGTACTACCAGATAACTCTGAAACTATTAATTCATTTTGGAAATTTTTTCTTCATGAGTTCCTGTATATAATTCAGATTGTTTATAGACCTAGATGTTTAACCAAACGAAGAGTAATTTTAGAAACTTGCCCTTATGGGTAAAGAGATATTGTCCTTTTTTTGTTTGGGTCCTCGATTATAAAATGCAAATAAATGCATATTATTATCTCCCTGTGAACTATAGAATCATTGTAATAGCATTTGCTTTTAAATTCGATACATAAAATGACATATAGTAAACTGTCTTAAGTCATACTGATCTTTATATGATAGTATAGCCATTCACTTAAGTACTGAATAAAAAGAGCTTATGTGTTTAGTGTGCTTATGCTAAACAAATAACATTGTTTTTATCAATTTTTCTTATCTGGAAACTAACCTGATTGCAGTAAATTTGCTATCATATTGCATCTGGAATGAGTGCCTAAACTTGTATTTCATAGCTACATCATAACTTGGAAATTCTGCATAGCTTCTTTTAGCTTTGGCTCAGACATGGTGGTAATAGCTGAACAGACAATAGTATGGTAAACTGCAAGGCTGCTAAATCATGTAAAGACAAGGAAGAGTAGGTAGGTTTTTGCATGAGTTACATGCAGATGCTGATTTTCCCTGATTGTATTTGATCTAAATGTTGCTGTTACATTTTGTATTACAGTCCTTAAATATTTGTAATTTTGTGTTTTATTTTAAGCCCCCTGTCAGGTAGATGTCTTTTGTTCTGTTAAAAATTAAAACAATTAGTAATAAAATATTTGTGCTACACATTCTTAAAGAGGAAGGTCTAATTATTAAATTATTTAGAGCAATATTTGTATATTCACTTTTTATCTTTGTTGAAAAATTTAATATCTCTTACACATGACACTAGTTTTCCAGTGCTATTTCTCTAGGTAGTCTGATAAAATGTCAGAATTAAATTTGATTAGTGCATTGTAAACCTTAAAATTGGATTAGATCTTTAACAAGTAAAGATGACAAAAGGCTAGTAAATGGTCTTAATCTTCTTTTACACATAGTTCCCATGCATAAAATATTAAAAAAGCCTTTTATATAAAAAACTAATATATTTCCAATTTTAAAAGTCATAACAAAAGCGAAAAATTTTGTTTCACAGGCTCTTTCTGAGCAGATTGACTCCCTGAATAAAGCATCTTTCTCTTTCTGTACAAGTAACATTTAAAAGGGTATATGGTATCTTTTTTTGCTTAGAAATGCATCAAGACAGTAATCATCCCATATTACCATGTACATCAGTATGTATTTGATAAACATTCAAATTCTCTTACATAGTCAGGGAAAATTCTTTAAAGTCAAGGATCACCCATCTTTGTAAAAACTTTCCTTTTAGATCATTTAAAAAGATCTAGTAAAATTAGTGTTGTGATTTTCCTTAAATGAAATGTTCTTGATAATAAAAAAGATAAAGGTAATACTTTATTCATAGTGTATAAAATTAGGTATTTGTTTAACTTTGGGTTTGGAAAAGAACTTTTTAGATCCATAAATATACACTCTTCATGGACTTAACAAAGTGTCAACATCATTCAGACAGCCCACGATAAGTTTTAGCAAGGATAACATAGAAACAAAGTACTTCCTTACATTTCTTCATTTGAAGAAAAAATAATCCTTGTGAATAGTCTGGATGTGAAGAAAAGATTCGTAAATGCTTTGGGTTTGGAAAAGAACTTTTTAGATCCATAAATATACACTCTTCATGGACTTAACAAAGTGTCAACATCATTCAGACAGCCCACGATAAGTTTTAGCAAGGATAACATAGAAACAAAGTACTTCCTTACATTTCTTCATTTGAAGAAAAAATAATCCTTGTGAATAGTCTGGATGTGAAGAAAAGATTCGTAAATTTTTCACTGGCAGGACACACTCACTGGAAAAAGTTTTTAGAATGTTGGGGGGGAAGATTTTTATTTCAGCAGTCGATTTTACTCTGACTAATAAGAAGAACTAATAGAGAGCCTGAATAAGAAAGGCAATTTTTGTGAAAGTGCCCATGAAATAGCAGAGTTTATGATGCTTAAGAAATGAAAGAATGAGGCAACACAATTGCGATCAAGTTGATGGTTTTCAGAAATCTAAACTTCACCAAACTTGAGAAACTGATAGGTGAATGTTCTAAAGTAATTTAAAAAGGGATGACTTTAAGGTGAACAGCAAACTGTACTTTTTGGAGAGAAAGAAAAAATACTATCAATTCTTGTAGCTATTTAAAAATCCCTTTTAACGATGTGTAAACCAAAAGTTAATCATGTAAATGTTGGATATAGTCAAACATTGCTATAGATGGCCATCAAAGAATGACACAAACCTCTTAGGATAAAATCAGAAAATCCAGAAAACATATTTGTTACAGAAGCATAAGACAGAATGACAGTAACAAAAAATATCTATAAATATATTCAAAATAAGAGAAAAAAATAAATCACTACTTAATAAAAATTTGAGCAAACATCAGATGTCACAGGGAAGACTAAACATTCTGTTTCTGTTTTGCAACATTTACAGAAAAGCTTAATTTTGACCATGTACTTAACACAATTAAGGGAACATTTACAAGGTAAGAATATAGCATATGGGAAGACAGTACTACACAATATTGAGATAATTAAATATATTTTATTCATCAGGGACTGTTGAAATTCCCTGTGCTATACCTAAAGACAAAGCAGAAGCAGTCCTCACTCCACTGAAAATTATGTCTGAAAACTCAAAACTGTAGGGAAACTTCAAACAATTGCAGAAGGATACACACCTTTCAAAGAAAGGAGGGGCAAAAAAAAAAAAAAGAAAATATGAGGAAGGGAAAAGCCAACATGTATGATTTTAAATGAGGACCGGAAGGATTAAGGACATAAGTTTTATCTTCACTCTTTGAAGATATTAGTTTCAAGCTGATAAACAAGGTGATAGGGAACAAATTATTTGTATTTGATAAGAACAGATTATGTCAAGCCAATCTAATTTCTTTCTTGACAGGTTAACTGGTTTTGTAGATTTGGGAATGGAAAGGCAAGGAAACACCTCTGTGTTGACATTTATAAGGCTTTTAGAACTCTTTCAGAGAAAATATAGAATTTGGTCTAGATGAAATTATTAAAGGTGCAACAAGCACTTCAGTGAGCACTAGAAAAAGTTGCCCAGAGAGGCTATGGGATCTCCATCCTTGGAGATACTAAAAATGCATCCAGACATGGTCCTGTGCAACCAGCTCTAGGTGACACTGCTTGAGCAGGGGGGTTGGACCAGATGACCTCCAGAGGTTCCTTCCAACCTCAACCATTATGTCATTCTGCGATGTTGTGAACAATTTTGAAAAATTTTATGCACAGAGCAGCCAGCAATTAGTAGTTCACTGTCTAACTCAAATTTGTAAGGATCCTACTGTGATCTGGCCTAGATCCAAAACTATCTGATATTTTTATTAACAATTTTGATGATAATATAACAACACTTACAAATTCTGAGTATGATTCCAACCTACAATTATAGCAAGCACTATGGTAGAGAGGGCTAGAATCCAAAACAAGCTAGATGAACTGAAGAATTGGTCTGAAATTAAAAAAAAAAAAACAACCCACATTCTATAAAGAAACATGCTAAGCATAAATGGGGAAGGAGAAATGATATGCACAAATAGAAAACAGAAATACAATAGAAAAGGATATGGTTTTTACACAGAACATAAATAATCTAGAGAAAAATGTAGTAGTAATGCAAAAAATCCAATCTTCTGGCTGTTGTAGTTAATCATAGAATAAAAAAAAAAAGAAAATAATTACAGAAAAGACAATTTTTTTTTACAGGACTATTTTATCTAGGAGTTGGAAAATAATTATTTCACTTCATTTGATGACCAGAGAGAATACCGTGTCCAGTTTGGGACCCGGTTTATAAAAAGTAGGAGGTTGTTATTATGGAAAACAAAACACATACGGAGTCATTGAAAGGTCTGTACTTGTTTAGTCTGGAAAAGGGATGACTTGGCAGGCAGGAGGGAAGGCATGATAACAGTCTCATGTGCCTAGTAGTTAAGAATTGCAGCTAGTCCTGGAGTTTGGTCTAGAATTCTGCTAAAATGCCAGTGCTCCCTGTCAGCAATGAGCAGGACAGAGGTGACATGCTGGTTCTGCCATTCTAAATTACTTCCGTAGCTCGTTAACAAAAATAGTATGCACCCAAGAGCTCTCCTAAATTTAACTACGTTATGCTCTATCACTTGGAAATACTTTCCAGATATTCTTTAAAGATTTTTTCAACTTTTATATGGAAAAGGAACGAAAAAAGCTCTTGTAGTAATAGGACGAGCCCCCTCTTCCCTTTCATTCTCTACCCCCCTCTTCCACTACCTTCACTCTCCCACTTCTCTCTTCCCATTTTCAAGCACCTTTGCTTCCCCACCTCCTTATAACATCATTAATATTTCTGTAACACAATTTTTAAAAAATCTGTTGACTGTACCACAGTTTTTAGTGATGTAACAATATTTTGTTTTAGTGTCAGTATTGTGATAGCAAACAATTCAAATGCAGTCACTCACTGCTAGACTCTTAAGAGCTGCTGGAAGAACACTGAGACTAAGTGTGTAAGCAGGCTTGCAGTTCTTTGAGGCTAATCTACCCTTGCAAAATTACAGGGAAGCATTTCTGGCCACTTGAGCTGTATCTGATCCAGTAAATTAGAAATTCTGGAGTCTTAGCTTCAGTCTTGCAGTCATTCATACAGTTTAAGCACAATCCCTTGTATGATTTTGACCCATGCCAGCTAGCATCTTCCCATAGAGTACCTGGACATAGTTCTAGGAATAACTTCAGCCAGAGACTGTTCTCAAAAGGCAACAGTCTTATTTAAGGTGGGCAAGATTTTATCTGTATGAATGTTAGCTGAGTCATGCTTTGAAACTGGTGCCAGAGAATAGGCCCTCTCCTAATTTAATTGTGTAGCCATTAGTTCCGATTCTTGGAACTGCATTCTGACAAGCAAGCACCTATTCTATTTCTTTAAAAAAAAAAAGTCATTTTTCAAAGCAAAGATAATTTACACTATTCTCCCTTAATTGTTAGAATAAGCCTACCTAGATGATCAACTCTTTTATTAGGCAATATTCCTCTTACTGTCCAAGAAATTGCTTTTGTCATCTGCTTTATTGATTTTCTGGATGATTCTATACTGATGGCAAAGAATAGCACTGCAGCTTCCAGCTGAAACAGTTCCATTGTTCAAAACATTTTTGAGATTCATTGAATAACACAACAACTGCTCCATAGCTAGCATGAATGGGTAACATAGTGGTTATGGCACACAGCCATGTTTTGCTTTCTGTTTGTCTTACTAGACTCATTTTCTTCATCCATTTTGTGCAATGAGCATTCTTTAGACAATCCCTTAGCAGTCTTACACTTTAATATTCCATTTTTCTAATGATTTTAACTATTTGATCTGTGAAGGGAAAAGTATAGGTGCGTAATATATATGAATATCTAGTATATAAAACTGTATAGCTGTTGTATGCTTCAGGCATTACAGCAACAAATTAATTTCCTCTTTAGAGATCTAATGGGATCTAATGATTAAACCAGTTTCTAAAAATCACTTATAATTCTAAGTGTTTGCAAAATATGCATTTTAATAATCAATGAAACATATAATATAGCTAACAACAATAGGTTGATGTTTGATGAAATGTCAATATTGACAGAGTGAAGTTTTGAGGATGACAGTTATTATTATTCAGTGATGTACACAATCTTTTGTTTGTATGTTTGCCATTTACTTTGGATTGTGTGTTACGTTCCTTTGAAACATAAAACATTTTCCTTTGAAAAGTTTTCACCCAGACTTTAATCTTATATTTACTGAGCCAATTGTTATGAATAGTATTAAATCAACTCTTTCCAACCATAAGCCCAAAATTTATCACTGTGGTGCCAGAATTTCTCATATATGGTTTAATATTGTCTTTTTGTAGTCAAGACTCTCAGTACTGCCCATTATTAAGCTTGTCTTATGTTGTCTCCTATTAAGAAAAAAAACCCAAATCTTTGTCCAAAGAAGCAAAGAAATATTATTTCTTTTCAGCTATGTTTATGATTGCTAAACCTTACATACTGAATATTTTCCCCTAAGAATGAAGCTGTTGCCTGAGCTGACTTTTTTATTTATACAGCACCACTATTTCAATCAGGAATGTGGAAGTTCATAGGGTTGCTACAGCTTTTGGTACATTGCAAAAATCTGAAACAACATAGTCAACGTAATCTAGAGTTATCATTTCAAAAAGAAACTGATGAATTTACCTGTTATATGTGACTGAGAATCCCAAAGCAGCTGATGTGTTGAGGCAGGGGTGGAAGGGTACCCTAAGAGGAAGGAATTTTAAGAGCGCTACTGTGGACCTCCATCTACTCTAACATACCTCAAAACATGAAGTATAGTTTGTCTGAAAAAAATTAATGTGTATCAAATTTAAAATTTCATACTCAATTAATATTTATTTAAGGCAAATACAGTGCAGAATATTATAGACTTAAAAGGGTTCTTTGAGTCTATATTAAGCAATTTAAGCCAGGCGAAGGGAATCTAAAAATGCACTGTGTCAGCTAACATGGCACATTTGCATTAAAAGCATGCAGTCAAGTCTAGAAGAAACTTATTCATCTAGAATTTAAGTGTGGCAGGGATACCTCATGAAAACTAGATCATAAGCTTTCAAATCTGAATTCTAACTGAGATATAAGAATAGCTGGAGGGTACAGGGAATATTTCTCTGTGCAAGCTATTGCATAAACTATTGTTTATGATATTTTTGTTTGTAGTCCTGCTTCCAACCCTCATATCTATAATTCTAAAACCTTTACTTTATGCCCTGATAAATCATTTTTTTCCTTAGTTTTGAACTGCTTCTACTTTGTTCCTAAGGTTGTGTGGTAGTCCTGGATAAATAAAGCAGGGTAAAAGCAAAAAAATGAGAGTACAACTTCCACAGAAACAGTTATAGATACATAGGCAGCTGAGAGGACCAGCATCTTCAGGATGTGTTTAGAGGGCTAAGGAGCTAAGAAATGCATAACGCCCTGCTATAGAGAATTTTATACTGTCAGCAGTTGGCTTTGAGGAAGGAACCTCTGGCAAAAAACAGACTGGAAAGAGTCATGCTAGAAATTCAGGTCACCTGTGAGGAAGCATATAAAATCTTTAAAGACCTCATGAGAACTAATCTTCCTCAAGGCTCTCACAGCATCTATGAGTGATGACATCACTCACATGAAATCATGCCAATTTACAGTGTTCTTTCCAACCCATCATTGAAATACTGAAATTAATGTGAAAATTAATGTGAAAGTACTTAAGTTAATGCAATGGGTGCCAGACCTTTGAGGTGGATATGTCTAGATTTTATCCCAAAAGCCGACAAGGAATTTTAAACTCAAAAGTCCAGTGTTATTTAAACAGACACACAACAGATAATTTTTAAAAATAAAGTAGATCAAAATAATTGCCTGAGAACAAACATTAAATTGTTTATAAATGTTCCCCCCCCACACACATATACTTCCTGCCCTTTTGTGGGAAGTATACTGACTTTTAACAAGTCAGTGGCTTTTTGGGTTGCAAAAAACTCTGCACAGGCTCCTCTAGGTCTCTCTGTTATCTCTGAGGCTTGACTATGTGTTTGCTACCTGCTATTTTCAGCCAGCTTCTAGTTTTTCCTCTTACTGCAGGCTTCATGCTGGCTGTGTCCTTCATACTCTCGGTTGTCTTTTTATCCACCACAGCCAGCATTCTCAAGGTTTTCCTCTGGACATGCTCAGCTTCTCACAGAAGAAGGAACAATGTCCCCATCCACTGAAGAGGTTCTATCTAACCCAGGCACATGACACAGTGTATCAGGTGTAGGCATCAAGGTTTTGGTTACGGGGGGCCTGCAGGGGCAGCCTCTGTGAGGAGGGGCCAAGGCTGCCCTGTGCCAGACACAGCCGGTTCCAGCTGGCTCCAACTGACCCACCACAGGGGGTCAGCACCACCATGGCTGAGTCCAGCAGCCAAGGTGGTGGCACATCTGGGGAAGCATATGTAAGAAAGGGAAAAATGCTGCATAGGTGAGTGAGGAGTGAAGAAAAGAAAGTGTGAGTAACAATCCTACAAAAGCCAAGGTCAGAGAAGAATGAAGTGCTTCAGGCAGATATTCACCTGCAGCCCATGGAAGAGACCACAGTGGAGCAGATATCCACACTGCAGACCATGTTGGGCCCCATATCAGAGCAGGTGGATATTCCCTGAAGGAAGCTGCAGCCTGTGCCAGGCCCACGAGCAGGTTTATGCTGAAGGAAGGACAGTAGAGCAGGGGAAAAGTGTGTGTGGCTGCAGCCTCTGCAGGCCCACGCAGGAGCAGGTTTATGCTGAAGGACTGCAGCCTGTGGGAAGGACAGACGCTAGAGCAGGGGAAAAGTGTGAGGAGGAAGGAGCAGCAGAGAGTAGCTGTTATGGACTGACCACAACCCCCATTCTCCATCCCTGCCATGCCGCTTGGGGAGGGGTGGGGAGGGAGAGAAGTTGGGAATGAAGGAGTGAACTTGAGCCTGGGAAGAAGGGGGTGGTGGTGTTTTAGTTTTTGTCTCTGTTTCTCACCATCCTATTATATTTTTAATTTGCAATAAATTAAATTAATTTTCCTCAAATTGAGTCTGTTTTGACTGTGACAGTAATTGGTAAGTGATCTCCCTGTCTTTATCTCAGCCCATGAGCTTTTTAATCTTATTTTCTGTCTTATTTTCTCCCCC
Organism: Aptenodytes forsteri; assembly: GCF_000699145.1. Classification (NCBI taxonomy): domain Eukaryota; kingdom Metazoa; phylum Chordata; class Aves; order Sphenisciformes; family Spheniscidae; genus Aptenodytes; species Aptenodytes forsteri. The sequence goes on from NW_008796216.1 coordinate 3,440,857, forward strand.
TGCACTGTTGAAGTAGGGGGAGTGAGAGAGCAGCTGGGTAGGGGACTGGCAGACAGCCAAGGTCAACCCACCACACATAGGAACAGAAAATAAAAGAAATTCCTTTCATCCCAATAGACAGTCTTTATTTGTTTCCCTTGTGTGTATCCATTATAGCTCATTACATGATTAAATTCCACAATTGTTTGCTATCACTAGAAGCATAACGGAGAATGCTTGGTTAATGAGCCTCCATTTGATAATTTTAGGTTTTCTTTCCTTTTTAAGTGTATAGCTCCAGGTTTATTTACCAAACACTATTCAATTTCTGCTATAAGACATAATTACTAAAGACTCCTTCTGTCAGATAAGAGTTATACAATTGTGTGATCTATGTTCATTGTCTTTCTAGTTTTGATGCATAGGATAGTATCTGTAGGAATTAACAAGTAGTTTCTGAGTTCATCAATTGCAGTTTTTCGACACTGCTTTTTGCTAAGTCAAATAACCATTAAAGTGGCAGAGGAAAGTTGAATTGTCCCACAATATCAGAAATTGAATAGATGAAATGGAATAATCAAATATGACTTATATACTAGCAAAATTTGTATTCATACTTTGAACCTTAATATCTTCCTGTAGTTTCAGATGTTCAGTGCTTTTGTTGGCTCTTTTTTTCATTGTTTGATAAAATACACTTCAAAGCTCCAATCTTTTCCTACTACATTTGGGCTTCTCTGTTCTATGAGACTGAAAATTGAAAAACTGTGCTCTGAGTCAGTGACAGCAGCTAGAGAAAGTGCTTTATATCCCACATCAGTTCTCAGGCAATGCTAACAAGTATCTTTTGGGGGCTCTTTCTTCCTCCTGTATTACTCATTTTGTGTTTTGTTTGGGATTTTTTCTGTTTACTATCTGAAATAAAAGGGGAAATAAATTACATCTGTGTGTTTCAGGTGTTACTCTGGAATCAGATTCCTGCCTCGACCCAGGGATTCCCGTGAATGGCCATCGCCATGGTAACAACTTTAATATCCGTTCTACAGTAACTTTTAGTTGTGATCCAGGATACACACTGAGCGATGAAGAACCACTCATATGTGAAAGAAACCATCAGTGGAATCATGCATTACCCAGCTGTGATGGTAAGTGTCAAGTTCTTCAGATGGCAGCTTTAAAGTCCAAGAAAGTTAATCTATTTTTGAGAACTAATTACGCTTATCATTGCTACTAATTCCCTTCAATTACACCAAGATCCATACTTTTCAAAAATGATTTTACTCTTAAAAAAAGCCATACTTTACATCTCTGTATCAATTTTCAGTCAAGTACTGTAATGTACAGTGAAATTTACAGGTATATATACACCAATAGAAAAATCAGAATTATCAGATGGTGCCACTCTTCAACTGTGAATGAAATTGGTGCCATAAAACTAATATTTTCAAAGCAAAGCCAATAAACTTAACTTACATTTTAAACTTAGAATACTGAATTTTAAAATGATTGCTCAAAATTTAGGATGCTTAATAACAAAACAGCTCATGATCAGCCTATTGGCCCATCAGCCAATTTTCTTGACATATTTTCGTTCTGAAATTTTGGTTTGTTCATTAATTGTTTGGGGGCATGTGCAATATGAAACTGTCTAGAGCTTCCAAGAAACATTTTTTTAAATGCTGAACTATACTAGCAAACATTTCTGTGCTCTTTTTTATCATTGGATTTTTTTCTAAGTTCTTTTTCTGTGAACTACAGAATCAACTCAATTTTTTCATGGAATGCTTATGTAGTTGCTACAAAATCCCTCTGATAGAAACCACAGAAAATAAGATCCAAATGTAGCTAAGTATTTCACAGAATCATAGAATCATAGAACCATTAAGATTGGAAAAGACCTCTAAGGTCATCGAGTCCAACCGTCAACCCAACACCACCACGCCCACTAAACCATGTCCCTAAGCACCTCATCTACACGTCTTTTAAATACTTCCAGGGATGGTGACTCAACCACTTCCCTGGGCAGCATCTTCCAATGCTTAACCACTCTTTCGGTAAATAAATTTTTCCTCATGTCCAATCTAAACCTCCCCTGCCACAACTTGAGGCCATT
>NW_008796216.1:3446801-3453746 GCF_000699145.1 Aptenodytes forsteri
GCTGCCGCTCCTCAGGAGCTCACTCCTCTGGCTCCGGGCAGGGGGCTGGGGCACTCTCTCATCCCCTGTGCTTTTACCTTTGCAGGTTTTGCTGTGGTTTTGCCACTTTAGGAAGGGTCCCCCGGCGTGATCCTCTGCTCCGGAGCCCTTTGCTTCGGTGGCTTTGCTATTTCAATCCCTATTTCAATAGGGATAGAACCCAGCATCTCTGAAAATTCTCCATAAGCTCCTTTCGTTAAACTTCCTGCTAAAACTTCCTATTTTCTCCCTTCTGGTTGCTAAAAGATTACCTTTAAAAGCATGTTTGTCTTGATCAGGCTTCTTTCTTGTTAAGATATAACTGTGTTCTAAGGCAGTGATGAAAGATCAATGTGTGAAGGGAGAAGACCCAAACCCATACCAACAAAGGCTCTCGCTTTAGTGAATTACTTACATTAGTGAATTTCTGACTCCCTTTTCAGGTCCAAGGTTTTAATTGATTACAGTGGAATGTCAAAAGGCAAACTTAGAGTTAAATTCAGCAAAGTATTTTAGTTTCTGACACTGTTTTAAACTGTTTTGTTAAATCTGAGCACTTACTCTCACTCAGGCTTCTAATTCTCACTACAGCCTTCTGGACCCATGCACAAAACATATAAGCTACCAAAAGGTTATTATATAGTTAAAAGCTCTCAATCGCTACAAAGCAAACTAATCTACCATTGAAACTCACTCACCTTGTAAGCATTACAACTTGTTTCTCCTTCGCAAGGACAGAAGCAAACTATTGTTTTCAATTGCATTTTGTGATCAAATTTTAGACTGCATGTTCTTCGCACAGTCGATGAACTTTGGAGTGTCACAAATCTTCCAATGAGCTGTAATTTTAAAATGAGCAAAGCATTTTTAGTATTCTTCCGTTGGTTTTATGGATTCCTTTTGCTTTTTTGCTTTGCTGCAATGGGTTGAAGAAAACTATTGTTGGAATCTTAACTCTGAATAGTATCCTATTCTTTTTCAGTTTACTTTGTACTAAAAATTGTTAATGTATTTTTGAGTTAAACCACAAATATTCAACTCTTTTGTTTGCATATGAATGTTGAACTACAGAAATATCTAGTTAATTTTCACTCATTGAAAGAGAGTCCTTATTTTCCAGGTCCATCACCCACTTTCAGCATAAGTGTATAATAGAAAATTTCAAGCCTTTCTGGAGTAGGGCCTCTAGGCAAGCAACATACAAGGGTTACACTCAATTTCTTCTTTTTTCCTCACATATTCAACTACACTGAATTAACTAGTCTAAAAAGATGAAATAAAACTTACATTCTTTTAGGTAATCATTGTGTTAGAGTGTTTGCCTTTTGAGGCTCAAAAAGTTGTGATCCGAATTTTTGGAATATGGCAGTTTTAACTGAGGTTGAAATGAGCATTTTGCAGTCACCTGTAGACCTCACATGTTCTCACAATTGCAACTTCAGAAATTAAATCAGCAGAATAAATCCCTAAGGGAAAAACACGTTGCTTTGTTTCATGCCCACAAAGAAGAAAAAGAACTGTGTACAGAGACGCAGTGGCTAAAGTTCCCTCTAAGTAATGTGTCATTCTTAAAATACTATAATCTCAAGGTGGAGCGTGAAAATAATTTTGTAGGGAGAGCTAAATAAAACCAGGTCATTTACATATTTTAAATTTTAAACTTAAAACTATGTAAATTATTTGTAAATATTTAATGTCTGCTTTAAGGAACATTGCACAGTCAAATATTTTTCTTCCTTCTGTGATGTTTACAGAATAAGAGGGATTTTGAATGAATGTATAGTACCATTCATTTATGGCATTATGAACCTGATATCTGTAATTATGTTATTTATTATTAAGTAATGTTATCAACCATATATTTACTGTGGTTTTACCCAGGCATATTCTCATTCATGCTTATGTGCAGAAATACATATATGTGTATATAGGCAAAACCAGACTAGAAACATTTCCTTTCCTTTTACTTATTTAGAAATATGTATAATACATAAATTCAAAAAATAGTAAAATTTTAATAAACACCTTAGTCTAATAAGAAATTAAAAAAAGAACTTTAGCTATAATGCCAGCAAATTTGTATGTATATATCTATTTTATTTATACATTTACATACACATACTGCAAGTTTATTGAACATTTTGTCATGTGTATTTGCCATCTAGTTTATGGCAAAGTATAACCCTCTATGTGAGGAAGAAGACTAAAAGCATCTTAATGCTTTGTTGTTTTATTGTTAAATACTTAGTTTATTAAAATTAAAAAAAAAACAACATAAAAAGCTGGACAGCAACAGATGAGTGAAAAGCACAGCCATGCTGTATTTATAAGATCAGTGAGCAATTCAGCATGCAAATCTTAAACTTTAATTAATTTGCCATGCAAATTTGAGCAGCCTAGTTTAGCAAATGCTAGTATGCATAAAATGTTTTCCAGCGTAGTTCTTGTACATTTAAAAATACTCAGTTCCAAATAAAATACTTATGATAGGACAATCTAAATCTTTGAAAGAGAGTAAAATACACTGTTTTTTTGCCTGAACATCACAGAAGAAATCAAATAGAGACAAACTTTTCTATTATTTGAAAAAAATACATTTTTTTCTTAAATATTTTTCTTTGATAAAAATGGTATTAAATATATACCTTTCTAAATATGTAGTGCAAGAAAAGTAGCTGCAAGATATTTGATTTTTTAGTTAGTTGAGAAAAAAAATTAATCTTCTTAAATACTACTACAATAGGAATTAATACTTACAATATTCTGGAACAAAGTTTTACTTATTTTTGTATTCTACTAACTAACAGGAGAGGCTGTAGATGAAAAATAAAATCCCTTTCAAGGACTAATGTAAGAATAAACAAATTGTTGTCAAATGTGAATGTCATGGCTTTGGATGAATTGACTTTTTATTTTAATACTTGACCCTATTTTCAATTTTAAGGGTAGTTCAAAAAGTAAACTAGAAATTTTTTTTTAATAAAAACCAGGACTTCTGTATGACTTCTGTTGGTTTCCCCCCCCTTTTTTTTTCTCTTGTTAAGCTTTATGTGGTGGATATATTCATGGGAAGAGTGGAACTGTTCTTTCTCCAGGTTTTCCTGATTTTTATCCAAACTCTTTAAACTGCACTTGGACTATTGAAGTGTCACATGGCAAGGGTAAGAATCTAATATGAATTGCATATGTATATGTAATGTCTATGTTTAAAAAACTCGAACACACAAACACTATAAAATGCCTTTTATGAATTGAGTTAAATCAGTGTTTTCTGCCATTTTTTTGAGGAAGAAGTTTAATTTCCCAAAATAAATATCTTCAAATGCAGTATTTCTAGTTTGTGGGATTTTTTTTGCAAGAGAAACATTCTTTCAACAGTTACCAGAGGAAATGTGTTTTAGTCTCTCTTAGAAAAATGGGCAGAAAGTAGAAGAGGTAAAATATATGAAAATAATAGTTAATTGTTAAATAGCACTAAATTTTTCAGTGAAAGCTGTCGGGACCTTGTTGATAGCTCTTCTCCATTATTAAGCATGAAGAAGCAGATTTGATCTGTGTATTAGTAACCTTAGATTTCAGACGTAAATCATTAGGGCCAAAAATTATATATCTTTATCTTATATATACAGTAGAGTAGCATTTGGATGCACAGCTAAACTTGGCAGCTTATCTGTTAGGAAAATGTGAAAAAGAACAAAGGAAAAAGGCCTAGGAAGTACTAATGATGTGTTACATACCACTGAATCAAAGCATAATAAAAATATTCCTCAATCTCCTTTCTATGACAAGAAAAGTCTTTGTTATGTGTGATAGTCTAAGAAGTATATTGGAAGTTTCTACTGTTTAAAATCTTCTTACGGTCTGGATTTTTGTTTAAATCTCATGGCATTTTAAATATTAAGTATATGAGAAGACTTTCTAAGAAGAATGTTGTTCCCCACAGTAAATAATTGTATTTGAAAACCTAACTGTAATTGAAAATTTAATTCATTGCTGGACTGGAAGTTGGCAACTGAAAAAAACAGTCATGACTTGAAAAAAGGACTGGTCCCAGAAAATATGAATCTGTATATATGGAAGACCATACATAAAACTTGTATCAGCTTTGTCCTTGTGTATGGGCACTTCACCGAAGTTTAGAGTAAAAAACAGAATTGTGCTGGAGGAAATGCAAAAATAAAACATGAATACAAAATTTTAGCCAATTATTAAAGTATGTCTCCTAGTTTAATAGTGAGATCATGGTAGAGATTATAAATAAAAGAGACATACAGGACCTTGAATAAAATCTATACAGTACAAATTTAGATTTTCAGAGTGTTGTATACAAATAACACTGAATCCCATCAATTCTCTTATGGGAGCTATTGATTTATGGTGAGCTAAACAAATATCCACACTGCACATATTCATTGGTCGAGCCTACATGCTTTCTGCAAGTTTTATTCTCTGAATTTCGGGTTTTGATTCCATGTGTGACTTTTTCTAAAAATCTTTCCATATCATGCAAGATTTACGTTCTATGTCCCCTGTGTATAAAGGAAGAGAAAATCTTCCTATTAAATGCTTTTCTTTTCCCCGTTTTTAATATTTTTAAAGGTGTACAGCTGGTTTTTCATACCTTCCACCTTGAGAGCTCTCATGACTATTTGCTCATCACTGAAGATGGAAGCTTCACAGAACCAGTAGCCAGGTTAACTGGCTCAGTCTTACCCCCTACAATTAAAGCTGGCCTCTTTGGAAATTTTACTGCACAGCTTCGATTTATATCTGATTTTTCAATTTCTTATGAAGGTTTCAACATAACATTTTCAGGTAAGAAATTCCATTCTGCTAAATATCCAGAAACTGTTTCAGTTAGCAGAAACATTATGAAACACCAGTAAAAAAAGTCAATAGAAATTGTATAGTCTCTATCATAGAAAACTTGCTAAGGTTTATAAAGGTGGCCAACAGATTGAGAAGGATGTTGGTGATGTGACTGTTTTAAGGAGAAGTTTTCCCTGTTCTCAGAGAACCATCAACTGTGTGAAAAAGAAGTTTGGAGGAAAATTAAGGGGGAAGAAAATACAAAGATAGAAAGTACTGCTTCAGAAGAAAGAAACTAACTGATACTGTTTTACTAAAGGAAGTATAGAAACTGTAAAAAAACAGTAGTGTGCTAATTCAGAGTCATAGAGGAGTCTAAACTGAAGACTGATTTTGGAATAGAAAATGTGTATATAAAAATAAAATAAAAGATTTATTAGCTGTTGTTATATGAAGAAGTTCTGATAATTTTTCCAAATTCCTCTTTAAGATAATTGAAAAATTTAAGTAACTGCTTCTTATTTACAGTCTTCTAAAACTAGACAATAAATAAAATACATTTCTCAATAATTTTCTTTGCCTATCTCTATTACTGGAATGTAGAATATTTACAGATACACATATGAATAAATCAACCGCTAGTTGAGATGCTCATGCACATGGATATTCTGTGGAAGAAGTACATAAGGAACTCATATATCCAACTCTCTTACATAATTTTTCAAGAACTGAAAAACAATTAATACATTTTGTTGAGATCTGGCAATGTTTACAGATGACCATGCTATTTACGAATAATGTATCTCGTTTAGCTTGCTTATTTAAAAAAGAAAAAAAAACACACCTCACTGATTAGACCAATAGTGAGTAAGTTGGACTTACTCATATCAAATGCTGAATTACATTCATTCTAGACACTTTGGACTAACCAAATCAGAGGTCAGCAGTTTTAGAAGTTTGAAATGTAAATACAAATATTAAATGAAATCTCTGATAGTTTATTTATAAATAACTCAAAATGTTAGAGGGCTAGGTAACTTGTAGAAAAATGCGCAAAGTATCATTATGGATGCAAGGGGATAAATTGTAGAGTAACAAAATATGTGGATCACAGAATTTTTGAAACACAAGCAAAGGTTTATGCCATATCTACAACTGATATATACATAGATAGCCATCATATGCCGTAATTTATATTAAATAAATACTTTGAGAAATATAATCAGGTACATTAACTTTATGACACAAATGGGTGGGCTTGTTTTCTTATTTTCACACAATCAGAATGTCTTTCTCCATAGTAAGAAGTATTTAGTGAGAAGGCCTTAACCTGTTTTGAATGTCATCTAACACAGAAATTTGTCAGGAAAATTCCCAGGTGCCTAAAGGTCTGTCACAGGGTATCTCCATGTCTACCTCAGCCTTTATAGTGCTGAGCAGAGGTAGTAGATCTTGTGTTTTCAAAACTTACAACTTTTGCCAGCAGAAACTGGTGTGGTTGTGGTTTATAGATTCCTTCTACTATTCAGGACCTTCCCACAAGGCAGTTACTATAGGGAAGGATTTCTTTATTTTATTCAGTAAGTCAGCTGTTTAAATGCTCATTCAGAAACTTTGGGTTAGGTTTTTCCCCTGACTAAATAAAGTTTCTTCCTCTAATTAAGTAGATTTGACCTTACCTTCCACCAAGGTAATGTTTTAGAAAATGGCTCTTCTTATCAGTTATCAGAAGTGTCTCTCTTCTAAGTGATCTCTTGGGTCTTTTGGATCATATTCTGAAGAATATAAAATCATACTTTTTGGGTTAGACTAAAGTTTATCTTTTTCAACATCATTTCTTGAACAGTGGTCAGGTGGTCAGTAGTGAATATCTAAGGAAGAAAAAAAAACACAAAACAGAACAAACATACAGTGATCCTTCCCCAGCGTACTCTGTGAGGATGAGAGAATGTGTGGCTCAGACATTTCCTGAGTTCAGTGTAGCCCCTCTCTACCTAACAGCCCTGATTTTTGCCCATTAATTTGTTCTGACTCCACCTGAATTATTCCTGATGCATAGTTATAAAAGAGACAAAAAAATTAGGCATTGAAACTACTTTAATATATATATTATATATA
>NW_008796216.1:3453960-3456363 GCF_000699145.1 Aptenodytes forsteri
GACCCTTTGTTTGAATTTTTGCTAGATTTTTCATTAGATTTTTCTTCATTACATAATGATTAGATTAGATTTTTCTTCATTACATAATGATTTTCTTTAACTGTAAGTCTCGCTTCCAAAGCTGTTTGGGAGTTCAGATGAAACAAATCAAGAATTATATACAAAGGATGTAATTAAACAATATTATAGTAAACCACTTACAGTACCAGCTGATTACAGCCCTTGAAATTAAGAAAATAAATGTAGTGTGGGTGGGACACAATAGATACATAATTACTGTATATATAACCATAATAGACATTTAGAAACAGTAGTGGGTTTTAGTAGAGAACACAACTCTGAAATACATGTTTTCCAAGTGTTCCATACTGACACAATGCAACTAATTTGGTAAGCTTTTTTTTTCCCATGTGGACAACTTGTCCCATTTATTTATATATTATGTTTTACTGCCTACAGAATATGATCTGGAGCCATGTGATGATCCTGGTGTTCCTGCCTTCAGTAGGCGAATCGGTTTTCATTTTGGTGTTGGAGATTCCTTGATCTTTTCTTGTTTCCCTGGGTATCGCCTGGAAGGTGCTAATAAACTTACCTGCCTGGGAGGTGGTCGGCGTGTATGGAGTGCACCTCTGCCAAGGTGTGTGGGTAGGTGGTCACATGCTTTCATTTCATTCATCAAATCGTTAATAGCACATGGCATGTGTCAGAATACTGGGCAGAGAACAAAGCACTTGGGTTGAAAGGATTGATCCCCAAGCTGTACAAATTTTAAAGTCAGTGCAAGATATAAGTAATGCATGTCTCTTTTACTTAGAGAACAAAAAATAAGAAAGAAGAATAGTTAGAATTGTGATAGAAAATAAGATCAAAATGTCTTGTGAGACAAAATGTAAATCTAATTATTGAATTGTATGTTTGCCATAATTAAGATATAAATTTCTTACTTTGTCTTTCAGGGTAAAGAAACAATGTTTAGAGCTTTTAGGCAAAAACAGCCTTTGTTAGAGTCCCCCATCCGGTTTTAAGGGTGTTTTTTCATATTGTGTTTTTATTCTTGTAACCCTAAACTGTTTTTTGGGTTTTTTTTACAGTTTATAAACTATAAACTGTATTACAGCATTGTAAACTGTAATTTTTAAAATGAATGTGCTTTTGTTAAAAATCAGTAACTGTAAGCTCAAACTGAGTGAACAGTTCTTTTCTGGGAAATGCTCTGGGGAAGGATTTTATAAAATTTCTACTGTTGCTGTATTTGATTTGTGAGATGGTTTTATCATCACCATGTGAAATGAATCTGATCAGGTACAATTGACATAATGTTTCTGAACTGTCAAATAGTTCCACACACCTCTAAATAGATTTCCTCAAGAGGGTTCTTGTTTTAAATAAGATTTTATTTCATTAAGGGAGAAACTCAGCTTCGACTTATTTCTTTTGTTTGTTTTAAAGGGATGTATCTCTATATCTGAAAAAAGTCATATCACCTACATCGTATATGGATGTAAGAGACAAAAATAGTTTTTATAGAAAAAAAGTAAACCATTTCTAATTTTGTTTTAAAAACCTGGGCTAATTTAACCCATGATGAAAGAAAGTAACAGATGAGAGAGAAGCCAATATCATATGGAGCTTGCCATACATTTGGAAATTCTAGATTTAAGTCTTAGGCTATTTTCAGCTTGATTTGTCTTAGAAGTATCACTGGCTTCTTAACACTGTCTATGAATGTTGGCTAACCAAATGTTCACCGTCCTATATCATAGAATGGCAGAATCATAGAACATCTCAGGTTGGAAGGGACCTCGAAAGATCAACTAGTCCAACCTTTTGTGGGAAAGGGAGCCTAGATGAGATTATCTAGCACCCTGTCCAATTGCATCTTGAAAACTACAGTGATGAGGACTCTACCACATCCCTGGGAAGGTTGTTCCAGTGACTGATTGTTCTCACTGTAAAAATTTCTTTCTTATACTGAGAGTAACTTGTACCTGTTGCCCCTTGTCTTCTGGACCTCTGTAAGGCCTTTGACATGGTCCCCCACAACATCCTTCTCTCTAAACTGCAGAGGTATGGATTTGATGGGTGGACTGTCCGGTGGGTGAGGAATTGGTTAGATGGTCGCATCCAGAAGGTGGTGGTCAACAGCTCAACATCCAGATGGAGATTGGTGACGAGTGGCGTCCCACAGGGGTCCATATTGGGACCAGTACTGTTTAATATCTTCATCAATGACATAGTGGGATCCAGTGCACCCTCAGCAAGTTTGCCGATGACACCAAGCTGAGTGGTACAGTCAACACGCCAGAGGGATGGGATGCCATCCAGAGGGACCTGGACAAGCTCGAGAAGTGGGCCCGTGTGAACCTCATGAGGTTCAACAAGGCCAAGTGCAAGGTCCTG
>NW_008796216.1:3456779-3502653 GCF_000699145.1 Aptenodytes forsteri
GTAGATGCCCCATCCCTGGAAACATTCAAGGTCAGGTTGGACAGGGTTCTGAGCAACCTGATCTAGTTGAAGATGTCCCTGCTTATTGCAGGGGGGTTGGACTAGATGACCTTTAAAGGTCCCTTCCAACCCAAACTATTCTACGATTCTATGATTCTCCATAGGGCTCCTTGTGAAGAGAGAGCCTTCATCCTCTTTGTACTCTCTAAGTACTGGAATACTGTGATGAGGTCGCCCTCTGAGCCTTCTCTTCTCCAGGGAGAAGAGACCTAACTAACTCCTTCAGTCCATATTGATTTAAAGTGTGCAAATTTCACTAGAATAATATTCACATACTCACTTTGAACCTAGCATTTTATTTTCCCTAATTTTAAGAGTTTTCAGCTATTCTATAGCTGTTCATGTGTGTGAATGGAAAATTAGCTCCTTATTTCTCCGTTCTTGAAGAAAAGATGACCATAAATTGTGCCTTATTACAATTCTTTAATATGTTAAACATTAGTTTTATCAAGGTATCGTTAGGCTATATCCATGTGCAATTAAAACTGAGAATAAAAACTCTTGCTACTGCATGTTGCTTAACTGTTGCTTATTAAAAATGTTCCTTAAGTAGCTGATTCTAATACAGTCAACATATTAATGTATTTAGTACCTATATAATTCATAGGAAGCAAAATGGAATGAATAAAAATCATAGTAATATAAAGCATTTTCTAAGCAAATCACTGATATATTTTGAGGAGTGGCAGAAGAAAGGTAGGCCTTTTAAGAAGAAAAGTGTTTCTACCTAATAAAAATATCTATGAATGTTATCAATTTCTGTAAAGTCATATCAAAGTACAATATGATAGTTTAAAAATATGATTCTGTATCTGACATCTTAAAAAACATAGACAAAATATAGAAAGGGATAAATACTTGTATATTTAAATAATGGTAGTCTCTATCTCAAAAAAACCCCCAAACACAAAAATACAAACAAAAAAGAACCCCTCAAAACCCAAACACAGTCCTAGAGGACTGTAAGATGACTAGATATTATGACAAATTACTAGAAGACACAAAGTGGTATTAAAGTGAGAGGTTACAAATTCATTATCTAACTCCCCAGAGGACAGCTGTGTGTCCATCACCAGCTGTCATGTACCAGGAATTTAACTGGTTCCAGGACTATGGGTTGTGAGAAGGGGTTCTCAGTCTGCAGTTATTTTATAGTGGATGGGATTCAGATTCAGATCCAAACATCTAAATTTGACTGTTTGCAGTGTTGTTGCGTACATGTGAGCAAGAATTTTAAGCTCTAATTATAGATATCTATGACAATAAAGTCAGTAGAAATCCTAGATTTAGGTATCTATTTACAGTGAAATGAATCAGTCTCCAGGCACCATTTAGATGCCTAAATAGAGGAATTACTTCCATTTATTTATTTAGTTAGTTAGTTATTTCTAATCAGTCTTTGACAAAAGTGTCCCAGTTGGCCTGCTCGTTCCAACATTTTTATTGCTCCTTTATCATACACCTTGTTAGTGCATGTATGAAGCCTTGTGGCTAAGACACCAGTTTCAGAGCTAAAGTACTTCTGTAATCCAGCACGTACCACCTTTGGTTGCCTGCATTTATGTTTCATTGGACCTACTTTGAATTCCCATTTCTGCTACATATCTGTGTGCTATGATTTCTCGATTCTGAGAAAATCTAATCTCTGAAAAGTGAATTGATACTGCCTATAGCATACATGGAAAGATGGTATGCTTTAGGAGGGATTTCTAGACTTTCCAGACAAAGATCCATGGATTAGGGATTGAAGGTATAAAATTTCAGTCTTGAAACCACTTGTAGTTTCTGAGAAATGCATTTAGTGAATCCTTTGGACTTTCAAGGTCCTCTCGAGGAGGATATCTGTGCCATATAAACAGAACCTGCCTTTGTAGTATCATGCTGCAGTTTAGCCAAAGCGGGGGCAAAATTACAACCACTTTTAATTTGATGTTGACTAAAAGTTCAGATAAATTGTAGACCTGTCTTCATAACCAAGCCTTGCAAGAAGAAAGACAAAAACCTTTCCTTGTGGTACGTGGTATGTAAGGAGGAACCCAGCAGTCCACTTTTATGTAAGAGCCAATTGGTTGCTGGAGTAAGAAATGTCTGTTGCTGTTCCTCTAGTTAAATTCTGAAAATGCCAAAGAATCAGTAAATTGCATTAGGAAGGAACACATATGTATTTAAATATATTTAGTATATAGTGAGTGAATATGTATGCTAACTGTTGTGACAACACTGGAAAAATAAGAAAATATTTTTCACTGGCATCTTTAAATCATGAAGAATTAATTTAAAGTTGACAACATGCACTAAAAGTATAATCTGCCAATCTTTATGCACACTTTAATAATGTAAGGAAACAAAAGCTAATATGTGTTCATTTTATGTAAGCTTTCTTTTTTTCTGATATATTTTTTACTACTTTTTAAGTATTATTATTTGGAAAGTTATCTGTGTCTGTTCCCAAATTCATTAGTTATCATTTTTATATATGAGTTTAAAGATATTTGTTGGAATAAGAGAAAATTAAATGAATATTGTTCAGTTTATATTCTTTGAAAAATTGAATAATTGTTATGAAGTTCCATATATACTAAGAATTGTGCTAGAATGATAAGCTATATAGTTGATGTTGAAGATTTTATTCAAAATTACCATCTTGTGAACCTTGCTTCATAAAATGGAAATTTTTAGTTTATATTATTCGTTTTCATGTTTAAATATGTGCTCTATTTGTTGCTTAATTTTATTCATGTGTCATTTGAATATAAATTTTGAGCCATTATTGTTTACAGAACATTTATTTTTCAGTTATGTGCAGCCAACATTCATATGAACAAAGATGCTCAACCACATAAAAGGCTCAGAAAGTTAGCATTTTCCATATATAAATTCAATATGAAATTGTTTGCCTACTTGCTTTTCATTTCAGTACTTGTTACCAGACATACATTCAATTTTCTTAGAAAAGGAATCAAAATGCATGTCTGCACTACACTAAGTAGCAAGAATATCTATATTAATTATTTCCTATAAAAATTAGTATCTTATTTGATATATGGAATCTTCAAGAAGTTATAGGTCTTGGGAAATTTGGGATATTTGCCTGTTTGGGGTTGTTTGGTTTTTTTTGTTTGATGTTTCTCTCTTTCTTGTGGTTTTCTCTTTTTGTTTGATGTTTATCACTTTCTTGTGGGCTTCTCTGTGTTCCATTCAAACACATGTATATTTTAGTTCAGATATAAAATCATATTGATCTGCAGGAATATTGTTACCTTGTGCTGTAGAAAAGAGACATTTTATATTGTTGTTATGTACATTTTGGATTTTTAAATGTTTTTATCTTTTAGAAAACCTTTCCTACATAATATACAGTAATAAGATAGTCATACCTGATATCTTGAAAATGCTCACTTAGTTATTTCCATAATGTGCATGACATACTGCAAAGTTGCAGATTACCGAAGTATCAGTAATTAGCTTAATGAAGTGTCAGCCATTGAATTAGCCATGAATTTATAGGACTAGTGTAACCACTTACTGTGTCAGACACAGATATGCCTGTATATTCTCCCAAGCATAATTTACAAATACATATACAATCATGTATACATGATAAGTCTGTAATTCATATAGAAAGGAAATTTATTTAGAGAGCTCAATATTTCCTTTTTGTTCTTATTATGTTCAGTTTTGAATAAATTTATAGACTGGTTCTAAGACATCTGTCATTAAATCCATGTACAAGACCCCACTTCCTAATTGATCAAGAAAACCTTTTATAAATTATGCATAGCCAATTGGCACTTATCTAAAACAATATATCTAAATAACTCTTTTATCTCAGTCTGTGAAGAAAATTCAGTCTCTAAGAATGCAGCAGACTAAAGATAACTATAATGTAACTAAGACAAATACAAGGAAAGAAACTGCTAAGCAGCTGAGTGAAACTGAGGGGGAAAGACACACTCAGTGCCCTTCAATTCAAGCTGCTTTCATATGATTTTTTTCTTAGCACCAAGAATGTTTACAGAGGTCCCATTTCTTGTTGCCATGGTACCTAAGACATTAGGGGTGAAGATATCCTCTTACCTTCAAGAGGAGTTCACACAAAGACTACTTCTTTCTCAAAAGAGTGAAAAGAAACTCCTTGTCCTGAAATCTGCTGGCTTTAGAGTGTACATTCGGAAGTTAAATCTAGTCTCAACTCAGTGGCACAAATTCATAAGTGCGTTACTGGGTTCAATAGCCTCTTGATTATTTCTTCCTCATTATTATTTCTACACTGACCAAACTCATCTAGATGATATATACACACCAACCTTTATACATCAACAAGGATTTTTTGGTCCTTCTAAGAGACATGGTAATACATACTTTAATGATTCTTTTAATCAGATTCAGGATGAAAGCCCTTCAAATTTAATTGCATTTAATTTATAAACTAAACATTCACATAAGCACATACTGATTTGTATCACAGAAATAGTACTCAGTTTCATCTGCTGGTGAAAAAAACAACAAACCAACAGGGTTTCCAAAGGTATTGCCATTCACCCTTCTCCATCCAAGTGAATAATTTCAAGGCCTTCCTTCAGGGTTCATCTCCAACATGTTCTGAAATTTTCCTGGTCAGAGAACCATTTGTGCCTTTTCACCATTCTTCTCCTTTGAGGAGTTATTTTCCAGGTAAGGCAAAAGCAGAGCTTGGGAGATCTGGTTAGCCTAACATCATGACGCTGGCATTTTTAGTCCAAGACTTCGAGTCCCATAGAAACTGCATTATCGTCATTTTCAGTGGCCTTCTCTCCATGCTATGCGGGTAGATGGTTTTGCCCTGAACTTCAAAGGTTTTTATCTGAGTACCTGGAAGTTGGTTGGCTCTCAGAATAAGGCAGCATCCCTTCTTCTTCAGTAAGGACCCTCTTTTTCACAGCAAAAATACACCGCCAAGTCTATCTGTAAAAACAGATAGATGTTCATAAACAGGTGTCCTTGTAAATCTTATTTCCCTGTGTCAACCCTTCGCTCTCTTGTCTTTTCAATTAGAATTATTTTAATGTTTATCTCAGCCATGCACGTCAAGTGGTTATGCAGTATTATTCTAACTCATCACAGAGTTTTGAAGACTACCTAGAGTTTCCCTTTGGGTCATCACTCCATTTCTAAATGTGTCCTCCATTTGGAGCTCTCCCTCCTGACTAGAAAGCAGTTTGTGCCTGCAGCCACGTACTTGCTACTATTTGATGAAGAGAGCTTTACTGTTAGCAGCTAAAAAGTGTGGAGAAGATTCAGGCCCTTAGGGCTGACTCCCTTTGCACTGTTTAAAGAACAGACATGATTATTACCCAAGGTGGTGTCAAATTTCTCCCATCTCAGAAGATTTAACTTTATCTCCCCCCCTTTAAAGCTGTTCTTCTCCTATGGAAGCAACTCCCCATACCTTAGCTGTCTGGTGAATTCTCTGTTTACATTGACATGATGTGGCTGTTCAGGAAGATCCCTTCCCTCCACCTCTTTACACCAACTGTAGAAACACTGGGATTGCCAATCTCCTCACAGAGAATGTCTCTTTCTACATTGAATTGTTTCTGTTTACATGACATGATGTGGCTGTTCAGGAAGATCCCTTCCCTCCACCTCTTTACACCAACTGTAGAAACACTGGGATTGCCAATCTCCTCACAGAGAATGTCTCTTTCTACATTGAATTGTTTAAAGAAAGGTAGTGGGGTCATCCATAAAGAAATCTCATTTCCTGTAAAAGCTTCCTCAAAAGCACTCAAATAACAGTGATGGCTTCCCTGTCAAATGTGCTTGTAGTTGATATCTGCAGATGAGACACTTCAATCTCTTTTCACACAAGAGTACTAACTGTTTTCCATTTTTCTAGACACAGTGATTGCATTTGAAAGAGATATCCTGCGGTCTTTACTTAACTAGTGACTCACTCCAGCCAGTATCCTACAGTAAGGCTTTTCTGCAGTTACCCACAGTATAAAGCACATAGACAGTCTTTTGAAGGAAAAAACATGGCTGGCTACTTTTATGTAACTGTTCTTTGAGATATGTTGTCTAAATGTGCATTCACAGTGTTCTCTTTTACTCAAAATTTACTGTAACTGAGAGGAATGCAAGATTGAGGGGAACTGAGAGAGAGAAACACTGCTACTTTGCTATTTTGTGTGATGCACAGAATTAATGGAATTAAGAGCACATTTCTATAGATAATGTCAAGCTAAAAATACCCTCCTAGCAATCCTGGCACAGGGCTACCTGAAAAACAAACATGCACAGCGTCTTGAAGAAGAAATGTCACTAAAATAACCCATATCTTTAGATTTGAGAGTACTGATATAGGCATCTGTTTTTTTACTATTCTGAAATGGCTTGTCACCTATAAGGTTGTTAACATTATCATCTGGCACATTACTGTAATTGGCATGTTTGTTTATGTGTTGTAGGTTTAATTTTGCAAATTTACTTCTGAATAATTTAATTATCATTTAAAATTACTGGTTTTGTGTTTGTTAGTATGCTTGTGTGTAGGTGAAAAACAAGCTACTGGAGTACAGACAAACTTCTCCCGATTATCTTTTGTCTAGTTGGGATTTGAAAACAGAAAACAATTTCTTTCCCCTTCATTCATTGACATCTCATCCTGTGTTATTATTTGTTGTTTTGTTATTATTGCTTCAATTATTATTCCAGTGTTTTCCAGAAAAAATACATTTTCTTCAAAACCATGTTTGATTACTAATTGTGGTTATGATGGGTTATTGACACTACTTCCACATATATAATTTATTCCCATTATGTCACTTGCTTTTACATAGTTGCAAGTGTATACATACATTTATACTTATTTCATGGTTGTGTGAACAAAATTGCCCAAGAGTGTGGATACATATTCTTCTCGCTTTTTCCTTCCAGCAATAGCTCTTTTTTTCTTTACCTATAATTAAAAAATTATATTACAGTTTCATTTACATTTCAGAGCTGACTACTTTTTCCTGAGGACAAAGCCAGCTTTCAGTGAGTTGGTCCTCTTAGAGTACAGATCCAAGAGTAAAGCGCCTAGGCAGTCATGCACTTCTGCACACAAAACTGTGAATCTCAGAAGCTTCGTGAATACTGGGGTCCAGAAATGATGTGGAACAGCTCCTTAGTCTGTTGAAGTCCCTGATTCTGAGGCTAATGTCCACCTAAATGAGACCATCACAATCAGGTTTTGGCTGCTATCTTGTCTTCATTAGCCTTTTAAACAGGAGCCACACAATTCGTCTGGGAAATCTGTTACTAAGGCAGATTTCCTAGATCTCATCTAGCAAACCAGGACTATGCTTTTAATCATGCTTTTCTTACCTTCCAGTTTGCTTTAAGTTAAACTAGTCAGGAGCTTTCTACCACTCTGTATTGGGGTTGTGCTACTGTTAAAAAAGGAAGACTCATAGGTTAAGAGAAGAAGCATTCCTATAAGTATTTTTTTTTTAAATTGAATGTAACAATTCAATGAACCACCACAATGAACACTAAAAATAGATCTCGAATCCAGAAAATGCTCCCCCTGCCCACAATGTATGCATTCTTCCAGCTCAGTACCATATTCCAAAGGTTTTACTGTCATGCTGCAGTGCAGAATGCTGTTCCTGGCCTCATGAATTTCATATTCCCTTCTGCACACTGGCATGGCTTTGTCATAGAATCATAGAATCATTTAGGCTGGAAAAGACCTTTAAGATAGATTCCACCCTCAACCCTAACACTGCCAAGTCACCACTAAACCATGTCCCTAAGTGCCACGTCTACACAGCTTCTAAATACCTCCAGGGATGGTGACTCAACCACTTCCCTGGGCTGCCTGTTCCAAAGGCAGTTGTCAGTACTGAGAGAAGTTAGATGCAGCTCTGCTTCATTTTTTCTGGATACCAGTGGCAAGTTTCTCCTCAGGCTTGGTGGGGAGTAGAGTGTGTGCAAAAGCAGAAATGTGACATGAAACAAGATACCTGATGAGTATACACATTTCCAGAGATAGGTGGCTGATTAGTAGGGGCTGAGGGAGAGGGGGGAGTTTAGATTGCAGTGCTGAACGCATGCATCTGATGTACACCTAAATCATCTCCTAAGTACTTTTATCATTTGCAGTGATCCTCTAACAGGTGAGGAATGAGCCTTTTAGTTTTGGTAGTCCTTTATGGTGCACTATGACATGCTGATGAAATTCTGAAAGAGGGGAGACATTTCATTCTTTCCTTCCTACTTGCCAAAGATGTGCTGTTCACTGATTATTGAAGACCATGAGTAGAAACCTGAGTAGAGACACCTTTACAGTGAATTGCAAGGTACAGCACCCAAGTGTAGGTACCTTCTCTTTTCAAAAGACATTTCAGAAATTGTTAGTTCACCCTGCTGGATTTGTTAATCTCTGAGGGGTACAATACAATAAATGTATGTTTATTAGGTCACAGAAGATATGGTTCTGCTATAAGAAAAGATTAGGTACAAAATAATAAATTTATTTTATTCCATCATACTCGGTCTGTAACATTAATTGCAAAATTGAAGCAGTAGTAAGATTATAAGACAAAATAGAAGTGAGTATTTGGTTGTATTTACTAATAATTTTCTTTCAACTCCTTAATATCTTGGCTAATATGAATGGCCTTTACCTAGCCTCTCTACTCAGCATCATAGCTGTAGAGCTACACTTGTTATTAGAGAGGGTTATTTTCCCCTGTTCACAAGGACATGTAACTAAACACTTTGATCACCTCTTCCAGGATTTAGGCATTCAGACATCACATGATAATGGGAAGGAAAGTTTGAATTAATTCTTAACTCTCCCTTCCGAGATTGTCTTAACTTAGATTTTTCATTCTATTACCTGATTTGCATGCTGTTTGTGTCTACTTGTCTGGGTTTTCCCTGCTCACTATCTCCTTAAGAAATTGTGATAAATTTTACCTATGCTATATAATGAAAATATTATTTGTACACTATACAGTGTACACTATGTATCTATATAGCTGAAACCAGGACATGAGTTCAAACTAGCCTTTCATGGTAAGCATTGCATAGAGTTCAAGCATAACACATTAATAAAATAAAATTATTTTTGAGTGCTGGGGTTTTTTTGTTTGGTTTGGTTTTTAACCTGCATTATTTTCCTGTCCCCCCATTAGAAATTTCAACTGTATGGAGTGTTCCTAAAGCAAGTTGTGAAAAACTTAAAGGATAAAGCTGAAAAGAACCAGCTACTTAATGTTTTCATTTCATATTTAAGTGATATTGCTCCTTTATTAAATTTTACATGGCACTTGATTTTTAATGGTGCATTAATACAGTATTTGAGTAAAATCTTCACCGAGGTATTGTTCACTGATATTCACATTAATATCACATTAATTTATCATATTCAGTTGTTATAATAAATACTATGTGAATAATTAATGATAGGGTGCTACAATAAATTGCTGACACTTTAATAAGCGCTCCTTTATTAAATTTTACATGGCACTTGATTTTTAATGGTGCATTAATACAGTATTTGAGTAAAATCTTCACCGAGGTATTGTTCACTGATATTCACATTAATATCACATTAATTTATCATATTCAGTTGTTATAATAAATACTATGTGAATAATTAATGATAGGGTGCTACAATAAATTGCTGACACTTTAATAAGCTGTTGCTTTTTAATAGTTTAGTTAGTATTCATTGCAAAATCATCAATTATAATTAATATACTTTGTCATGTTGTAGCATTCAGTTAATTTCCATCGAGATTGAAACATAAGTGGGAACCTTGTAAGCCTGAATAGCGCTGGAGATTTCTGTGAGACCCTTGAGATCTGGAATTCATTGTTTTCTTTAAATTCTCTGTAGTATAAAATTTGAATTTGAATTCATCTTTAAGAAGTCAAACTAAGTCTGAAAATTGCTGTTCATTTTTAGCTAGTGTTTAGGCAGAGAGAGCTCTCATTTAAGAGCTGCTCATGAGCAAGAGATCTTATATAACATCAGTAGCTGAATCTCTGAACCTTCAGATAGTATCCAGGATCCACTGTATTTCAGAATTCTATATTTAAATGCTGTCACATTTTAATTGTTAAATCTTTAGATTGTTTTCTATTTCATACAACATATTTAATAAAGTTTTTAAATAGATTTTTTATAATTTCTATTTCTTTATTTTATAACATATTTTTATAAATACAATTGAAAGGTGTTTTTTTAATCCTTGGGTTTTTTAACCCCTCATTTTTTTGTCAATGTTTGACAGAAGATTTTAGATTTGTTTGAGTTAGCATTTGAGACTTACTGTATATGAATCTTCAAAATCTGGTGCAATATAGTAATTACAGGTTTGAGTTGTCTCTATTTTAAAACTGAAACTTTAATATTCAGGCAACAGATTTCAGCTGATACAGAGTGGGCATTTTGACTCTATTTTCAAAATGAAAAGGAATGATTCATAAGAAACCTTAATCACCTTAATGTGAGACCTGGTATGAAATTTTAATCACCTACAGTCAGAAGGAATAATGATTGCCTCAGGTCGCCCTTTTGCCTTCTTTCTACATTTTAAGGGTTTGTATGCTAAAATTTTTTTCTTGATAAAACAAATAATGTAGGGATTTTATCTTCATAGCTCATTATCAGATGACACTAGAAAGAGTAGACAAAAATATATATAAAAAAAAAAAATCCAAAAAAATGCCCCCACCTTGGATTCTGCCAATAATCCCCTGAGGCCAATGAACATCATAGGATTTGTTTTGAGAACCTGAGTAGTGTCTTATGTCAGTGACATATGGATTGAAAACTAATTAAGCAAACCTCAGAAAAGGCTTTACCTGCTGTTTAGTCCTTCCTTTCCTACTCCGTTATTCTTTGCAATGGAATGGTACAAAAAAAATACAGAATAAGAGGTTTGTTTTCAGCAAGGGATTTCAGTAAGGTTTCCAGTGAAGTGTTCTAACCTCACCATTATAATAAGGGTGTTGCTTAAAGAATGTTGAGAGAGGCTTACATGCACATGCTTTATTAGTGCGGTCTGTAGCTGATGACCTTCCTTGCCTGAAATCTGTCTTAGAGATGCAAACAAGGAGGGAAAAAAGAGGGGAGAGAGAGGGGGAGAGAGAGAGAGAGGAAAAAAAGGGAGAGCCACTCCTCAGGCACCCGCTAGCTCAGAAAAGGAAAGAGTCCCCAGGCAAATAGCTCTCCAGTAAAGATAGTGGTGACAATGATGGATGTGGAAAAAAGGGAGAGCCACTCCTCAGGCACCAGCTCAGAAAAGGAAGGAGAGAGTCCCCAGGCAAATAGCTCTCCAGTAAAGATAGTGGTGACAATGATGATGATAGTAATGACAAAAAAGCCAACATCTTCCTGCTTTCTCACTAGTACAGTTATATTTTTCATGCAGACCTTTCAAGCTCCTCATACTGTCAGCACCGAATGGAGCATGTGTGGGTGCTGCAGACTAAATAGTAGTTAAGCTTTGTGCATGTATATTATTGTGTAATATTTATTGTGTATTAAAATGACTATTATCTGCTCGTTATCTACTAGGCCCTATTCCAATATGAAGTTACAGGCTAAAAGCCACCAGGTTTAGAGTGATGCGATCTTAGTGTAGAGTTACAGGCTAAAAGCTACAAGGCAAGAGAGTGAGAAGTGGGGTGAGAACAGTATGATTTAAAAATAAATGGCAGTCACTTTTTAGGAGAAACCCAGCATAACAGTGGTTCTGAATTCAGCAGTGCCAGGTGAGAACAAGAGCACTTGTTGTACCAGAGTGAAAGCACTGCCACAGCAGCCTGGCAGTGTGTAGATGAAAGGTTACAGGATCACAAGTGAAGGGCTGGCTGCAAATTGGAGATGAAGGACTGCTAACATTACAAAGATTAAGGCACTGTGCAACAGAGGTACTGTGGAAACTCCATGTGCACCTTGGCTTGATGCAGCATTCCAGTTAACAGGAAGCTTCATCTCCTTGCACTGCATCTGAGTTTGTATATGAAGCTGTGCTTGAGTCCAGTCATGTAGTGTGTCTGCCCTGCAGAAGTCATATGCTCAGCTTTAGAGACCCCTCAATCAATGACTCTGGAGAAACCCTAAGTTTTTGCTATTATGTGAAGACAGAGCATATGATGCTTAGTTCAGCTTTATCCATGATCCCCTTTGCTCTTGTTTTAATGTTGCATGACCATCCTACTGGGTAACAATATTGTCCAACAGAAACATAAAGAATTATCAACTGTATGAGCTCAGCTTCTTCTCATATTTTGTGAACTGCTGCACAATTTTGTAAATACAGCAAAGATATTCTGCACTCAGTAGAGTGCTTTATGGCAGAGAAGCCTTTAAACTGACGATGTACTATTTTTATTTGATCTCTGCTTTGGAGATCTGCTTAAAATCCTGTCAAACCTTTTAGCAAGATGTATGGAAGAAAAATAATAAAGCAAACTTTTCCATTAAACAAAGTTATTCTTACATTTTACATGAACTGTATTTCAAAGCATTTCAAGAATCTCTGAATTTTGTTTGGTTTGTAGAGTTTGTGTTCTTATTCAGGAAGTGTTTGATGATCTTCAAAAGATCCACCCTCTGCAGTTTCCTTTTATCCAATTTTAAGTGAGACAATGAAAGAAGGAGGAAAAAAGTTACTTATGTAAATAGAATTTAAGTGACTTTATTAAGCAAAAGAACAAAGAATGGGGTCAAGTATCTGTTCCAGACAGATTGCTCTCACTGCAAGGGAATAAAAGAACAGTTTTATAAGGTAGCATTTTCCAGACTGCTGCAGTCCTCAGCAAGGTTATAACAGACAACTCAGAAACTGTAGTGAAAATAAAGCATATAGTTCCTCCTCTAAAACCTTTTACGTGTGGACATAGGTGGTATACACCCAGTAAGAGTATACTTTTTGAATTCTGAGGTGGATACTTTTGATTTTATAATAAATAAATAAAATTAACTTTAAAAAACACACAATATTCAAAAGTTGTAATAGAGAATTAGATTAATCTGCTTTTATCTGCTTTCCACCTTTGAAATGTAGAGCCAGTACCATATAATTTTTTTTTTCTTTTAAAAGGAGATGAGTTTAAGGGACCTTGTCTTTTGGATGCTGTGGTTTGGCAGACTTCCATAGTTTGGCAGATTTTAAGAAGTGAAGACTCTGAATTGGAACCGTATAAGTAGCTGACATTTACAGAACAAATTTTGTTTAGTACATGCTAGTTTAAGCCATGTAACAAACCATTTAGATGTGATGTTAGTAACTTTTTAAGCACTAACAACCAAACTATGCAGAAAGAATTTGGGAGCTGAGAATTTAAATAATTTATTCTTCATTTAGAAACAAAAGTACAAACATCTGTAGCACTATGAGAACATTTTTATTTAGATTAGCTACATTAAATTAGTATGCATTACAAATCAGTTACAACAATTTTGCTGCATACATAAGGCTATATTCTTAAAGAAGGTCATTATCCCTTGCTGCTCATCCTCAGCTAAGGATGCACAGATATTCACTGAGGACATCAGAAAGGTATCTCCTGTTCTTAAGTTACAAATGCTTAAAATCTAATGTTTTACAATGTAAATAAAAATACGTATTTAATAAAAATATGGAGTTTTTTTAATGTCTGAATGGTTCTTTTGTAGTTCTCCTTCAAATTAAGGAACTAGATTAGCCAGGATTTTTTTAACATGTGAGTGTTTAGTGCTATTGCAGTGCTTAGAATCTAATTCTTTTACAGTCTCAATAAAGTTTCATATTTAAATTATGCTCACTTTTTATTTGTAGTCCAATTCCAATTAATCAGATCCTTTTCATATGAAAACATCTTAATTTTATAGAACTTGTCAGAACACAGTAGGCACTATTTCATGTTACTTCTTCAAGAATGTGCCCTTCTTTCTTTCTCCCTCAGACTCAAAACAACTGTGTACAAGTTGCAACAATCCCCCTATGTCCTTCCTAGAGGAAAGAGAAGTCTCTCCTATCCTTGTGAATGGAAGTTTTTTGTAATTTCTTATGACATCTAATGAATTATCAGACTTTTGGTTTCATGAGATAAAATTCCCTACTAGTTTTCTTTATTTATTTCTCTATTTTTTTCTCAAAACAGAGTTTTGTACATATTCTCTGTTAAAAAAATCTCTTGGATTACCCATATTTTGGGGTTTGCCACAAAAGATATTTAAAATACCTGAGTAAATTGAGACAACTATTATGATAAAGTGACAACTGGATCTTTTCTGTTTAAAGAGTGGATTTAGGTGCCACTGACCATATTGATAGTAAAAAAACCTGGAAACTTTGAATCAATTTATTTTGCATCTTGAAAAATCAAATAAATTACTACAGAAACAGAGGAAAGGTAGGAAAACAAAATAAAGAAGGGATCTGTATTACATCGTAATACATATTGCAGTGCTACACTCTTTTATAGCAATTTTTAGGTATTATATCATATGCAGATTTTAAGTTCTTAAATTGTACCTACATTAATACTATTATGCTAGTCTAAGCACATCACATAATCTGACAAAGAGCATTATGAAATAGATTCCTTTTCTTTAAAGGCTACAGCTGGAAGAGCTAGTCCTGAAAATACTATTTACATAGGGCATGTTCAGTGGGTATGTTATAGTATACATGTTCACTTAAATTCACACTGATTTTTCCAAAACAAGGTTGTGGATCAAAGTATGGACACAGAATATCAACAGCAATTTCTTTAAGATCAGTAAAGATTATTTCTCATAACAAATTCTGTACCTGTCAATGTTTGCATAATTTGAAGACTTGTAGATACTAATACTGATATAGTTGATTTTTATTGGAGGAAGGGTGCATATGGCTAATATTCAGTGAATTATATTTAATAAATGAAAATACAAGTAGATACGAGACTTTTTTCTCATGTAGGGGGCATGAGAAATCTTTTCTCTTTCATCTCTCTGGGGTGGGAAGGCGGATCATTTTCCCAAGATGAGGGCAGGTCACTGGAACTCAGAAGGAATATGGAAGGCATTGAAGTAAAGTCGTGGAGTGAGAGAGTAAAAGTCCTCTGTAGCCAAGAACTAAGGAACTCTTTCAAGATCATATGATAAGATTTGTCTGCTTAACTTGAGGTACTAAAATCAGTAGTTACTCACAGAGCACGTGTGCTAGATAAGGAATGTTGCATGACAGCTTTCAAGGGTGATTGGCAGTTTTTTATTTTTCAGTTACCATACATGGATGAGCTATATCACTTCCTTACTCAAAACTTCATGGCTCGATCTTTCATCAAGAATGTAAGAGATGTGGCTTCATTTCCTTTGTTTCTGTAAAATAATTTTAAATTATATCTGATGCCTCCTAGCAGAATGATCTTGCCAATGTGGCTAAAGGCTGTTGTTTCATTTTGCATAAAGAATTAAAGATTAATTGGAGGTGATGAAAATGGAAGTGAACATGAATATATTTTTCCAGTCTAGTAGTTTGGTACTCACATGGTAACAGTGAATGTTGATTCATGGATTATTTCAGCATTCTATTTCCCAACTGTTTAATGTATTAATTTCCTTGAAGAAGCGTTCCTCCTCCCCTGTTTAATGCCCTACCCATTATGCTAAAGAGGTTAGCCAACATTTGCTCACTTTGTGACTAACTGATTTTCTAATCCCTTTATGTGAAGCAGAAGTCATAGAAGATGCATGTTTAAATCCCCAGAGGCAAAGTGAATTGAATTTAGGTGTCACACATTCTGGCTGCATGTGTTAATTACTGTATAAAAAAGTAGCAGCACTACTGTAGATATTTTTAAAGAAAAAAACCATGACATTTCCTATACTGCTGAGTAAAATATTAGGGCCTTGAAGGGGAGAGATGCCATTGACTGCATAAGGTTTTCCTGCTGCCAAGACCAGACTCAGTATTGCTGTTCATGGCTGCTCTTTTGAGTTTCTAGTCCCTCATTATGTGTAGGGAGCTCATGCAGTTCTGGATTGCAGTGTGCAGGAACAGTTAGAAAAATACTCAGCTGAAGTCCTTAGGGCATAAGGTTCTTTGTATTTCTGGGCATTGATCACAAATGAAAGAGATTTCAGGCGTTAGGACACCAGATCTCCAAAAGCTCCAATGGTCTGGAGAGAAAGGAATCTTTCCATGGATGGGGCCAACATTTCTCTGAAAAAAAGTCACCTAAAACTCCAGGCCAAGAAACTGTGGGAGCTAATTAAACGTGGCCTTAACTTGATGTCCTAACATTAGCAAAAAGTGGCAAGAAAACCTTAACCAAAACTGTGACATGTTTTGTATACTTTTCCTATTGAGGGTGGGAAGTTGACAAAGAAGGGCTTGCTTTCCTTTGGAAACCTCTTTCTGGGGGGCTGTGTCAGTGATTTGCTGACTGACATGAGATGAGCTAGGAAACTTGACTGGTCAGAGGACATGAGCAACCTTTTGTCATGATAATGAAGGGAATGATAGGGCCTGATAAAACTGCATAGCTGTCAAATATTTGCAAGGTATTTGGGAAGGGGTAGTACGCACTGAAAACAGAATGTGGTTGTATGGGATGGGGTGGAGGTGTATGAGTGCCAACTTGAGTTCGAAGAATTTTGCAGTGTAATTGAATTTTAGTAAATTGTTTTAACTAATTGTTCATAGCAGAAAGCATGTCTGCTTCTTGCAGAATGTGGTATACTTTAGAAGGGTAGTAATATTATATTAGCTTTAGTTTGTAACCCTCATTATCCTGGATCTTATAGATCAGTACTTTTATTTGCAGATTTAAATTGCCATGGTTTTGAACTTTGGAACATAGACTTATCGGAACAGGAAATTTGGCCAGTTCTAGATTAGGGAAAGCTCATTGTACACTTTTTCTATTACTACATATGTCTTAGTGGTTTACAGTCAATCACTGAAACAAAATGTAGAATACTATATGAATAGTATTATTCATATTTTTAATAGAATAACATTATATAAGGAAAAAACTTTGCTTCTATAATGTTTTCCTATTTTCTTCTCTTCAGCATTTTAATTCTATATTTTCCAGTTCTTTGAAGGAGGTAGATAATAAGATACCAATGCAACCTACGTGAACATAGATATTTTTGCATGGATCTTTACTTGGGCAAACACTTGTTCGCAGAAGGCTTGTGTAGAGTACTGGGTGTCGTAAACACAAGAAGACATTGAGTAGTATGGGTCTAAACATGTCTGGCATTAATGTTGGCATTGCTTTGAATTATATTTTATAAACTTAATTAGTTCCACCTTCTTCCTAAAAATCAAAGACAAAAATAGCTACTTGTGAACATGTACACACAAATATATATATGTGTATATGTAACCATACGTAATATGTATCACATATTTGACAGATCCTTTACCATAGAAGTATCAAAATAAAAATCTAGTTCATTTGTCAGTCTGCTACAGTTCTTTGAAACATTTAGACAAAGTAAAGTGACTTTAACCATGTTAGAAATACCTGGTGCATCCCACACTCCCCAATAAAGGAAGAGTTCAGCTGTCTGAAATTTGGTGGCAACACTCTTCTGACTATTAAATATAATGCAGCTCAGGGCCTAAGTAAGCTAAGGGAGAGGAGAACATAAAGCGCTACTTTAAAATAACAAATGAACTCTAACTTACGTGCTAAATCAAAGATCCTGAGCCAGCTTATTGGTGATTTCCTTCTTCACTTTGCCTAAGAAAAGCCCAAACGTAAAGCAGAAATAAGGTTCCGAATAAGACTGTGACAATCTCATTCCCCCCTTCCTTTCTTCCCCTCTTTCCTCTTTCCTTCCCTCCTTCCCCACTTCCCTCCATGCCTCCCTCTCCTTCTCCTTCTTCCTCCCTTTATTTCTTCAGGTTTATTGAAGGGAGGAAGTCTAAAATACGAAAATTTCACTGTTTTTAGGCTTTTCAAAAGCAAGAAGCACATAAATTTAATTATGTCTGTCAAGGCCTCAGAAATGTAAATAAAAAAATTGTAGATTGCTTATTTGTAAATATAAAACATACATTTCTCCCTGAATATGTTTAAAAGAATTATTTTCTGATATATCTTTCTGGTCTATCTTTACACTGTATTTTCAAAATGATTCTTTATATATATACTTGTTAAACAATACTCAGTTTTACCTAAAATTGTAAACCCCACACACTTCCAAAAATGAATATTTTAATGTCCTATGAACCCTAAAAGTCTATTTAACATTTATAGAAAAAAACACAGATTTTTTTTAACCTATCACATCTTTGATAAAAATTATCTGTTGATTTACAATTATATATTAATTTATTATTTTTTTAATTGTTATAACAGGTTTTTACCAAACTCTGGATGAGGTCTGAATGATGTTTAGATCAACATCTGTATTTATCACAGTATATTTTCTCCTTAGACTGAACAATGAGATATAAGCATCAATCTCATCCACCTTAAAAAAAAAAATAGATTAATGTTAGTATGTTATTGTTACTGTGGGGTTTTAGAAGGTGTTTTTAGGCCATTTTTAAACATTTTAAATATTTGCTTGAAAAATACATGAGTATTATTTTCTAAGAAGTACATGAGTATTATTTTCTATTTCTTTGGATATTTTCATTTATGTGCTGAAATTTATTTTGCACATTTGGAATAATTTTATTAGTCTTTATTCAGAACTCAAACTGAGCCCATGGGCTGGAAGGTACCACTTTTCCTACACTTTATTATTTTCTTTACTGGGGAGCAATGACAAAAATGTCTACTCCTGATAGTGTCAATAAGTTCTTACTACAGATGGCTGTGAAAAAGACTCACCTACTCTTTACCTGGAAAAGAAGGGACCTGTCTGCTTGGCCCTGACTGATGTCAATAAATGTTGGTTTGTTTTTTAGTTTTTGTTTTTATTCCTGGTGGAGAAAAAAATATTTGAATGTTCTTGATTTATTGTCAGATTCTTTTATCTCAGCAGGTCATTGTCTGCTTTTTCTAATACTTATTTTTAAAGCTGAACAGGGAAGTAAGTGAAATCAGTGTTACATTTATTTGAAATGTTACCACAATAACTTTTTTTCAACAAAACATCCAATTTTTATGGAATCCAGCTAACCTGCATTATAGGTTAGTCTGATGGGAGGACCAAGGGAAAAATTGGAGGTAAAGAGTATTACATAAAAGCACCTAAGTGCACATAATAAATGTACCCAGTGAAATGCAGGAGATAACAACTTTGGTAGGGTTTCTAGGAGTTTGTCCTACAGATGAAATCCGACAGAAACATCCTTTTCCTAGATAGCCTGTTAGAGTTTTCATAGAGTCTAAATATTACTGCAAATAACCCATGTTTTCTTGAAATGGATAATTCACTTCTTTTTTTTAATGTGTCTGTTTTCTTTAGCTGAATGTGGAGCAACTGTCTCTGGAAATGAAGGAACATTACTGTCTCCAAATTTTCCATCTAATTATGACAACAACCATGAATGTATCTATAAAATTGAAACAGAGGCTGGAAAAGGGATCCGTCTTAGAGCCAGGAGCTTTCAGCTGTGTGAGGGAGATATTGTTAAGGTAAAAAGAAAATAATTTCACTTTCTACCATGCTCAACATTCACATTGCATGAACAACTCTGCTTTTAACACCAATTATTTTTATTTTCATTTCACTTTCTCATACAAAATGAATAAATTCTATGTGGATAGCATCACTTTCTTTATACTAGATTCAATTATTTATACTAGATTCAAAGAAACTATAGGTGACATTAAGAGTTCAATTACATTTATAGTGGGTTAAAATCTAAAAAGAAAACCTAAAATGTGAACTTGGATTTTGAATACAAAATTGTCTATATTATTTTCTGTTTGCAGTAATATTTATAAGTGTAGCACAGTGATTACTTAACAAAGGACAAGTTTTAATTTTGGTACATTTTTGGTACATTTTTATTTTCTTATTTTATTTGTCTTGCACAGAATTGGTTTTCTTTTTTCAAATTAATTAATTTGCTCATTTGAATACGAAGATGCTAGCTAATGTATAGCATTGTAATATTGACTAAAACTAATTACAGAGGATGGTTTTCATTATTTATGTTATAGGTAGCCTTTGAGACCTGGCCTAAATATATACAGATTCTGAACATGTAATGTACTTTTCTACAGCATGGCCATAATCTGTCTTTTCTTAATAATGGCTGCTGAATTCTTGTATGTACTGAAAATCATGACATTCATCTGAAGTGCTGAGCATACATTAAATTACTTTTTCAAATCTATGCCTCTAAATTTAACTGTTACTTCAAATCACCAGGTATTCAGAATTCAGTTAGCAACCTGCTCTCTGGGGATCTCACAGCAACCCATTTAACATATTAGAAATTGCTGTCTACGTTTCTAACTTGATTTTACTATTTTTAATTGCACTGAATGCTTCCCATAAGGAGTTTAAAGGTATCATTGTTATGGATCAAATTTTGGTGGCCATACTTTTATCCATTTTGTCATCTTAAGAGACTCCTTATGTAAATAAGTGTGATAATTAAATTTGAAGTTATACATTTCCTGCAAAGTACAAGGCATTTAGAGTTATGATGAAGGTGGGGAGGAAAAAAAAAAAAAGACTTCCCTTTAAGTATTGTCTTTATCAATATAGACATTCATTTCTTTGTTGTTATACTTGTTCTTTTTAGTAAGTACAGATGGGATTACACCATAAAATAAGCAAAACTAAGAATTCCCAATAATATTAGAAAGTTACAGTCAAAAGAACAGCATTTTCTCCATCTTCACCCACAAAATCATTGATAATAAACGCCTCCATGCTTGTGTGGCCACCATGTATGAAACACTGCAAGACCTTGGCCTATGGTTTTCCTTTTAGATCAAAGAGAATTGAGTAGATGGGAAAAATATGTGGTCTATATTGTCCTTTTCTCCCATATTCCATGGTCTAACAGTGCAGATCCCCAAAAGTATTTTTGCTCTGAATAGATGCAGCAGACAAGGAAGAACTTAATTGCCCACTGAGCTGCTTGGATATGGTACATAAGTCTCCCAGAAGCTTTGCACATATCAAGTTTATAAATAATTTAATAAGCTACCTGAACAAAAAAAATCTTAGAAAGCCCTAAACAAACATTCAAGAAACTCAATTATCCTTCAGAACATTTCATGAGTAATGTCAAGCATATTTAGAGATATTCCCTGGAGGTATAAGAAAGAGTTGCCTGAGAAAAAGCTGTTCTGAGCAATCTGTTAGATACTTTCTTTTCTCATAGATCTGTTAACATAATACTTCTGAGGATCCACAGGAAGGAAAGGCAAAATTGTGGTGATGTCTGTACCACAAGCCCTGTTCTCTGGTTCTGAGGCAACTGGTATGGCACAACTTCCATTTATACAATTAAACTCTCTTCCCCCATAGCATCTCCATAACCTGCATTTATGAAGTCTATTTCCTCTCCACTCCCATGCCAGGTTGTCCTTGTACATATTTCCATTGGAATCAGCCCTTGATCTAGCCCCGCAACTTACCCAGGCATTGTCTGGAAGACTGCCAAAATGAGCAGGCCAAAATCTTGACTGAAAGTGCTTTGGAGGTTCAACAGAGTATATGATTGAATGTTAATATTTGGGGTTGTGTCCTAGCTTTGTTTATATTAGTGGCTAAAGTATGTCTTATTCAGGTATTATAAACTTGTCCATGCAGCTTCTGATTTCTTTAGTTAATCTGTAGGAGATATTCTTCTAGACTGAAAGAAATGATCTTTCCAGTCTTGCCATGCATCATAAGATGATACTGACTGCCTGCTTACCACCAAAAAGACATTTTGTGATGATTTAAAGTCTGCTAGCTGAAAGCAGAGAACATTCCAACAACCTAGCATAGGAAGCCAGCATGAAGAATTTTTGCTTTCCAAAACAATGCCAGTTATCTTAGAAATACAAGAATTACTTTCCTGAGTTGAACCAAGTGGTCCATCTAGCTCAGTATGCTTTCTCTGATAATAGTGATAGGTGGTTTTATTTAGGTAAAATATGCAAGCTTGACCACTGTCTGTGCTCCATTGCCCTTATGCTTCCCCAACATCCACAGCTGTTGGGTTAAGTTAGACCACACTTCGCTAGCTCTTCCATCTGCTACTGACATGTTGTCTTTGAATTTTGGTAGTCCTTTAAATTAGTTAATACTACTAGAAACCTTTACTATGACAACAAATCCTGGAAGTTCACTATGTACTGTGTAAAGAAGCAGTTTCTTTCACCTCTTTGAAATCAACATTGTTAGTTGATTAATGAAATATCAAGTTTCAGTAAGTACTCCTTTGCTCTAACAATACAGGATTTGATGAATAGTTTTGTATTCATGTTCTCTAATACCTTCATGATTATGTAAACCTCAATCATATCCCTGCTCAGCCTTCTCCTGTCCATACTTAGTCTCTGCTTCTAAGGCAGATGCTCCTCAATCATTGCCTGTGTCTGCACTTTCCACAGCTTCACTCTGCCCTTCTGCACATGCACAGACCAGAACTGTACTGAAGACCCAAGAAATAGAAACTACAAGGCAGTACTATATACAGAGGCAAAATAGTGTCCTCTGTTTTGTTTTTAACCTTCTTCACTCCTCTACAAGCTCTCATATTTCAGTGCTACATCACCTTTAGGACTAATTGTCAGTTTTGTTCATACACATGTGGAGCGATGTCTTCTTCATACAGGGTCATAGATTTGTCTTTAGTAATTTATCAGAGGTCACTATTGCATTCCTTTTCCATTTTATTTTTACATTTTTTTCAAAGAAATTAACCTTTTTAATATCAGTTAAGTAAAGGGGAATATCTTATGGACTACAGCACCTAATTTTTCAGCAAGAAGGGTGAGTTCATTCTCAGCTAACATAATATTTTATTTTATTTTATTTTATTCCTTAAAATGATTCATAAATGTTCCTTAACTGTGGTTGCATGCTTTGGTTATATCCTAGTTTAAGCAAATATATTCTATATATTCTCTTCTCCCTCTTCCCTTTCCTGTCCTGTTTTGCAAGGGAAGGAGTTCTGAGTATGAGACAGAAATAAATTTTCATGTGTTTTGACCAGACCTACAATTTGAGCAGTTGGGAAATTAAGACACTCTCCAAAGGCTTACCTTTCCCACAGCTTTGGCAGGGCTGTGGACTTCTGAAGTTTGCTTTCTTTCCTATCTGTACCCTAAATATGAGCAAAATATGTTATAAACACCAGCCTTCTATCCTGTGTCTGCACAGAAGAAAGCCCCAAGTCTGCCTTGCAGGCAGCTTGCAAG
This sequence comes from Aptenodytes forsteri, assembly GCF_000699145.1. NCBI lineage: Eukaryota > Metazoa > Chordata > Aves > Sphenisciformes > Spheniscidae > Aptenodytes > Aptenodytes forsteri. Next base: position 3,480,144 of record NW_008796216.1, read on the forward strand.
GGATGCACTAAGGTTTAAAAATATTTATAAACCTTGTACTGAAATATAGGGCATTTTCCCACCTGAATATCTTACTCTGTTTTTAAAGAAAATATGTACTTATGTAACATTACATTGCATGCAGGTGCCCAGGTTTTGTTAGCGGAGGGCTGCAGGGCGGCCTCTGTGAGGAGAGGCCGGGGCTGCCCCGTGCCGGACACAGCCGGTTCCAGCCGGCTCCAACCGACCCACTGCAGGGCACGGCTGAGCCCAGCAGCCAAGGTGGTGGTGCCTCGGAGAAAGCGTATTTAAGAAAGGGCAAAAAATGCTACGCAGTAGTGTGTGAGAAAGAGGAGTGAGGAAAAAAGTCTGAGAAACAATCCTGATAATGCCAAGGTCAACCCACCACAAATGTCTTACGAAGTATATAATATCACCATTTGTTTGAGGTAAGAATTCCATGAGGATATAATGAAAAGATTTGGGAATATATATAGGAAGATGCATAACAATGTCAGGAAGCTATACAGGAATTATCTCTCAAACCATAAAAGCAATATTTTAAAAGCATTTCCCTTTGGGATGATTTTATGCCATAAAGATCTCTGCAATTAAGGAAAATTACAAAGTTTAGTTGTAAGTAGTTTCTTTTTACTGTCAGAATGAGAAACTGGAGTTTAAGAAAATCTAGCCAGCATTTCCTTCTCTTTCAGGTGAGTGTCTGTTTTTACATTCCCACAGCAGGTGCAGATACATGAGCACCATTACTAGAGCATTTTGCCTCATGAATAATCATAACACTGTCCTCTTCTCTTGCCTGCATATTTTAATCCCAGCAGTAGAGCAAGCACTTCCTTTTTAGTTCCCCACAAATGTTTAGGTGAAATGGGGTGTCCCTGAATGCTCTGGCTACATTTATCCTAGTACTCCAAACAATGCTGCGCCTGAGGCCAGCTACCGCAGTTTGACTACATCCATAATGTTAAAATCTCTAATCTTACAAAACAAAGTGGCGCACTCAAACTGTCTCTCGGAAACAATCCCTGGCCTATGCAGCTCCTGGACTAATGCTTTCTCAGGAAAGATTTGTGAGGGTGTTAGTAAGTCTGCATTAAATGTGTGCCAAGGATGTACTGACAATAAATACTGTGCAGACAATCAAGTTGTGGCGACTGGACTCCTACTCTGGCACTGTTTACTTGCTTTGAAAATATAAACCACCTTCAGCTGTATATATTCAACTAGGTTTACTGTTGGCACAAGTGGGAATACTGAGGCTGGATATTGAGGCTGTGGTGCATAGGGAATAACATATAATTTGCAAGGGTATTTCTGACATCAGTAAGACCACATGCATGAGGAAGGGTCAAAACTAATGCTTTCAAGGAGAATACATGCAGGTTAATAACTATAAGTCATGGGCAAAGCTTTCTATAGCTGTGGCAAAATTTGAACTTGAATTAGCGGGAAAGAAATCTGAACTCAAGTAAAGAAATAGAAATAGAATCACCATTTTGAGGCATATGGCAAAACTGAGTACCTGGATCATCTGTTTATTTTAAAGCTTACCCTTTCTCACTCACTTTGAGAATACATGCAGGTTAATAACTATAAGTCATGGGCAAAGCTTTCTATAGCTGTGGCAAAATTTGAACTTGAATTAGCGGGAAAGAAATCTGAACTCAAGTAAAGAAATAGAAATAGAATCACCATTTTGAGGCATATGGCAAAACTGAGTACCTGGATCATCTGTTTATTTTAAAGCTTACCCTTTCTCACTCACTAACACTTCAGCTTCCCGATCTCCCTGCTTTAACTGCCACAGGAAATTTCATAATTCTTTAAAGAAGTGGGTTATGGTGAAATCTTTATAATGCAACCACCATGAATTTGTTAGAGTTAAGAGGAAAACCAGAATGTAATTTCATGTCTTTCTTCTATTTGGCCAAAAAGACCTTCCTTTTTTCTTCATGACAGAGAAAATAGTAATTGTAATCATGTGAATTATATTTCAGATGGGTTTTCCTAAATGAGTTAAACATGCACACTATATATGAGTTAATAGTGATAATGTCTAGACTAGTGTATTAAATGTGTTCTCTGGCTCTGGAGACAGTCACATGTGAGAGAACACAATGGTTGCACACAAACTGCTTATTGGGAACGGTCCTTGGCCCACACTAATTACCAATCCATGACCAAGAATTGTTAGGGAAAATGCTTTTTCTTTCCCAAGGATGGTTCAAGCAAGTTATCAGTACAGACAATGGAGATTCAGTGCTTATATTTGTTCACTAACACTGTTTCAATTACTAGAGTAGACATGTACCTACTTATGTCTGCAATGTTAACAACAGGTGGACAAGTGTCACCAGTTAAAGATTGTCACAGCTTTTTTTACCGCTGCTTTCACATGATCCGTCTTATCTCATTTTTATTTCATAAAACGTTTTCATTTGTGTTTGGATTCATCTTGAGAGATACTATTATTTAACTTGCTGATCCTCCGATAGGAAAAGTATCTGTAACAGTGAGGTAGAACACTGCTGGAACAGGATGTCTAAGGGACAATTGTAGTAATTAGCTGTTTTGGTTTTTTTTAAAGATGAAAAAAATAACTTTTAAACATAGATAGCATTTTTTAGATGCTATCTAAAGATAGCATCTTTAGATAACTAAAGACAACTAAAAATAGATCATTTCATTCAAAGTAATAGCTCTCAAACCAAGTAAAACACATCTGGTTTTTGCATAATATGTATGATCAGAATGTTATTAAAAAATAAATCTTATGGTGAACAAATGCTTATTTATTTTGTACAATAGATTTCCAGCTCTGATAAATAAAGTGTAATCAGTTCATAAAAGTGATCTGTAGTTCTGGCCCAGGACAATGGTAGAAGCTTGGAAACATTTTTTCAGATACTCTTAGCACAGCTTAAAGTCATATTTCTGCCACAAGGTAGACATTAAGTATGTGTTTCTGCTCACACGAATCTTAAATATAATTGCTTGTGTCTTCCGGTAGCTCATCTATGTGCCCTGATATAAGACAATCTTTGCCTTAGTAATAAGGACAGAATGTGTCATTCTATCAATGGTTAGCATAATATATTATTTTTCAAAAGCTTCTTTTAGGGAAGGTAATTATTTATATCTGTGTATGTTTATTAAATTAAATTTATGCTTTTATCTTAAAAATTTTTTATGCACATTGTTTTTATTATTTTATTTTGTTAATGTCGGCACTTGAGATGAATGAGGTACTTTCAAGACATTCACCTATATTGATGGTATGCTGGTATTTTTTCCACTGAGAAAGTAGCTCTGCTTTTAACTGTTGGTCATGATCCATAAATGTAGTTGCAGTGGTCTGTCCTCTCATAAGATGCATTTCTAAATTTCATTAATAGATCTAACTGGACATTCAAATAGGAAGAAGTGTCTGTGACTCAAAAGTAGCCATTTAGATTGTTAAATGGGTCACTGACTGCTTCTGGCTGGAATCAGTATAAATCCTCATTGTACCACAAGGTCTGAGAATGAAGAGATGAAGATCCAGAGCTTAAGATATTTACTGTAACTGTAGCTTTTGCACTACTTATCTACAGTCACTCTAGGACATATGAGATCAGGGTAAATTACCTTTTACTTCATATCAGAAATGAGATCTTCAGATTCATTACTTGTTTTTGTATAAGCATCCACATGATGTATGGTATATGTTTTGGAAGTATGAAAGACACTTCATATTTGCCTATTTTTCCATGAGAAAATACAGGTGATTTATTTAATTTAAAGAAGAAATTAGCTTTTTTAAATTCATCTTGAGACAAAAAAAAACCACAGAAGACTATTTTGGCATTTTATGGCTTTCAAGGTTTTGCAATAAGCAAAAATAATTTTTCACCCCCTAGCCAACTCTTCGTACTTGTCCTGTATTGGTGAACAATCAAAAGGAAGTTCTTACTTATTCTAGGATTTGAAAAAACACAGAGGTTAATATTGTTGATTTTGTCCTCCATTGAAAGTTTTCAATAAAGTAACGTGGTAAATACGAGTATATCTACACTTAGTTTGGAAATAGACTCACACATCTTTTTGAAGACATATCTTTCTTTGTTAAAACTTATAATGAAACAAAAATTACTGCAGGCTCAGAGCCTGAAATAAAAGGTAACACATTGTCCAGACAGGAGAGAACAGAGTAGTGTTCTTCAATAGTGTTCTTCAACTACTAACAGAGTAGTTACTTCAATGGTGATTTCAGAAATTATACTTCTGTTAGCCTTTGTGAATAATCGTGAAAAATAATCTAAGCCTATGAAACCTCAGAAGATAGAGTCATGTATAAAGACTACTTTTATTCAAGAGGAGCTCACAAAACTGAAAAGGAAAAAAGACTATAAAACACCTTAAGGGTGACAGAATATTTTGTATTTCACTGAACTACATAACCAAGTGCTATGTACCTCACAAAATGGAAACATTAACTTTTTTCGAGAAACTTGGCAATACATAGCTAACTTTGGAAGTATTGTATAAAGATAAACTAATGTTTTTCAAATATTTAGATTTGATGTCCAGTTTCATACTATTATTTTGTTTCTACAGGTGTATGATGGAAAAGACAGTTCTTCACGCTCTCTGGGAGCCTTCACCAAAAATGACATGACGGGAGTTATCCTTAATAGCACTTCTAACCATTTGTGGATAGAGTTTAATACCAATGGATCTGATACTGACCAAGGATTCCAGCTCACTTACACAAGTAAGTAGCTCACAAATATGGTCTGATTGACTGTTTTGTGGGGAAATGTGTATTTCTCAACTGCAGTGATTTCTCATGGAATAGTGAAGATAATTTCCCAGAATTTACTGTGGTTAGGAGACAAAATGTTACTTGTCTACATGGCTGGATAGGTGTTAGTAATTTAATAATATTACTAAAAGCAAAATTTTAACCTTTCAAATTTACAAAGCATTATTATTTTGAAGACAGCAGTGGGGTTTGAAAAAGAGTAAATTGTGACATATGTGGGTTGAATATATTTGTGTTATACTGTAGCAGAAATTTTATAGAGTCAGATTTTAAAAATGGAACATTCAATCCCTGCAGTCAAAAAAAAAAAAAGACTACAAATGAGAATTAAAAGAGTACAGTGCACACTCTTAATGTGTCCTGACTGCTTGTCAGGATCAGGGTGGAGTATGCTGGAAGGAGATCTGAGTGAACAAGTTTTGACGAACAGTGCATTTGTCCCACAGTTTGCATGTAATTAATTTAAAAATTTAGATGGCAAAACAATGAGTCTTTTGGGGGTCATAACTTTGGGGATAACTAGTTTGTTTCCACACACAAAAAGAGATATTTTGTCCAGGTTTCAAGGAATGTCCAAGTTCCCTTTGCCTTCAATCTATTGCCTTTTACACCAGCTTCCATGAGCTCCTGCTGAATCCTGCAGAGCAGAGCACCACACCATACTGTGGCACAGAAATGGAATCATAGCTCTTTCTAGTACATCTGCTGGTTTCCCTTTGGATTGGAGCCAGCTGTGGAATAAGCAGAAATCATTCACTTTCTCTTCTGTCTTTCTGCTCTACTTGGTAAATCTGAAATTTTATCATCCTACCTTTAGCTTTTTTTTTTTTTTTACAGAACCATAAAGGAAAGGAAGGTTTCTCTGGCTAGATGAAATGTATTAATGAGATTTTTTTTTTTTTTTAATCTGGGTAGTATATATTCTTTAGTTTTGTTTCAGAATGAGAAAGAACCACTAGGCAAATCTACTCTGATTTGCCTATAGAGACTGTTGATTTTTTCCTTTGAAAAAAGGAACAAAGCATTTGTTTTAAAAATAATCTTATTTTAAAGGCTCTGACTTCAAGGGACTTGAATCAGTTCCTTTCAAATCCTACTACAGTGATCAGTTCCACCTACCGTTTAGAAATAGCATTTTATTTAAAGATGGAATTTTGCTTAATTCCTGCATCCAATAGCTTGATTTTGTTACACTTCAATTCGCGATTCTAATAAGATTTGCTCTCCCATACCAGATTTTTTTTATGTAAGTTAACATATGATAATTCAAGTCTTAAGGCTTTTTTTCCTGGCTGTTTGATTAGGTTTGAATCTCTGTTTTCTATTCTTCCAAGTATTTTCACATTTTCTGAAGTGCGTAGACAGAATTTGACAGTCTTCTAACAGTAATCTTAACAATACTGTGTACAGAGGCAAAACTCACTTTCCTATGTCTTCATAACATTTTACTTTTTTTTCTTGCCAAATATTTAATATATCATATGTGATCAATTTACAGCAGTTCATGTTGAAATGTTTATCTGTAATGACTTTTCCTCCTGCCTGCTCTCACATGAGACAGTCCCCATTTGTAAATACAGTCTAATTCTTTACTTTTCACATGCATTTTCAGGAAGCCAAATTCAAGATAATACATTTTGAGATAGTGACCATCTAACAAGGTGATTTCCATCACTTGTAACAAGAAAACATATTCTATGTTATTTCCAAACACTTCAGTGTGGGACTTTTCACCATTTATAAATTGGTACAAGCAGAAGATGCATTCTTTTGGAATGCTTTGAAAATTGTCTGCAGTGCTGACTCCTGTTCTTTTTCTGAAGGAATCCAATCTTAGCAATATTTTAAAGATTAGATATACCAGAAATTTATACTCATTATTTGATGGGATTGGAGTTTTTGGTGCAGTTCCAATGCAGTTACTAAACAAATGTGTCCATTTTGCATTTGGTAAATACATCAAACACAAAATGGTAATTTGGACTAATCAAGCTGTAGTTTACAGCTGGAATTAACTTCCCTGAAAGATTACTCTGCAGTTTATTTATTCACTTTTCAGATTGAAATATAATGCCAGATACTTTAAAATTACTAAAACAAAAAAGTTGACAGTGTTAATATGTGGTCTCACTGAAGGAAATGAGAAATATATATGCTGGAGTGAATTAAAATGAATAATGAATATGAATATCATAAGTCTGTTAGAAAGAGCTAGGAGAAGTGATGGTGTAAATCTAGTGGTAAATTAATTCTGGTTATTCCCTATCTGTTTGCCGAGTTCTTGCTGCCCTCAAGGGATATATCAACTGCCCTTAATTGTTGGTCTTTGTAGCACTTTTCTTCCCATTAATGGTATTGAAATTAAGATTAGTGCAGCTTTGAAGCTTGAATTTTAGAACCATTGCAATGTGTTATTAAAAGCCTAACTTAAAAATTTACTATTTTAGTTCTGTGTATCTACCTTTCCATCTTTTTTAAAGTTGTGAATTCTGTGGATGATGTTAAATTTACAAATACGACAGAAGAAAAAGCTAATGATCCATGAGAACAGAAATGTGGATAAAGAAACTTTTACTTCTGTTTTCAGAATCTCATTACTGACATAATAAAGCAAAATTCTATAAACTCAGAATCTGAGTTGCTTGTATATATTGTAGAAATCAGAATATAAGCAGATATTAAAAGGAAATTTATAAAGGATTCAAGTTCTAATGAAAACTGCTATACAGGAAATTGTTTCAGGGTAAGAACAATACTGAATGGAAGCTAGAAATTATAGTTATTTTATTCTTTGATCTACAACTACAAGATGGTTTCAAGGAAATGGATTTAGCACAATGGGTTGAGATTTTTTTTTACGGGAAAGGATCATGAAAAAATCTGTACTCTTTCTCAACTTAACTGTTTTGAGGAACTAAGAAATATTTTGACTGAGGACTAAAATTATAGGGATTGTATTTAAGGAAACTGCTTCAGAAAAATGGACACAATAACATTTTGTTAATATTTTAGCCTGAGATTGGCAGGGGAAGTATCTATGAATGAGAGTCAATGAAACTGTAATTTGAGCAGCAGCTGAATCTGAGTCTACCAGAGGAGAAGAAAAGAAGAGGAACAAAGAAGAAAACTTGTCTGCTTCATGTAAAACAAGTTTATATAAAGCCAATTCCTTAAAACTAGGGTGAAAATGTGTTAAGATGAGTAAGGGAAAGTATCTGTTTTCACTTATAGTACCTCTACAGAGGTGTCAGAGGGAATGACTATAAACTTTCATATCTCAGTGCTGAGGAAATGACAACATAAGCTTGATGGAACTACATTTTTTACCTGAGGATGATCTCAGGTTTCAGTAGATTATTCCATCTTGAATGTCTTCTATATACCAATGACATAGGAAGTAAGAGAGTCTTTCAATATGAGAAGTTAGTGGATTATTTTAGTCTTAAGAATGAAGCCAAAATTGTACAAATTTTCCTTTATGTTATTTCTTACTCCTCTCAAACAGAGCTTGCAAAAATAGCAAAGTTTTTCTTTGCCCCCCTTCCCAATATATTTTGCTTCATCTTGAATGTCTTTTATATACCAATGACATAGGAAGTAAGAGAGTCTTTCAATATGAGAAGTTAGTGGATTATTTTAGTCTTAAGAATGAAGCCAAAATTGTACAAATTTTCCTTTATGTTATTTCTTACTCCTCTCAAACAGAGCTTGCAAAAATAGCAAAGTTTTTCTTTGCCCCCCTTCCCAATATATTTTGCTTTTTAACCATCATGGGAACTGTTTGTAAAATCCAAGGAACAAAGAAGGACTTTTAAGACAGCTTTAATTCCCTAAGAATAGAGGACATCAATAGGGATCTGCATGTAAAAATATGTTTATACATGTTGTAGCCACAACTGACTCGTGTGACAGTTACTTTTTTTGGTTGAGAAAATGCCAGTTCTTCTTTCATAATGTCAGTTTTATAATTTGGGGGATTTTTTTTTTTTCCCCTGTTCAATTGGAACTTTTCTCCCTCAGACACCTCTAGTTTTTGTGGGGAAGTGAAGATGTAGCCATAGACATTCCCACAGCTGGAGCTACCTTTCCTGTTCACTGCTCAGTTAGAAGATTTGGCCATTCTGGTATAAAGATGCCGGTGCTTTGTGCTGTCATGTCAGTAGTATTTAATGTTAAATTGACATTCAAATTAAAATGAAATCTTATTGATGTCACACAGTGGCAGGCAGTAAAAGCAAAACACAGCTGTCTGGTAAAAGTAACAGACTGCAACTTTAAATAATGAGCAATGCAGTACAGCCTCTGAATGACAAACAGGTAGTCTCCCTGCGGTGTCTAACCACTCCCCTATCACAGTCCTGACACAAGAGGAATTTTAACAGTGGCTGCTTTCCACTCATCATGTGGAGAAGTGAACTTACCTCACTTGTGTCACAAGTGCTTCCTTGTTACTGTTTAATCGTCATTCCGTTAACATAGTCTCACTTTTCTTAGCTATTGGAAAAACAAAAACAGTCCCTCCACACTTTATCATACATGTCATATACAAATGCTTTGTGATGCTCTGAGTATTGCATAACGCTGACTGCTCTGTGCTCTGTATGGAGTTGTACGGATCACGGAGTACTCGGCACTATACTGTACTTCCACAGTGATCATTCTTAACTCCTGTGGAGATAACTTGTACAGTAATTTTACTTGTGTCTTATTTGGTGCACGTAGATGTCAATGTAAAAATTACTTTCACAATTTCTGTTTGCCAGCAGCTGTGTCGTTAGTTATCTTTTAAAGACATTGCCATTTTATGTACATGTCCAAAATTCATAGAAAGTAGGTAAAACACTTAAAACAATCTTCACATCTCAAAACAAAGGCTGCAATAAAGAAGGCAGTGTCTGCGCTTCCTGTTCAAATACTTGTCCATCCTTGTTTTCTCTCTAAAAGTTCCCACACAGTTAAGAAGAAAACACTCTTTCCCTTCACAGTACTGGCTAGAACTCTCTGAACTCATTTCTTCTCATTGTGCCTGATGATGGGTGTATGTATTCGTGATACCATCCGCCCATGTCCTCAGAAAGTATCCCAGGGTTGTGGTGTGTAAGGAACTTTACCACTGTGTAGAACTGTTCTTTGGACTCTCCTCAGACCTGAGGGCTTTTACCAAGTTCCTTGCACTGGCGGTTGCCTGTCTGAGATAGTGTGAAGTTGCTCTTGGTCGTTATCCAGACACCTACTTTTTTAGGAGCAGCTTATCTAGCTCTCTATGGCTATTTCATGGTTCCTCAGTCCTGTGCAGGGTATAATAGAAGCAAAAGCTTCACTTATCTGCAGAATAAGCCTTGAAGTCCATTGTAATGAGTCAGTGGAAAGGTCCATCCAGGAATACTGACAGGTATTATCTGTAGGAACGTGCCTGGCTGCACTGGGCCACTCAGCAGTATGTTCTGCCTCACAACAGACTCCTGTGTGTTTCAGAAACAGGCAGAACTAGTTACAGACTTTATAAAGTCTGAAAACCATTCAGAGATTTGTGGTATACTCTGTAGCTAGCTTTTAACTTTCTGAAAGCCTTTCACTCACCTGTTCCTGATTCGCTGCTATACATTAAAAATGAAGTTCCATGTTAGTTCCTCAACATTTGTCTTTTATTTGTATCCTCCATTTCCCTATGACATGAAATTAGATATTTTTCTGCACTTCTGTGCTAAGATGGAAATGAGGGCTGGAAGAATTCTCACTAAGGATTTGTCTTTTTGAGAGTGAATGTTATGTCGACTCAGATCTTAACTTAATGTTAACTTCTGCCAATTTTGAATTCATGACCATTTCTTTCACTGAAAGCAGAATTCTGTGTAGCTATCATTTCTGCCAGAAGAGTGGGCAAGATTCAGGCCCTTGAGCTGTGCTCAGTTCCATAGAACTTGCATCAAACTCTATCTAGTGTTTCTATAAGAAAATAGATTTGGGATTGTGCATGGATAGATTTTTTTTTTTAAAAGTAGGTTTAATATTTTTATTTGCATTTATCATCCTCTATATTTAGCATGCATAGTTAGCAGTTTTACAATATTCTTTTAATTGGTCTCAAGATATACTTTTTGGTTTAAGAAATTTTGAAATACATTTCTCAGGCATGATGCACTGGTTTGGCATTCATAATATTCTGTTATTGCTAACGACTTAGTTTTAATTTTCAGTTTAAGTTCTGTGTTATAAACATTCTCTACCCCTACATCTTTCAAGGGATAGTGAAAGTTAGTGCATGGAAGGTGAATCTGAATTAACATAATCTAAATTTATATAAATTGTTTAAACCCAGAAATTAATTTAAGAGAATCCTGAACTAAAATTTAATTTAGTTCATTTCCTATTCTACAGAAATCAAAAATGTTAGAAGAATGTCAGTGAAAAAAAAGTTCTGAAACTGCAAACTCAGTCAATTATTCTAGCACACAAGCAGACTCAAATTCAGAAATATAGTGGCTTTGCCTCAGGCTATATAGTGTCAGCTGAGCAGAACAATCCAGTAATGAAAAGAAGCTCCTGCAGTTTCCTTTCAGTAACTAATTGGTGTATAAGATGTGTTCCAAAGAAAACCTTCACACACTGCAGTAAAAATGTAGGACAAAATTAAACAAAAATAAACAAAACCCAAAAATCATTAAATGAGTATGTCTTAACCTATACATATATATATTCACAGGTCATTTTAACAGCAGTACAATTATGTGACTAACCCCAAATTAATGTAAGCAGTATTGTACACATAGAAAAAACTATTCTAAAAGAAAGTCAAAGTTGCAAAATTGAGAAGAAAAAATTTAATAAATGCCAAAAGAAATGTTTGTTAGAAATTTTAATTCAGTTCACTCATGTACAATAATTATGATATCCTGTTTAATAACATGATCATATCATAGTCTCTTCTCTCCCTCCCCCCCAAAAAGGTAAACTGCCTTCTGCTTCCAATATATTCAATATTTACATAATCTGGCCACATTCTCAAAGCTATGCTTCTCCTGTGCACTAAACAATATATCTGTTCAGGGCAACATAAGGGAAGATTTTTTAAAAAATTTATTCTGTGAAAATCAAAAGGTTTCATGAGATTAGGATGAATTTGCATTCAGTTTTAAAGCATAGAAAAAAAAAATCTTGAATAAGGCATTCAGGATTTTCAGTACAGAAGTCTTTACTAGAGTTTTCCATTGCAGTGAATTTCAAAACATCGGCGTTTTTGCTTTTGTTTTGTTTCTTCTGTTCAGAATGAACAGTTTCAAAAAATAATTCATAAAATACTTCCTCTGTATGGGTCTACCTCACAGAATAAATAATATATCAAATTGTACAGTCTGAAAATAATTTGGATAAAATTAGGATTTAAGGAATTGCTGTTTAAAATGAAAAAGACCCAATGGTTACCTGTTTCTCTGTTTACATGTCATATTGTGGCTTGTTTGCATGTCATGTTTTTTCTTGCAACCAAAGTTCCCAGTGCCCAAAATTAAATGGGAAAAAAACTTATCTTATTAGTAAATGAGCAGAAAACATGAAGATCTCTTGCAAACAGAAGATATTCAGAGAATTTAGATGAAATTAAGCATCATTTCATATCATCATAATCAGTATAGTGTAATCTATATTTTAGAGCCATATCTTAAAATTTTGAAACTTTTTGACAAAGAAACAAAATAAGGTATCATCTTATGATCTTTTTTAAAAACAAAAAGCTATAGATTAATCAAGAAAGTTTATAAGTAAAAAACCACCCACAACAAAGCCCTCCCCCCCCAAATCCCAAAAACTTTGTATGAATTTAAAATATATTGGTCTTATAACACTGTATAATTAAGGTTGTTTTCCACTTTTTGTTAAAAAACTTTTTTAATCATCTATGAAACTGCTGAATTTAACTTTGGTAAATAGAGTAGATGCCAAATATATTTTCTTTTTTTTTTTTTCTAAGACAGAAACAATGAAAAGCATTTTATTTGGTGAATATAAGCATTGTATTAACCTTTTATTGAAAAGTTATATTATCACATGCTTTGGAGATGAAAATGCTGGCATGGTGATGTTTGTGCCACAGTTTGGCGTTTTGCCCATCTCAGGAAAATCTTCCCAAATTTGTGAAGATATAAATCTTTAGCTAGCTAGATTTTATGTGAGCAAGTCCTACCCTATGAATGAGCACTCCAAAATATTTTTTCTTTAGTGAGCACTCTCAGCAGTCCTGGATTAGGATGGAGGTGAGCAGTTTGTCCATCTGTACTGGGTTTGGCTGGGATGGAGTTAATTTTCTTCAGCTAATACTGAGCAGTGCTTGCACAGTGTCAGGGCCTTCTCTGTTACTTACTCTGCCACCTCAGCAGGTAGGCTCAGGGTGAGCAAGAGGGTGGGAGGTGACACAACCAGGACAGCTGACCTCAATTGATCAATGAGATATTCTGTACTATGTGATGTCATGCTTAGCAATAAAACTTTGGGGAAATTTTTCTGAAGTAGCCATTGCTTGGGGACTGACTGGGCATCAGTCTGCTGGTGATAAGCAATTGCTTTTGCATCACTTGTTTGTTGTTGATTTTTTTTTTCCTTTTTCTTTTCCTTCACTTACTAAACTGTCTTTATCTTGACCCATTAATTTTCTTACTTTTGTCTTTCCGATTCTCTCCCCCATCCCGCTGTGGGGGAGTGAGAGAGCGACTGGGTGGGGGCTTACCTGCCAGCTGGGGTCAACCCATCATCCATCCTGTGTTCTCAGTGCCTACTGTCTTGTGGGTAGCCTGAGAAAGTGAGGATAGTGCTGTTTGGTTACAATACCAAGGAAATAAAACCAGACTTGGAAAGGAGGGAAGAAGAGAGAAGGAGGGGAACAGGAGGGGCACCTCTTATGTTTCTGTGTCTGCAGCTTGGAATAAGGGAAGCTGCAGTACTAAACCAAGGAGACTTGAGGAGACTTGCAGCAGGCAAGAGGAGCACCACGGGGTATCAGGACAGATTATGTTTGAGACAAAAAGACTAGGATACACATGTAAGAGAGGAGGAGAGCACGACAAGCTCTCCAAGAAATATTGGAAGCGTATGGAGTGGGGGACTGAGACTGCATTGGTAAGAAGAAGGTTGCAAGAATGAAACTGGGAAGAGGAAGAATCACAAAAAATAGAACAGTAGTGGCATACTGTGATAGGACTACAAGCTGAATAGTCCATGATTATTAAACTGTGTTCTCCAAAAACACTTGGAGTGAAAGCCAGGCTTCTGTTTGAATTAAAATATGTGTATTGCAAATATACATACACAAGATGAATAACATTTTTAAAAAAAATCTCCCTGAACATTTCAAAAGAAAAACCTTTTATTTAGTTTCCAACAATTACATAATTTGTCATCCTTAAATCACTGAATTATCCCTCTGTGTATGGGATTAGAAAGAAGAAAGATGTTAACTATTTCTCATTTTTAATTAAGGAAAAAAGAGATTTGATATGAGGTATTAGAACATGTGAAAAAGGTAATTTGTTAAAGGTTATTTTGATTTGGTTCTGATAATTGCCAGTCATAACCTGGTGAAGGACTCCTGGCTTTTCTGTGTATGGGTCAGAACTTCTCATCCGATCTAAAGCCACTAGGTTTTCCTGTTGTAATTCACATCTACTATCAAGAAAAGAGCTGCTTTTTAAAATCTCCTGTTATAAAATATAAAATGCAATTATGCTTTGAAGGTGAGAAAGAGAGGGGCTAGCAGAAATCACCATAGATGTCCATATGCATGTGTTGTTCTACATTTATATTGAAATTCTATCTTTAGAATATGAAAGTAAGATTTTTTGGTGATGCCAATTCAGATAGGATTCTTAGGAGTATTTGTTTCTCATCTGCTGATGTATGCATCCTAGCTATAGTATGTGATTGCAATTTGCAAGCAGGTTTCTGCTAAATTCATAATCTCAGAAGTGCTGGCCTAAAGGTTATGTTACTATAATATTAAAGAGGTGATCATATTTGAAGCATTATTTCTGAGACCTTAGTGGGAACACAGAGTTTCCATTAATTTGTCAATGCAGTGGCTTGAAGGACAGAACTTCTTTACCTTCTTTGCCACCTCAACCTGAACTTTTTCTCTCATATTTAAAAAAAAAATCTATTTCTATGAAGCCATTATAGACTGTGCCATTATAGGTATGTGCAGTTGGATTTATTGAGTTTTAGCTGGGATTTGTTCCAAAAGTTTGCCCATTTCCTCTGCTTTTCACAAAAAGACTTCTGTTGGTTTGTAGTGAATCATTTCCTCTTTTCCAAGTTTTATATGAGTAGACAGTAGTGTTACTGACAATTTCTTCCCACTGCTGTAATTAACAGAATTTTCCCATGAGCAAAAATTCTTGTCTAAAAGCTTAAGACACCTGAACAGAACTGCCAATATCTTATTGTTCTTTACCCCTGGCCTTCTTGCCTACTTTGGCCTCATGTTGGATGAAAAATTATTATTTCCAGTTTAGGATTATTGGCTCAACCCTCTCTGTTTTGGGAAAGAGAAACTGCAGCTAAGGAGTATGAGACAAGGGCAACAACTGTCCTTATTATCCAACTAATTGTCTTATTGATAAGCAGTTCTTTAAGTCAGGTGATGATCTGCACTTAGAAACCTAGGATGATGGACTAATCTTTCTTGCAAGCTCCTTCTTGCTGCAATTCAAATGTAAAATCTTTTTAGGTGCCTCATTGATTTGCTGTTAAATTTTTGAAGGTATAAACTATAACAGTCTAACTATAAAAACTAAGCAACACAAATGTAAAGATATTATTCTGTTCCATACTTCTCATGCTGTTATACAAAAAGAAAACCTTAAATAGGGTTTTTGGGTTTTTTTAATGTTAGACATTTCAAGTCATTTGTGTGTGCCCCTGAGATCAGTTTGATCTTAGCTTTCTTCTGACTGATTTTTTTCCCTTTCCGAAAACTGTTGAAATTACCTCTTCTAAAATAACTCATGTAAAATACATTACATAACAATTTTTTAATTTTTGAAATTAGAGTTTATGAAAAATGAATTTTCAGGGAAAAAAAAATCCAGAATTCATTTGTAAGGATTTTAACAGTTCAGATGCAGGAATGTGACTGTTTTCTCCCCTCTCTTCTTTATATGAGGGAATCTTTTACATTTCAACAGATTAAGCTTGTTGCTCTAGAATCTAGTCATTTTTTATAACTGAGGATTAGCAATAAACAGGGAACAGATTTTTCAGTCATTAAAACTATGTTTCTAATTATTTAAAACTGCAAGAAAGTTATTTAAGAATAAAATTAAGATTATTCCTTCAAAAGTTTATGCATAGTATTAAAATCACCCTCCCAAAACTATGTGTATATGATATATGAGCAGAATTAGGGATGCATGTAGAAAGCAGACTATTTGGAAGAAAGGGAGTTAAAGAAGATGAATGCTATAAACCTATTTATTTCTATTTCTTCTGCTTCCATAAACTTTCTAGGTGGGGAAAGTTGCTTAAGACAGAGTGATGAAAGGTAGACAAGATTTATGTGTTTCTCATTGTCTAAGTTGTTCACCACAGTGTATTTAGAACTTGATTTTCAGAAGTCTTGGGCATCAATACTGCTAGCCAAAATAACGGCATCAATACTGCTAGCCAAAATAACAGGTACTGTGTGCACGTTGTTCCCCTGTCAGTGTGGGAAAGAATGAGCACAGCTGCAGATGATGGGGCTCTAACTTTCAGTACTGTCTGTGCCATATTGAGTTTTATAAGCTTGTACAAATCTTTCTCCATGTTTCAATCCATCCTTTATGGTCATGGTGACTTGATTAAGAGTGAGTATTCTAGAAAAGGCTATGGGGAAATGAATGCATTTGTAATCATTGAAGCGTTTGGTAGGTGTTAAGCCAAAGTACCTCACACTAAATAACACAAGAAAAAAATGAATGTGTCCATGTTATTTCTTCTCCTTTTCTTCCCCCCGCCAATAAAAAAGGTCAGACCAGTGCTCTTCTTACAAGTAGCCTACAGAATATTTTTAAGTACTGACTGTATCAGTTATTTCCCCACTGATTATAAAGAGGGCTTAGACGTGGAGCATTCCTGAAGATATTTCTCTATAGACACCTGAAGTTAGATTTCTTAAACTCACATGGAATCTCACCTTTAATCCCTGCTTCTCTTATATTCAGTATAAATTTTAATTAATTATTCATTTGCTTGCTGAATGCAAAGCTTACTTGTATGCTTTCTATATATGCACAGTAATCATCTTGATGCAGGCACATGTATTTGCATACCTATTTCTTGCAAGTATTATTATTTATCAAAAGTATTTTCTTTCAGTAAAATCATCACATACAAAACCTGTCTTTTACTACCTGTTTATGTATATTTAACTTGCTTCTTAAATTTATAATTTTTTTTTTTTTTTTTGTATGTGTGGATGTTATAGCTCAAAAGGGGAGAACAGAACTTTTGAATACAACATGGACACAAAGAATCTGGTTTGAAATTGGTGGGGAAAGGCCTTAAAACTTTTTGTAATATAGTTATTACAGAAGAAAATTACAGAAAAGAGTTCTTTTCTTTTTCATTTTATGCTCAAAAGACCTGTTACTGACAACATGTATTAACATCACTATTTTACATTTTACACGTTTACATAAATTTTCTTACATGTTGCTTATGTCAAGAAAAAGTGCTGAAACTCCTATTCGAAAGTATTATCCATTGAATGACTGTCTCATCAATATCGTCAAACATGAATTGCCAATAGATTGCAAAGCTTTTGAGAAACTGAAAGTGTACCTCTCAAATTCCAAAGGATACAAAGCAGTAGGTATCGTTACTTATTGTGAACTCATTCTGCTGCACAGGAATGTAGAAATATATCAGTTTATTTGAAAAACGTGGCTCCCTTGGTCTCTTTCAGATGATCTGTGTTAGAATGTAAAATATTCAGTCACCAAGACATAAAAATATTTCAGCCCTACTTACAAAAACTTTACAGATCCAAGAGAAAGAGGTCTGGAGCTAGTTTTGTCCCCGTGTATACAGCCCATGCTCATTTGTCATCCTAGGCTCTTTCATGCAAGTTTCTGATACCTCACTATAGCCACATTATCCAAACACTTTTCTTCCTATAGACTTCTCTATCATTCTAATTAGGTAGAGATTTTTTAATTGGGACATTTTCCAGTACATAATATAGACCTTTTTTTTTTTTTTCCTCTACAACTGTAGGTTTCAATAACACATAAATGGTTCCAAGACAGAATGAAAATGCCAGGAACTCTCATTTTGAATTACATTGATTTAGTTAAATAGATTATGTTATGGATGTTTAAGATGTAACAACTGCAGAATGAGTATTTGTTGACATTTACATGCATTTAGAAATCCATTATAGACTGAACATTAACTCAAGTATCATTTCATACTTTTAATTACTCTTTGGTAGTTCAAAAATGATTCTGTGTAAAACATATAGATTATGTTTATGAGCTTAAATTACTTGAGATTTAGATAACACTAACAGAGTTCTTGATGTTTCCAATGTTTTCATATTTCCTTACTTTTTTAGTATTAAAACATCTGTTAATATTTCCATGTATGTACTGAAATATGATTTAAATCTGTATTTGCCCTTCTTTTTTTGGAGTAATCCCAAAATATTTTACCATGTCACTTTCAGAAGCTGAAGATAGATTGTACATATTTTATGAGCTCTGTCTTCCATGGCAAGTAGAAATGAAAAGACAACATTACCTTTTCACTGAGCAGGGCCCACCCAGTCTATACTTACGGTATAATAAGTAATATAATTATTAGAGATTATTAAACACTATTTGGAGTCCCATGGAGTGTGCTTTTAATCCTTTAGTGCTTAATATATGATGAATTGTAAACTTTTTTGCATTCAGAATAATTAACCCATCATGGCTTGTCTTGTGAGGTTTTTAAGGGGATTAGTGGTATTGCTGTTTTAATAGTATTTCCCCATCTGTAACAAACAGTGATATTAATAGGAAATTATATGAGTATAAATTTACTCATCTAAGCTGAGATCATTGATAGTGTTGACCTACACCTATATGCTTATATATATTATGCTTTCAGGACCTGTTCTTCTTTAGATTAGACATCTAATGTTTTGCAAATACCCCAGCTGGCATTTCTTTTAAAATGTCTTTACAGTTTTGTCTGGTAGGCTTTCTGTTTAGATTTCATACTACAAACTGCCAGAGTCCACAAAAGTTACAACACATGTTCATGGTTTTTTGAATTTACAAGAAGAAATTCCCTCCAAATTATTATTATTTTTTTCTTTTTACAGCTTGGTGGCTACTGTATTTCTTTGCTTGGTGGTTACAGTGTTTTGGGATCATATCTGAGTCCAAGGTTCCATGATCATTAAAAATGAATCTGTGCAGCATCAAAACACCCAACAGTGCAAATCTGATCTGAATCTGGCATGAACACAATTTAATTTCTGTAAAATTTACTAGAGCATACAGAAGGAAACTTATGAGCATTTTGTGCTTTTATGCCAGTTTTATATAAAGTTTGGTATAAAGTCAGAATGGCATTGACAAACAATAGTTAATCCAACATAAAGCTTGTAAATAAAGTTAATCTGTCAGAAATTGTTGAACAAACTTGCACTGTGGGACCACAGTATTAAGAACTGTGATGTTACATTTATTTTACTGTCAGTTCAATTATTTCCTCTGTTTTAAAACTATTCTCTTCCATCGCCATGGGTAAAGTTTTAATTGCCATAGTATACTTTGTGCCAAAGCATGAACAAGGTTTACTAAGCCAGAAAGAAAAAAAGGAAGGAATAAAGCCCTGCATCCTAATTTCTTGGGTGTTTGTAGGGGACCTATATTCTGATCCCTAATAACAGTGTGCTTATATGTTCTACTAAGGCAGAAATAACGTAACATGCCTCAGCATTCCTTTCTGTAGGAAGTAAAATTCAGATGAGTACCATAGCTCACAATTTAGAGTGTCTTTCTTGCTTTTGTCCACTTTCTAGACCAGGAACTCATAACTTTTTTTCCTCATACTCTTCATAGAAGTCTTAGTATTGAACTCAAGGAAAGAGTTTTTAAGTAGGGACCAAATACATTAATGTTGATAATGCATACCTTTTAGGTGCTTAATTTTTTGTGTGTCTGGCTTTGGGGGAATGATTATTTCAAAATATTTTGTGTGTCTGGCTTTAGGAGAATGATTATTTCAAAATACCGTAGGATTTCTTCCAGAAATAGGAGTAGGAAATTACTTATTTTAGATTACTTATTTTTCATATAGCTACTGTAGGTTTACATGCAGTATAAATGCACATATATATGTATGTATGGTAAGTAAACTGTATTCTTCCTTTCAAAATAGGTGAAGAGAAAATTTGCAGACATCTCAGAACTTGATCAGCTTCTGTTAAAAGTACACTCTACTACATAGAATCCCTGAGAATTTCCCTTGGGGACACAAAATGAACACATGCTTCTTCTACCTGAATTCATATTGAAGACAGGTTTTGGAGGGTACAAACCTGAAGCTGAACTGAAAGGTGTGCTCCAGGGATGCACTTAGCATACTCCACCCGCTAATGGACACAAAAGCTAGTCCAAAGTAAAAACACTTTAGTGCAGATAGTGTGGACATAGTGTCCTCAGCTTCATTGTTTCACTGCCCAGATTTGCTTCTACTGTACTGCACTACTTACTAATGTAGATAGAACCACAGTACCCATCATAACTAAGTGTAGTTGAAAGAAGTTGTCTACATACATTACAGACATGTCAATAATTTTTACCCTGAGAACTGGTATTTCTACATTCTTGATTATTTATATCAAATATGACAGAACAAATCACATTGGATAAATAGTGTCAGGAAGTGATAGCAAATCATCAAGATGTATTCTGGCTGTTTTAGTTTTAATTTAACTGGCTTTTATCCATTCACTGTTCCGATAATCCTATAATGAAACTCAGGAATAAGATAATTGGCAGCAATTTGCCAGTACAATAATCTTTTTCAGCAGTAAGAATATTGGCAGAATTTCTCTGACTGCTGGCTTGTTTCAATGTCAGGTAAAGCCAAGTACTGTGACTGTATGGAGCTCATGACCATATTTCCCCATTATGAAAGTTCACAGCATCTACTTTAACACTGAAGTCCTGTTGCAACATTTCAACAATGAAATTTCACAGCAATATGGTCCTTTATGACAATTTACACCAGATGTACAAGAGCATCAGGGAAAAAGGGAATGGGAAGTTCTATTTTTTGTGTATGATGAGAAGGTGAAGAAATTGGATAAGAAGAGCTGGAAAGGCAGCTTGCCTGCGAAACACAGGACAAAATCCTGCTGTCTTTGCATATGATTAGCAGCACCTACTTGCATGTGAAATACCCCAATTTTTAATAGGCCTACTGAAAAACAGAGACAGTCTTGCTTGTGGAAAAATGTAGTGAAAGTGTGGCCACAAAGTATGTACTGTTATTCTTATATTTTTTCTAGAGTATTTAAAGTGGCATTTTTAAAATTTGTCATAAAAGCCAGCAGTTAGTTTGCTGGATGTCCTTACAGGGAATATTCTATTTTTCGGATACAAAAAGCAATAATACTTTTTATTTTTGTCATACTGAATGTTTGTACGTAATGTATTTTTCTAGGTATAACATTGTGAAAACAACCCTAAAAAATGAGACTACCACTGGACTTTTCCTGCATTAGTAATAATTACAAGAAATTAAAATCAATACTAATTTTCCAGAGTGGTCTTTTGATAAAAATATCTGAATAATCTAAACAAAACAGCAAATGAAGGGTTTAGTGTCTCAAGGAAATTTAAATTTAGGTTTTATATTTTTGCTTCCAGTTAGATATTTTTATTTGCATGTTATTTTTTTCTGTATTGTGTGTGAAATAGGAAATTTAATTCTGATACCCAAGACAGTGAGTGGTTATGTTCTCTACAATCAGCTTACCTAACCCTTTACCTAAAAAAAGAAAAAAAAAACCCTAGATTTGAGTTTAAAATAGACTGACAGAAAATCTTAAGTCCTCTATGATCCCACATAACTAAATAAATGCTCCCACAGAGTCTCAAGAATAAGATTTTAAAAAGCAATGTATTTCTGTATGGGACTTCATGTCCTCTGACATAGGTTGAGAAATTCCTATATGTACTGCTGTGTACTCAGACACAGTGTCTTTACCAAAGCTGGTTTTTTCCTACTTATAACTTGCAGAGGTATTTTGTCATTTACAGATACAGAAATACAGTTCAGTGAGTATTTGTAGAGTATGAGACTCTTGAAGAAGCAGGCAATTCACCTTGGGATAGTGCTATTGACAGGTGAAAAAGTCTTTCCACATTTGGAGAATGATGGCTCAAGAAGAACTCTAAAAGTATGCTAGACTTAGAGACACTTCATCTACAATTATGATATTTATGTTAAAAGAGTAAATGGACAAAATCATTAAATTTCATGTGATTGACCTAGACCAGTCTGAGGTGGAGGAGAGGAAGAGCCAGTAAGTAATTAACTAATTTATTCTCCTGTTATTGCAACATTAATTGAATTGTATGTTATATACAGAAGTTCTAGACAAACTTTTTATTTCTTTCTTTTTCTTTCTTTCTTTCTTTCTTTCTTTCTTTCTTTCTTTTTTCTTTCTTTTTCTTTCTT
>NW_008796216.1:3503246-3506047 GCF_000699145.1 Aptenodytes forsteri
TTCCCCTTCCCCTTCCCTCCTTCCTTCCTTCCTTCCTTCCTTCTTTCTTTCTTTCTTTCTTTCTTTCTTTCTTTCTTTCTTTCTAGTATTTTATTTCTTTATAAACATACACACACTTACACAAACTTTTGTAATGAAAATCAATATATTTTAACATGTGGATGTTATGATATATACATACTACATATGTAGCAATATAACAGAAGTAATTTCAGAACCATGTTAGTCAAAATAATGCCAGAGACTAGTAAATCATTTTAAAGGTTGGCTATTTTAGGCTTAAAATAAACAAAACCCAACAATTATTTGCCCCAGTAAGTTTTTATGTTACTAAGTAATATCAAGGTAATTGCATTTAATTATTAATTTTGTATCTTTGTATCAGATTATATTTAATTCAATTATAGTATAGTAATGTAGTAGTAAAGTGAATTTCAACCAGTGATCTGTGGGACCTCATGGATTTCTGCCACAGAGTCTGCAAATGTAATCAAGAAAAGCAAGCTTATTTTTAATAGAGATAGACTTTTATAGTACTGTAGCTCACTTTGGAGAACTTGTAGCAGTCTACAAAGCAAAGGAGGTGGAAAACCTTTATGTTAGTGGATACCTGAAGGTATAAGTGACTTACAGTAATGATGTGAACTATTAATTAGCTAAAGGAAAAACAGAAAGATCTTTTGTGCTACTCAGTCCTATTTCAAAGCAATAGAGAAAGTGCAGGCAGGCTATGGTAGGCTTCTGTCAAACTTCTAAAGCTTGTGGCAGGATCTCTTTAACTCTTCACATCAGTGAGGTTTCAGAGTCCTCAGGGATCATTATTGCAGACGAGGGGAAAATGGAACAGTGTATCCGCCATGTATACTATGCAAACAGATTGTAAAAAGATAAACACACTAAACTTGGTTTTGCACCATTCAGGAAGCCCTTATTCTGATGAATGAGGGGATCTAGTGACTTTTAGAGACACATCATCCTACAGAAGCAGCACTGCAAAAAGGAGAGAAGAAATAAGTTTCTCTGGCATTGCATCATATATATTTACACATTTGTGCAAAACTGAATGCTAAGTGGAATACATGAAATGAAAGCAAGTCGGAACAATAATTTTATCCCGGTCTTGACATTGTCTGTAGTGAAGATGGCTATATAGTGGCTAAAAGGGCTTGTTTGTCCAAAAGTTTGTTTCATTTCACCCAAATTTATCTGTTGGTCTTATAAAAGGTACTACCTCTCCCTGACAACCTTTTCTTCTTTATGTGGTAAAAGGTAGTGGAGAATCAATCTCTTGTGTAGCTTTCTAACTATATATCAGTCTTATGGAAAGTTTATTTCACCACACACAAATCGATTCTTTAATTAGGGAAGTTTCATCTGTCAATCACATGCCACTGCCAATGGTAACCAAATGTTCCACCTACTAAAGGATGGGAAAGTATCTAAAAGCAGGTGGCAGAGAAATAGTATTACACTGGCTCATGCTGTCAAATCAACATTGAAATATCACATTATCTATCAAACAACTTACATTTTCAGGGTTTTAAATAAATGTCTTTGTATGTTTAACAAGGAGATTAAAATTATGAAATATATGAAGTTCAGCTCATCTGAATGACCTAATTATCTTGGCTTTTTTTATAGTGAATGAAGAGAAATAGACCTTTTCAGAATTGCACAGTTTATCCAATCTTTTTTAGGTATCTACTTTAAGATGAGATTAATCATACCCCATAAATTACTATTAACTCTAAAAGACAACTGGTTTAGATATGGCTGTTTATATAAACGATGCTTAGAGCTAGTTGAAATGAATGCCACCCTTTTTTGTCTGGAAACTGAACATGTGTACTTGTTTCATTTTTGTCAACAAAGTGAAATTGCAAGAATGTGCAAATATTCATATGGAAAAAAACTTTTAGCGAGGGAATAATGATAAATCTCTATAATCCATTTGTACTGTGTGTGATTATACATACTCCTTCTGACACATAGGCTGCACTTCTGTTAGTAAACTAAACATTGTCAGAGTATGAGTGTGGGAAAGTGATTGTCTAGACAGCTGAAATGTTAGGGTAAATGCTAGCATGCTTCTAGCTTGGGTTGTCCAGCACTCTCCCAAACAACCTCAGGTGTAATGTAGACAGTGTGAGCTGAATTCCCAGGAAGTGGCTTGTAGACAGCCATGCTGTTTTGAAGGGTAATTGAGTTTAACAGTGCATGGCTGTGGTCAGAGCATGCTCATTGGTCTTGGGGCTTGACACTTCTTAAGATATTAGCACAGATAGAGATGCAGTGTCTATGTGATGGAATAGCATTCTTTTTTGAGAGTGATTCCTTTTCCCTAGGTCTAGATACTTAAAATTCTGAGCTACCATAGCCTACTATATAAAGAGAGAACCTAGGCTCAGTTTACAGTAAAGGCAGAAAATAAGTATTTCCAGAAGCTGATTGAACTGACTGATCTTAGACAGCTGTCTAAATATGAGTTGGTTTGTTTTC
This sequence comes from Aptenodytes forsteri, assembly GCF_000699145.1. Taxonomy (NCBI): domain Eukaryota; kingdom Metazoa; phylum Chordata; class Aves; order Sphenisciformes; family Spheniscidae; genus Aptenodytes; species Aptenodytes forsteri. The sequence continues at coordinate 3,505,746 of NW_008796216.1, forward strand.
TTGAGATTCATATTTCTCTACTGACTATGAAAGTAGCCTAAGCTAACTAGTTCAAATTTAGCCCTCTAATTTTCAGAAGCCTGAGTTATGACAGGTAAATCCCAACTTTTGTGTCCAATTTACGAACAAAGAAAACAAAGGCATTTTGTGTTTCATCCTGGTTTTGGCTGGGATAGAGTTAATTTTCTTCCTAGTAGCTGGTACAGTGCTGTGTTTTGGATTTAGGATGAGAATGAAGTTGATAACACACTCATGTTTTAGTTATTGCTAAGAAGTGCTTACACTAGTCAAGGACTTTCCAG
>NW_008796216.1:3506307-3524764 GCF_000699145.1 Aptenodytes forsteri
GGGGGGGAGTGAGCAAACGGCTGTGTGGTGTTTAGCTGCCTGCCGGGTTAAACCACAACAGTTTTCAGAGGACTGAGTTTTTGGACAGCTTTAGCATCTGTACAGGAGGAAAAACAAGTTATTAGACTACTTGCCATTTTTTCAACTTAGGTTGAACTTTTCAGCATCAGGAGAAAGGCAACGAGAAAAATGTGATATCAACTCTAGTTTGTGTTTTTGTAAAGTAATGAAAGGTTGTCTATGGATATGTTATTTACCATAAAGATGTCTGATTCTCTCCTAATTAGTGAAAGGCCTCATGTAGAAAATAAACTGAAAACAGAAGCTGAAGGGAAGACCAGCAGCTTGATTCAGAAACACATAATGAAGCTGTTCAGTAAAATAAGGACAGCAAAATGGAAACCATTTGTAGAGTCAGAATTACTTCCTTGGGCTGGGGACATGACAGTAATTAATGAAAAATCCACAAATCTGACTGGAGTTGAGAAAGATGAATTTGAAACCACTCTTTATATTGCTCCAAGAACTGGAGCTCAAGGCAATAGGAGAGATATAGACTGCATCTTTACATTTTAGCAATGCTATATGGAGAAAATGCAGAAAGGAAAGGGTAAAATATGGAAAGAGTTATAACTGCCCAGAGCAGAACTGCTCATTCCAAGGAGCACAGAAGAAGCAGTTTATCCCATTCAGCATGTTAATAGGCCAAAAAGGGGAATGCTAATTGAAAGTGAGTGTAGAAATATTTCTTCATTTTCAGCAGAGCATAAACTGAAGTCATGCTGTCTTGACACTAGGATCGATGAAATAACCTTTGCATTTTCTTCCTGAGTTTCCACTATGGTCTGCTGGCTTTGTTATGGAGATTAGATGAGGAGGTGAAACTCCCACTTAGTGCCAAATACAGGTTCGATACTGCTTCCTTCCCTCTGAATAAAAAAGAATGAAAGAATAGAAGTTGTATAAGTTAATAAATTGCTCACTAATCTCTTTTGTGATAGTGTAGATAATACACTTTCTTCAATAAACTAATGCCATAATCAAATATCAAATGAATAATTAGTTCTTGGTGTTTCAGTTTCTGATTTACCCAAATTATATATAATTTATCTTTGGTCACTGTGGATACATCTAATCTAATTGAATCATGAGAATATAATTTGCATCAAGATCAGATTCATTGGCATTATGTTTTGGTTGATATTTTATATCTTTGTGTCTTTTTTCTTCTTTTCCCTTCCCATTTCTGTTTGTAGGTTTTGACCTAGTAAAGTGTGAAGATCCTGGCATACCAAATTATGGCTACAAGATCCGAGATGAAGGACATTTTATAGACACTGTCATTTTATACAGCTGTAACCCTGGCTATACAATGCATGGTAGTAGTATTATGACCTGCTTAAGTGGAGATCGAAGAGTTTGGGACAAACCTTTGCCTACTTGCATAGGTAATATGGATTGTGACAATGAAAGATTTTGGTCTGGTGATTCAAAAAAAAAAAAAAAATCTAATGTTCTGTCTTTCTATACTTTATCATATTACAATGGTGTAAACATACTTTAAATTTAAAGCAACAATTTACTGTGGAAATCCAAGTATAACTTCTCTGAAACAGATGGCTGGCTAGTAATAGCTAGAAAACTGCTGGGAAACACTTCTTTCTATAGGGCAGCCTTTGATGAAAGACTGCTGCTTTGGTTCTGATGATATCCTGGGTCATTGAGTCTGATATGCTATCACAGGCAATGGTATTATTTAAACACTTCACAAGCTAAACAAACCCCATCATAAAGCAGATTAAGATTTTTTTTACCTTATCTGTTTTCATCAGAAATTATTTCAACATCTCATTCCTACGAAGATAATTTCTAATTTTCAACCCACATCAGTGGATTGTTTTATCTGCATGCTCTTGAGTCATTGTTGCCATGCTAGGATACCCCATCTGTCAGAGCCTTGAGGAAGACCTTTTCTTTACACATCACATGTCTTCAAGTCTTTAAAACTGTGTTTCATTATGACCAACATAAATGTTAAATAGAGAAGTAACTGAACACCGGTATAGTTATTGCACATTGTACCTTTGCTAGGCAGTTTCTCTCCACGTTTGCTTTCCAGTCCAGCAATTACCAGTGACTTCCTGAGTTCGTTTCATATGGAGTTCCCTTGAGTCTTTGGGAAAGTCTTTCTTTCTATGTGTCTTCTGATGCTTAGTTTTTGCCTCCACTGCCTGCTGCAGGCAGGCCACCAACTGTTTTCAGCACTCACCTGATCTGTAGGATCCTTGCTTGTTGCCTCTCTCCCATATTGGGTGCTACATTCTCCATTCCAGGAGCTGCTTCCTGCTGAACACATTCACAGACCTGCAGTCTACAAAGGAGCAAGCTCCCTTCCTTTCAAAAGTTCAGCTTACCCAGAGGGTAAGTGCCAGAACAACATCAGTGAACAGCATTTCTGCTGTCTTAGTAGAGGTGTTATTTTTCCCACTTGATTCTAGAATTATATCTGTAAGTTTTCTCTTATAAGTATGACAGGTCAAAACAACTCTTTCCAGTTTTGATTTAAAGACTTTTCCAGGCTTTTTATACATTCAAGTCCCCAAGCTTTTAAGTTTAATTGGCTATCTTCTTTTTCTCTAAGTTTGCCCTTTTGTAAAGAAGAGCCATAATTAGTCCTACCTTTGCCTATCTCCCCATTTAATTTAAATGAAGTCATTACTCTAAGGTCTTTTTCTGTGATATTTTCTTGTGCCTGTGTTCACGACCAAGTAAGTATTTGAATCAATTCTAAAATACTTGTTATTTCCAAGTCTATTAGGTAAATAAATCCATCTGTCTACCTATTTCCTTTTCTTAGTATGATGACTTGCCCTCCAATCTATATGTGGGATGTTAAAATCTCAACCATACGGTATTTAAAAAAAATTAAAAAAAAAAAAAATCATGTTTATTCCAATCTGACCTGGAGGAAGATAGGGAACCCACGATCAAGTGAATCTAAAGAAAATTCGCATCTTTGATCTTGTAGAACATCTTTCATAACTCTTCTCAAAAATATATTTGACCAATATGGGGGGGTTTTTTATGCTGACTTTATTTACTTTACTGCATCACTACTATGTAATGCTCTCTCCACTCCCATATCTCTACCTGTATTTCCAGTTTTCTTGATAACAGTATACTTTTAAGCTTCTATATTCCACTTACGATTGCTACCCTATCTTTTTTTTTTCATTATAGTTTGATTTTGTACCTTGCATTACTAGATTTGGTTTCTGTATTTTGTTGCTAAGACTTGTACCAAAATCTCTTATTTCTTGAGGTTCTCACTTCAACTCTAAGTAGAATTATGTCCCAATATCAATAGAATAGTCATTTTTCTTTTAGTATCCTGAGACAGGTTTTGTTCTTGCTTTCTGTCTGTTCAACCACAAAGCTATCTTTCTACGTAACTTTATCTCTTTACATATCTTTTTATTTGCTGTCCTTGTTCCTATCTTTAAAATAAAATTTGGGAATTGCATCAGTTTTGTATAAACTCCCTCTTCCTATTTCTCAATTTAAAACTCTTCTGAAACATTAATTAGCTCCCCAAGAAGTCAAATGTTCACCATTCTCTCTAAAAATCTTCTAAACATGAATCTTTCTAAACAGCCTTTCACAAACAGTCTGTTACCTTCGTTAAATTGTTATGGTTTTTCTACTGTTCTGTGCACAGGGAAACTTGTCATGAAGATCCCTGAAAACTCAGTTAAGCATCTGAAGATCATTTCATGCTCTCTTTTTTTTTTCCCCCTCCAGTGTTATTTATGTAATCCTTTCTTTCTTCAGTTTTATCTTATGTTATCACAGTTTTATCTCTTCCTACTCTGATTTGACTGGCTTCCTTTTCTTCCTTTTTCTTAAGTTGTCGTAACTTCCAAACATCACTTTCTTTCTTAGACACATTTTCTTAATATCCTCTTGTTTATGCAGACCTATTCTTTTTTGCTTGTTGTGCTTTAGATCAGCATTTGATATTTGCTGTTGTCTCCAGTGACATTTACATTCATCATTGTCTTTATAATCATTTCAATTTCATTCACAAAAATTTCAAGCCCATACGTAGACATATTCCACATAATCTACACCTAGTCATCTTCAGTGATACACTGCTATATTGGTCTTAGTATTCATTTTCATTTTCTCTATGTTCTAAGCCTTAACGAAGAAAACAAATGAACTCCTGTAATTCCTTCTCTAGAAGATTATAGAACTTGTTTGAATATGTCACTTCTATTAGTTATAGTATAGTTATTTACTTTATGTAGTATATTCTCTGAGGTGGTGATTTTACAGTGTGCTCATTTCTGCATATTGAAAAACAAACATTTTGGATTTTTTCTTAGAATCGCTTTTGAAAGTTTACTTTTGATCTGCTCCTCAAATGGATTTTTTTAAAATATATGAACTATATAATGCATCATCCCAAATTTTATCGTGTATTCTGTTCCTAAATGAGTCTTCTCAGAATTCTAAAGCAAATCTGTCAATTAGTTTGAGTTTAAATAATTTCGGTTTCACTGAGTTATCTTGAGTTCTTTGGTAAATACAGTATTGTATCAGTCATTTCTTTATCTGTAGTTATCTATCACAGTGATTGTTGCATTCTGAACTTTCTTGTATAATGAAAATTAACCGAAATCTTAGGCAAAGGTTACATTTGAAGAAATTATGTACTAAAGCAGCTTTCTGCTGTGGTTCTATTAATAATATGTAGCATTTTGAGTGATCAAACCAGCAGGATAGGTAAGTAAATCAGTTGCCTTGTTTCCTCTACAGTTATTTTCCTTCCTGGTAACAATTTGGTTATCAGCAGAGACTTGGTGGCATGTATAAGACTTATTATTTGTTAGGAGTGTTGCTGATAGATTATTTGCTCCAGCTGCCGTGGTTCTTTCATCATCTGTGTCTTACACTATGCTTGCTGTACAGCTGTGCTTGAAGAGTTCCCCATGGTAGCATTTGTTAATACCACTACTTGTAAGGCAACACTGTAAATGAAGTAGGAGTTCAGGTACATCACTTAACTGAAAAGTTACTGAACCTTTTTGGTTCAGTGGCACCTGACTGTTACACAGTTCCAGTTTCATCAGAATGCATCTTTATACTGGCCAGACAACAGCATGATGCTCTAAACAAGCAACATGAGAATCATTTGATTCTGGATGTTTAGCACTGCAATTGGTCTCTTCACAAAGTTAAGATAGCATTGATAATAAAAATGTTTTAAACCACACACTGTATACTTTTAAATCATAGCTTTCTGATCTACTCTTACTTTGTAGGTGTAGGGCATTTAAATTTTTAAATACTAAAGGAAATTACTAGGCAATACCTAACTGTTTTTTGATGTAATTAAACTTGAAGTTATATAGAAGTAACTTGAAAGCACTAAACTAAAGGTATTTTGACATTAGAACAACAGATAAGTGATTTTAATTACAAAACCCAATGCTGTAAAGTCTGAATTTGAGCATTCAGTGTTAGAAAAGCCAAACATATTAGATGGGACATTCTGAAGCATTTTTGCTCTCTTGCTGATGCTAAAATTGTGCTTTTGTAGTCTCAGTTCATATTGAACTACTCTCGTTGGTAAAATAACATAATCACAGAAGTATGGTTTATTGTTTTATAACAAGGTAGGAATGAGATCATTATATATGCATTTTTAAGTCATGTACATGTCCTCGTTTGTATGTATGTGTATTAGTTCAGAGATATTAGGTCATTCTGTAACATTTTTAGAAGACAGAGAGCTGTGGAATGGACAGAAAATTGAAGTGCAAAATATTATGATCTTGTTAAAAATAAATGTAACCCTTACTTATTTTGTAGCTGAGTGTGGTGGTCGAATTCATGCTGCTACATCGGGGCGCATGAATTCATGCTACATCGGGGCGCATTTTGTCCCCTGGTTACCCAGCACCATATGACAACAATCTTCATTGCACTTGGATTATTGAAGCAGATCCAGGAAAGACAATAAGGTACGTGCTTAATTTCAATATTTATTGTTGACTTCAGTACTTTATAAATTATAGTCTGTGCCTCACATTCTCACACTCTTCTACACAATTTTTTGTTTATTAACTCCTTACATTAATAAAGTTGATGCTTGTCATGCTGGCATTTATGAATGCCATTCCTCCAGGGAACCTGGGTACCTAAATTGTGTAGGGGACACGTAGGCATCTAATTCAGAACTGTGAATTCCGTTAGATAATATGGCCTATAAATCTTCAGTGTGGTAGAGTGGTGCACTGCTATGCCTCTTTCTAGCTGTAAACAAGCTAAAGTGCCAAGCTGTCAACTGCGGTTTCAAAATTCTTCCCTTGAGTCATTGTAATGGCATTCTTTTCTATCTTACTGTCACATTCAGCGTAATAATTTGTTTTAAATCAAATATAATTATTCAGCACTTTTTCTTAAATACATTACCTCAAGCAGCCATAAAGTTCCTGACTCTCTGCCAGGTGTGCTTAGACATCGGGCATCTTGGACCTTGTTGGGTATCTATTACGAGCTGTCTTTTTGTCATGAATGATTTGATCTGATGAGGAGTTGACAATTAACAGCAGCAGCAGAGAAGATTAGTGCTATAAAGCTTTATATACAACTCTGAAGGGTTTTCATTTATCATTCCTGCTCTCTTCCGTCATATCATTATTAACATATATAACATTTAGAATTATGTGTCAGACTTTTTCCCCATAATCAGTTGAATAATAAGACCGGCAACATCTCAGAAGACATTGAGAATAATCAAATTTGAGAAAAATGCTGAGATTTTAATAAGAAGTGCATACAGGACTGAGAAAATTCTTAATATATAAGGACTGGAAGATTTCTTCACATTCATATCATTATTAACATATATAACATTTAGAATTATGTGTCAGACTTTTTCCCCATAATCAGTTGAATAATAAGACCGGCAACATCTCAGAAGACATTGAGAATAATCAAATTTGAGAAAAATGCTGAGATTTTAATAAGAAGTGCATACAGGACTGAGAAAATTCTTAATATATAAGGACTGGAAGATTTCTTCACATAGACTAGGCAGCATAACAAAAAAAGGAAGAAATTAGAAGAATACAGAAAATGAGGGAAACACAACTGGTGACTAATGCAAGAAATAAAGGTACATGCCTAGAACTGAATGATGGAATCTAGAGCTTTTATTTCTATAATGATTTATGGAAAGATGATGGAAGGATTCAAGAACTCAGGCAGAAGGAAATTAGTAATACAAGAGGAACTTCTAAAACAGTTTTTCCTCATCGGTTTGACATACTGACAATAAAAACTATCATACTTTGATGTTGATGTATAGCTAAATCACTCAAGTGGAAGGTATACCAATATTTAAAGACTATTTCAGCTCAGTTTTGCTGTAGTAACACACAGATTCAAAAACTTTAAAATGGCAAATTCTGTTCAATATTCAAGCTAGTTTGTCCACCCCCAACAGGAATTTGCTGTAAAAGTAAGAATGTAACAAAAAAAATTTAACTTCTAATCAAGATAGATAATCTTAATTTCTGTCATTTTAAAATAAAGTATTGATACTAATACATTTAATTATATGCAACAGAGATTAGTTTTATATTCCAGTGACAGGAAAGAATTATTTTGAGCAAAATGTTAGCACGTAGTAAGCTGTTTCATTATTCAGTTTATGTGGACAATAGTTTTAACTGATCACTTAAATGAAAATTATTGCTTTTTAAAATTAAACAGGCAAAAATATAAGCAAATGGCAAGTTATCCACTGGGAGGGTTTTTTTTCCTTTTTTATTTTTAGTAATCCCGTTTCACTAAGCCAAATAATGAATTCACTCCATCATAGGTGATTTCAATGCATCATTTACATTTAAATGACAATATTCAAATTAATGATTTCCAATTAATAACAAAAGTAATGAAGAGATATCAACACACAACTATTTGAAAAAAAAAAGAAGGTTTTGATATTACTTACTAGGTTTCTTCAATGTTAAATATGTAAACAGTCAGAACTTGAAGTCGATACACATATTTTGACTAATAACATGGCATTCTTGAACACCTTTCTAAATCTAATACTTCACCTGGAAATAAATATAGATTATTCTATTATAATATAATTTTATATTTTATGAATTTTGGCAAAAGGAGAAGATAGGATAATGCATTTTCTGGTTTTGTAGATGAAAGAAAATGCCATGCTAATAGAATTCCCTGTGCTGTGTATGCTACTGTCCAGTAGCTACTGCTTTTTTTCAGTTGCATATAATTCAAGCCAATCAGTGATCCTGGTATCCTCATTTGAATAAAGAGCGGAAATCTTTGATGAAATCATAGTTCTTATCCCTTAAAATATTTTTCATAAAAATAAGTTAATTTATAGAACAAGTACTATATGCCCCATAATGGTGTTTTCTGTAATTCAGGCATTTAATAGGACAGAACATCATGTCTCTTACAAGATCAGCTCATCCAACAGGAAAAATGAATAACTCTTCAGTATCACCAGCTCTTCTTCAGTCCTAAACAGAATCTCAAAACTTAGTACAGTTTGGGAATGATTGCTTGGAGTTTTATGTAATTGTGTTTAATGAGTAATGTACAGTGCTTTTACTTTCTCTTTGCAGTCTGCATTTTATTGTTTTTGACACTGAGGTTGCTCACGACATCTTGAAGGTATGGGATGGGCCTATTGAGAGCAACATACTTCTGAAAGAATGGAGTGGCTCAGCCCTTCCAGAGGATATTCACAGCACTTTCAACTCATTAACATTACAATTTGACAGTGACTTCTTCATCAGCAAATCAGGCTTCTCCATTCAGTTTTCAAGTATGTAAATATTTTTTCATCGCAAATACAATAATTATATACACTATTTATATACATTATTATTATATATATGAACTGTTTCTCATCTTAAAACTTCCTCAGTCTTTAGAAAAGAGATTATATTATTTTAATTATTCTATATAATTATGTAAATAGCTACAACTAGGGTGAAATTTTTATTTCCTTTGAATGTTTTAAGTTTTCCTATTCCTTGTTTTGTACAGCAACCACATGCCTAGCATTATCTAATTAACATTATTTAATAAGTCAAAACAGGTTTGTACATACATAAGTTTTCTTCTGCACTGATAGTTTTCAATGTTCCCACCAGTGCTGCCTAATAATGTATTATTTTGTGTTTATACTTTATGTTGTTTGAGGTTTTTTTTTCTCACAATGTTGGTTGCATGATGCATAATTTTTATGACCTTAACCACTGTTTGTGTACATGATTAAACTGAAGAATAAGATATATCTTACCATATTGAAATACATTTTAAAATTTACTATTAAACTAATCAAATGCATCTTCAGGTCTAAAGTGAAAGCTTCTCTGTATACAGAGGAGCTGTGATCGATATTGTATATGTGATCAATATTGTAAAACTGACTATGTGGAGTTTTTCTATGATATTATGACTGAAGTGTTAAAGACTGAGGGTAGGACTGCAGGGAGACTATATCATTGTCTTTGACTCAGTCGTTGCATCCTATATATAGTGTATTTCTGCTCAGGAACATAGGAAAATTGTAAATTAATAAAATATGTGAGAGTAGGAGTATTATTTAAAACCTTCTCTGTAGATGCTGTCATTCAGAAGTAAAGGGCACTAATAAGCTTTCAGTCATTATTATTTGCATGAGGAAATATACTTTGGGGGTTTCTTGGTCTCTAAGTAATGCATTTTACATTTACCTGTTTACTTCATTTTGCTTGATTTTTCTGAATGTTGTACCCCCCAAACCACAGGCTCTTTCATCAGCCCTAAGACACCTAGTTAAAAGTATGCAAAATTAATTAAAGACAAAGAGCAGAATAAATGTTTCTAAAATTTCTGACCAGTGTGCTATATAATATACTGCTTTTCATGTTGTTTGAAAAAAGTTAAATTTTACCTTTGTGGAAATTAAGGGGTTTTTTACTATGTTAGGGTTGGCAAACACATTTTATGTTGTTTATAAGTTTTATAAACATTTTATGAAAATGTTTATAAGTTCATGCACAAATTTTGAAAGGAGGAAAATATTTAAGCAGTTAGATTTCTCAACACATTCTTTGACCTTCAGTGATACTTATAGTAAGTAGGAGACAATTTCATGCTTTAACGGTGAAGAACTGATTTTGTCATCTTAGTATAGTATCTGATGGATGCACTCAGTCATCATGCTGGCAATTGCAGTGTACGTCTTACTGGAATTAATTGGAATTAGTGGTGAAGAACTGAATGCCTCAGCTCCAGTAAAGGGAAAATGATATGAAAGTTTCATTCACCCTGCTTGACAAGTGGAATGTTTTATTAATTTTTTAATTGTAAGGAGTAAAAAATATGATTTAAGGAATATGTTAAGGTAAATGTTAAATTATTTAATCTAAAAATCAGAGCTTAGTTTATTCAGTCTCCTTGAGGCAATGGGCAGACCATGGTGGCCTTGACCTGTAAAGGATTTAAACTAATTAATCTATGGCTAAGTGAGGATCTTTGCATGCTGTAGTATTCATTATGTGTTCAAACTGTAGGCCAGTTTATAGCAAAGCTGCACAGAATATTAAAATTTCACTACTTTAGTAGTTTGTAACTCTGTGAATAAAAGAGCTTTGAGTTGCTTAAACTTTTTTTCTGATAGTTGCAGAAGTTGTAGATGTTTTATTACAAGTTCCATGAAGGTAACTGCTTAAGTTTTATGTCTTTATGTCACTTGAAGGATTTTCAAGTGTTGCATTTATTAATGAGTATTTTTTATTTAAATATTAATTAAAATCTAAGAAGTAAAATTCAGGTGAAGACTTGCACAGGACTGGAAAACCTTCAATAACTTGGACCTCTTACACATGCAACTTCTGTATTGGATTATGCAGTTGAGATGAGTGTCTATGTCAATGAACGTCTAATTATGGGATCATACAAAGGATATACATATGAGACTATCAGGTCAAATGAACAGCTTAAAGACAAAGCATTAAAGTGCTAACCTTCGGCTGGAGAATTTGTTTCACTGTGCTGTGAATGTGCTGATTACTTTCTACACTTTGCACTCTAGAATGCCCTTATTGCATCTGCCTAAAAAAGAGGTGCTGGGAAAGGATAGTATGAGGTAGATCAGAAAATATCACCTATAAATTACTTATTATTGATTGTAAATGTAATTAGAGGTATTTTTAATAGAAAAATATAAGTGGATGAAGCTTACAAAATGTTTGAACACTGTTAAAAGTGCCTTGTCTTGCCCACTCAGCTCAGCATATAGAGCATGAGGACACGAACTGACAAGAGTGATTATGTTAATTGTAATCAGCCTAATGCTTTTCATTAAAACTTAATTACCATTTAATCATGCATAAAAGGACAAAAAATGGAGTTCATTGTACAAAATTGACCTTTACTCTGGGGGTTAAATACATTTAAACTATGTATTACAAGCCAGGGATGTCAACCAACTCTTTCTGGTCACCATTCAAAAAGTGAACACAAGAATGGTACAGGCAAATTTGGTATTTGGCTTCTTTATTGCAAAGAAACAAAGTTACTGGCAGCAAAAACTTCCTGCTTAAGTTAACCATAAAAAAGAGTTTTCTAAGCTAGCTTAATTCTGTCCTATGTGTCTAACATAAATGGGATAAATTTCCCTCTGAAGTTGCCTTTTTATCAGCTATAGATCTAGTTATACTAACATACACTAAATCTCAAACTTCTGGACATCTAAGGGCAGGTGAAATGAATCCTACCTGTCTTTTCACAGGTGTCTAGTTCCCTTTGAGATGCCATAAAGTATCCTGGCTGTGTATCCATCTGCCACTCCAGAAGGTCACACACCCATAAGTCCTTGGTCATATCTTCTGGTCCTGTGCAGATATATTGGATATTGTAAGGCATCTCGAATGAGGCTAGCCACCTATGTGGAAGCAGATCAATCTTGCCCTGAATGTTTAATCTTCAGCTACTCTGGACTTCTGAAGACACTTGGATCCCATGCTAGTAGATGGTCCATTGCTTTTATTGACCTGAAGTTTATTTTATTGAGAGCTTGTTTATATCTAACCATATAATTTGTTTAGTTGTTATTTAACAAAACCAATAGAAGTGGCAGATGATAAGAACAGCACTGGCAGTTGCTAGTCATATTATCATTCTTACAGACTCAGTTAGCCTTATTTTAACAATACCTAATAGTAGTTCTACCCTTACAGTCTAGCCTTTTTCCTTGAACTAAATTCTCAGCTGTAGTAACTTAAGAGAACTGTATCCTTTTCTTAAACGAAATGATATATTCACAGTTCCTCAGCTGGTTTCGTCTATTTTGCTCCTCAAGGCTATAATACATCAAAGGATTATTCACACTCCTCTTATAAGGGAAAAAAACATTTTTGGAAATGTCTGGCTTTTCTAGAGTCAGACCCATCTGTGATGGTTTTCTATGCCTACCTCTGGTTCTATGGCATTGTTAATTTCTCTTAGTCATAGTACTCTGTAAGCATACACTTCAATTATCAATGTACCTATCTCTGCTTTCATGTGAACAGAAAGGTTATCTTTGTTTTGCTAATACAGAACAACTGCCAAAAAATTAATAAAGTAGCAAAGGGTTTTTTTCTCAATTTCTTTGTAATATTTCTATTTTCTTAGAAGAACTTCAGACACTCATTTTATTAAAAGTGAAGATACAAAATGAAGGCATTTGTATAGTTGGTTTAATCCAATTTTGTTTTTTTTCTGTTGTTTGCTTGCTCTGCCAATATTTTTAAAATCTGGTCTTGAAGTAAATGCGGAGATAAGCAATGAAGAGTAAAGATGCCTGACTAAATTTTTATCTTAACAACACAAATCATCAATTATGATAATAAAAATAAACAACTTATACCAACCAGTTAATTGACCAATTATTTGGAAATTATTGTGTCTGATGTTGACAAATCTGTTGATATCTTACTTCCTCTGACAAGAGCTTAAGCATCAGCAGTTCTGTGTTTGATAGTTCCTAATGACACTGGGCTTAATCTGACAAATCTGTTTAAGCAATGATGGCTGCTTCTGTCCAGTTTTGTAATTCCATTTGATCATTTGTTTGTCTACAGCAATTCTTACAGTATCACCTATCTTGAACTGTTAGAGTACTGTTGTCTTGTAAATTGTTCTTTTATTGCTGAGATATCTTTTAATCACTTGCCTAACGGCCTGAGCTACTACATTTAAGTAGTATAAGCATTTCCATGACAGAATCTTCATTGCTAGGATTTGTCATGCAAATTTGATTCCAGTTTGATTCACAATTAAATTATCAAGAAAAGTGGGTTAGCACAAAAATATATTTAAAAAAAAAATTACACATGCATAATCACATATCTGCCTTCCTAACTAACTAAATTTTGAGTTCAAAGAAAATGAAATCCATTAAGACATCCCTTGTTAAAATAAATAAAAGGACACAAGACACAAGACTTCAAGATTCCCTTTTAAAGTCTGTATCCTAATCATTTTGCAGTTCAGTCTCTTCTCTTGCTTTCTGTGATGCTATAAACATTGCATTGCATGATCACAATAGTACAGTTTCTTTAGCATGAAACTGTGTCATAGCATTCCTATCCATCATCTAATCCATGGCCTGGGAAAGGCATGCTCAGCCTCATAGGGGGTAGCAGTTCTTAATCTGGTTCCTGTAGAACTAAGCAGAAATGAAGCTTGTAGGTTACTTTGATGGTTATCTCTAAACTTGTGAGCTTTTGTACTTCAGACTCAATGAAAGAGGCTGCATTAACATTTGGGTTTCTTTTTTCTTTACATTTTTTAACAATACAGATATTTAAATATGTGGTTGATGGTAATTTGCACAGTTCTTTGTACATTTACATATATTATGTGAGATACTTTTTAGGGAGCAAACACTATTCTTTCACATTTGGAAATGTTTGTTAGTCTGAAATCACTGCAAATCCCATGTACAATGTCTCAGCTTTGATATGCCAAAATCGTCCTTAAACCTATTAGGCAAACATAATGCACTAAATGGGGGAAGCTTGTGCATTGCCTGCAATTTACAAGCCTAGCTCCTGAAAAGTCTTTATTATTTTTATAACCATGTGGAGTAGAAAAAATAGAGTCTCTGCAGCACAACACTATAGTAAATGGCTTACATGATTGTTTACCATAGACATAGTGAAATCAATATCGATGAAGGTGACGGGGTTTTTTTCTTGAGCTAGAACAGATTACAGGCTAAACAAACTGATAAAAAAAGAAGTGTCCTTAAGGTGGAAGATAAATTAGGCACAAATCTAACATAGTGCTCACAAGGCTACAGACACACAAATATACGGTGTATCATATTCTCAAAAACAGTCTTCTATTGATTTTCAGTCAAGTTTTAAATCAACTTTGAAAATTTAATTAGGGGGAGAAAATCCAGAAAAAGATCTAAAATGGGATACTGGAAGATTATTAAATTAAAAACAGAGAGGCTTAACACAGTGGCTGCCAACATATGGAGGTCTGAAAACTCCCTAGTAATGTGTTTTTTCCAGCTGCCCATTCTTCTGGCACCTACCTCTAGTTCCATCCTTTGTATATACAAAAGCCTGTTCCACTCTGAGCAGATGAGACCACGGGATATGGGAAATCTGTACAGAGTGTTACTCTATGACCCACTGACTATCATGTAGCTTACTGCTTAGAACACATGTGCAAGAACTGAGAAGCAGCATTTAGTTATTTTCCAGCTCAATGGAATTCAAATCCCCTCTCCTGGCTATGCCATTTTAGGCACCTAATTTTTCTCAGTCATTTCTAAAAAGTCTAACTATGGAATTTGGTTTGATTTAGCATCCTTGAGTCTAAAATGTAGTTATTGCTTTCCCTGCTTTACAGCATATGTTTTAATTGTGTTCAGCTGCAAGTTTCTGAATTCCTCAGGGTTTTTTTGAAAATTGCATATGGCAATGTTACATCACAACATGAACATGGCCTTTCTCATAATTATGTAAGCTAGAAATTAATTGCATGTCTATATATTAGTGGAGGGTCTGAGAAGAAAAGAGCCTGTTATAAAAGAAGAGCGATGACAGAAGAACTGGTGATTTTTAATGTCTGGATTACTTATCAATGCATATAACCTCTACACCCTTTAGATATTTGCACAATACCAAATAAAGCCATAGTAGACTTGTAATTTACATGCAGTTACAGAACCTGTTGGGAATCTTGAGAAGTAAAACAACTTGGAAAGGTGAGAAGCTGAAAAGTTGACAGTCTGTCTAAATGTTCACTTTACTAGATGACACATCTAATTGTTTAATTAGAATCGAGTGTATTTGGCATGATAAAAAGGCTGTTAGTTTCAAATACATAAAATAACTTCCGAGGCTGCAAGAACAAAAGTGTAAACAACATTTTGGTGCTTATTAAGCATCTGTCATTGTTTTTAAAATTTAGAACTTTGTATATAAGAAATGGAGATTAACAATGAAATGAATATTAAAAGGCATCAGTCCTTTGTAATTGGTGCATACTTGACACAGTCAAAATGGGAAAAATGTTGTTTGCTGAGATATTATTTTGCATAACCTTTTAAGAAGAAAATGAAGATATTCAGATTTGTTTAAAAAAAGTTACTAATTAATGACAGAGGTGGGCTTCTGCTCATATGCTTGAAAGAATTATGATTCTTTAACAGATATGCACTGTAGTGATCCATTGTTTTAGAGCTGTTATTGTCTGTCAAATAAGAAATAAATTCTCTGAGGTCATGACCATACTTTCCTTCCCCTGTGGCCAAGTATACATTTAGTAAACTTCACTAATATGCGATGTCAGGTAAATTGTCAGAGTGGTGCCTGGGGAGTGCTTACAGAGTACTCATTAGCAGTGACAGACATTACTTTAATTCTTGGATTGATGCTTATAAATCCTGGTGGACAAAAGTCCACCACTGTTAAAAAACCTGCCGTGTCTTTTACTGCATTTAGATATGGTAACCATCCCAAGGTACGAGATGTACTATTTGGAAATGGAAACAAGGTCAAAAAATTATGAATAATAAAATGTTAAACAAAGCTCCTGTGTTTGTAGTGTGTTAGTTATCATAACCCATGAATTCTTATAGAGGGATGTTTTACAGTTTCTGTGATTTGTCTAAGTGACCACCTATTTGCTAGAACATGCATAAAACCATTTTACCAATCTAAAATATTTGTTTCTTGTTTTGATCATTCTTTTTTCAACCTTTTGTCTTCTGCAAATTTACAACACAGAAAAAAAAGGGTTTTCCAGTTGTACAACTTGGTAACTGTTTCAATTTTGCAAATGTTGAGTTGTTCCTGCTGTTTCTTGTAGTGGTATACTTTTTGGTGTGGATGGAAGGAGTAGATACAGTTATTACTACAGAAAATGGATTACCTGCACATTATGGTCACAAAGGTTGCATAGTGGTGGTAGTGATGGAGCTCTTTTATCTCATGCAAGCCTTTGGGTTGTACCATTTGAAATGAGCTAACAAAATCATTTTAATGAAATATTAATATTTCCTGAGATTGAAACAGAAAAAAATGAAAAAAAAATCACAACCCCCCCAAAAAAAATAGAGAAGGGAGGAAAGACTGTTATCACTAACACTTTATAGATGGTATGGAAGAGACTGTGCCCCTCTATTTAAAACAATAGAAAGTTATTATCAAACATAAAGAAATAATATTTTATTTTCTTAGTCTTTTTTTGGCCTGTAATTTGTAATGCTATCCTAAAACCCAAGTATTTGAAGTGCTATATACTGCTTAAAATATAGAAAGACAGTCACTGCTTTCCCAGAGACTGTTGGAGAATGGCACAGCCAAATATGATAAGTAACAATAACATTAGCTCATCAGCCAACAAAGTGGTAAAAACCAGTTTTAACAATGGCATATATGCTTTTAATAAATTATGTCAGTTTTTCTCTGAATGCTCTCCATTGGTCTGATCATGTCTTACAGACATCAGAGCAAAATTACACCTTGAAAAGACATCAGATGTAGAGTTGAGATGGTTATGAATCAGTTTAAGAATGAATCAGTTGTCTGATGTGTGAGCACACAAGAAAGTATACGTAGTTCGTATTAGAAAAAAAGACAATAATTTAATATTGATGTTTCACATTTTTCAAGGATTATCCCTTGCAGTACTGGGGATGAGCAGAAAGGTGTAGTGTAGCAATTTTTTTAAAAAGTCTTTGGTCTGGATTCAAGAAGTTTAAACTTGGTTGAATGAAGATGATGAAAGTGGTAGAGAGACTTACTTGTAGATACACACCAATATCATTAATGGTGATTGTGATACAGGGTTTGTGACTTCTTATTTTGGCTTTTGCTCACAATTGTGGTAAGTTCTTTGAAAAAGACATGTTTGGGTGGAGCAGCCTGGAGTGGTAGGAAACAGAGCACAATTCAGTGATTTAGGGACAGTAGCCTCTAGAGATGGGACCTTCTTTCCTTAGGAAGATTGCAATGTTTACTGCACTCAGGATGTTGAATACCTAAAGTCAATAGAAGAGACCTGGCATCTTCCATAAATCCATAGTAGATGTAGATTTGTGTATTCGCTTTCTGGATGATTACTTGCTTTAAGTCATACCATACTGATTGTTCTGCTCAGTTTAACATCGCTTTTTTTAATTAATTTATTTTTTTACAAAGCAAAATCCATATCCAAACTCAGGATACTGAACATAGGTGAGATATTTTGCTTAGATTCAGTTTGAGCATACACTGAGAAAGTTGTTGCTTGGCCCTGAAATGGGACCTTCAGGGCTACATAAAACTGCTATTTGATTCAGCCGGCTGGGTAAACATAAAATTTGCATGCTACAGGATATTAAGACTATGAACCAATGTTATTTATATTATGATACTTACCTTATTGCATAGAAGGCATCAAAGTGCATAAAGAAATTTGTTTTGATAACCAGAACATTAAGGTGAGAAAAGGAGTTACTAGCTCTTTTGATAAATTAACTTAACTAAAAATGTAAGTTTGCAGATGACACCAAGTTGGGCAGGAGTGTTGATCTGCTCGAGGGTAGGAAGGCTCTGCAGAGGGACCTGGACAGGCTGGATCGATGGGCCGAGGCCAACTGTATGAGGTTCAACAAGGCCAAGTGCTGGGTCCTGCACTTGGGTCACAACAACCCCATGCAGCGCTACAGGCTTGGGGAAGAGTGGCTGGAAAGCTGCCTGCCGGAAAAGGACCTGGGGATTCTGGTTGACAGCCGGCTGAACATGAGCCGGCAGTGTGCCCGGGTGGCCAAGAAGGCCAATGGCATCGTGGCCTGTATCAGAAATAGTGTGGCCAGCAGGAGGAGGGAAGTGATCGTGCCCCTGTACTCAGCCCTGGTGAG
>NW_008796216.1:3525148-3529138 GCF_000699145.1 Aptenodytes forsteri
GATCTTAGAGGTCTTTTCCAACCTTAATGATTCTATTATTCTATGATTCTATGATTCTATAACTGGACCAAAAAAGAAAAAGAAGGGAGAAAAAAAAAAAAAGAATGAAAAGCTTGTGTGTGTTTCCT
This sequence comes from Aptenodytes forsteri, assembly GCF_000699145.1. NCBI lineage: Eukaryota > Metazoa > Chordata > Aves > Sphenisciformes > Spheniscidae > Aptenodytes > Aptenodytes forsteri. The sequence continues at coordinate 3,525,277 of NW_008796216.1, forward strand.
CTCAGGCCATATTTTATACTAAGGAAACTGGCAGGAAGCCAACATAATCATGATGTATCTCAGTGGGCAGATTCTCATAAAAATAAAGAAACGAAATGCCTTCCTATATTAACTGACGAGTAAATAATATTGCCTCTGGTTGGAATGCTCTTGTAAAAATATTGTGCTTTTAATTATGGATGTTTAGTATCTACACATTAAAGTTTTTATTTCATCATTGTCTTACAGCTTCTATTGCATCAACCTGTAACGATCCCGGGACACCGCAGAATGGCACTAGATACGGAGACAGTAGAGAGCCTGGAGACACTACAACCTTTCAATGTGACCCTGGCTATCAACTTCAAGGACAGGCTAAAATTACATGTGTGCAACTGAATAACCGATTCTTCTGGCAACCTGATCCTCCTACATGCATAGGTAATAAGATGAAATGTTAGTCTCTGTTTAAGATTAATACAGATCACATTTCTTTTTCAACTACTGGGCATATGATGCTCATGCTGGTGTGGTGCTCTTTGCAGAACCCAGTTATTTTATACTTATGGTTACTGACAGCCGCATTCTCAAGATTAACACTATTTTTGGATGTCATTTTGTCGCTCTATTCTATTCTTTAAACTTCATACAAGTTTAAAATTGACAAAGTCTAATAGAAATAATTAAATGGAAGAGGTGATTTGGATTAAAAAAAAATTCTCGTTGAAATGGTCTCGTTAGAATGATCTCCTATGTAATAATTTAGTTACATAAACTGCGGTCCATGATTTATTCTGAAAATTTTCTGAATTTTCTTATAGATTAAATACCCATCCTGTGCAATCCTAGGAAGCTAAAGATATCTTTTCTGAAGCAGGGTGCTAGTTGGGAAAGGTAGATGCAGAGAAGGGGGTCCAAGTGACAATACTGTTGGAAGAAATGAGATTATTTCCATAACACTAAGAGAGGGTGGGAGATCTTTCTTTGAAACAAGTTTTGATTCTTGGTTCCATAGTCCTGTATAGCATAAAGGTTTCTCTGAGGTTCTGGTCAGTAAACTAATAGGCTTAGAAGTCTTGCTGAAATGTATTTTAAGATCATCAGTGTAGCTCTTCTGAGATTAGAGTTAATCAACATCTGTGAAACATTATCTGCTAGGTATAGTAATTTTTTAAATCTTTATGATTTTGTTGCCTATTGATTTATAATTAAATGAAGACTTATTTTTAATGGTCCCCAAAACCAGATACAATATGTTTTAATAGCACTGGAATAAGCATAATGTTTTCTCTTTCTACAAGCCATTTTGGAGAGGCTTTTTCCAAAACAGTAAATCCCCAAACAACTGCAGTCCCCTCTTTCCTCAAGTGTTCATAGATACCTCAAAAATACTGGGAAGGCTTCAGGATAATGCAGGATGGTGTCTCTAACTCCATGTTATCTAGCAGAATTGGAGCAGCATATAATCTGAACATTGTCTTCTGGATACTTTGTGAGCTATGTATAAATAACAGTATGAAAATGTTTACTAAACATACTGGGATTATTCACAAATTAAAAATATTTAAATAAAAATAAAAAATAAAAGACATCTGATGCCTAAAGTTCTAGAAGAGTCATACTCTTTCTGTAAATAACAATTATTTATCACTCCATATTTCTTTACAATCTAGTAAAAAAAAAAACAAACAAAAACCACAAAAGAAAGAAGGAAATAAAGAAGAAAGAGAGAGTACCTTTGGGCAAAAACTATAAAGATATTGTTATTCTTCCATATATTCAAGGTGACTTTGAAGGGGAAAGCAGATTAAAGTAATCTTTACTGTAGACATGACAATATTAGAAAACTTAAGGGTTCTTTAAAGCCATTATATGTCATTTTAAAAATTACCATAAAGTCCTTGTTTCAGTACACTGACTTATAAATGAAAAATGATTTACATTTAATAACTGTACTACTCAGTACTCTGAACATTGTGCGACTTCCATTCCTGATTATTTAATGTTTTCTGCTCTATTTATACTTTATAACTTTGATCATGGTTATCTCAGGCTGAATCATCAGCACACATAAGGAACATGTGAAACATTTCCTGGAACTGTTATTTATTAATAAAACCAAAAAGAAATAAAAATTAAAGAAAAAAAAAACCACAAAAAACCCACACCCTGGACCAAAAATAATGACTGAAATACCAAAACTACAGACACAAAAAAAACAGATACAGAAAAATACTAAATGTTTAAATAAATATACAAATAAATAAATAATTGAGGAGAAAAAAAAAGTTTAGTTTGTTTTCATAAATACCACAAAGGGAATGTCTTCATTAATATTTTCATTTGGATTAGGAGCATGGTTTCCAAGTAAATTTTCTTGTTCACACTTTAGTTCACGATTTTGAATTTTCTTGGAGCTTTTCAATGAAACTAAAGTACAAGATGTGTTCTATGAGTGCATCTGATGTACTCCAACCACTACTGAGCATTCAGTCTATTAGACCAGACTAGAAATGGCTTGTAAAAATCCTTCTTTAAAATGTTTAATGTAGACTCCAAATCCTTAGTACCAACTGGTTTACATTACAGATATGTTCCTATCAGTCTGTGTGACTTGGTAATGTAGATGCAGCCCAAGACTACTGCAGTTTTTAATTAGGTTCCTATGTGATTATCATCTTTGGAAGTTGAATTCCTTATCTGTTTAAAAGTAATATTCAATTTATGGTGACTAAATGAATATATTTGATTTTTCATTTGGGTTATACCTTTACTGAGTGAATCAAACTGTTTTGTGTTACATCTATGGTCAAAAGAAACTGCATCCTGAATCCTGCTATTGAGCTTTCCCAGTTGTTAAAGTACTTCCAGTACATAAGAAATACTTCAGCTTGATAGGGATGGGATTAAGTAACAGCAAAAATTCACAGGAGTTCCTATTTAACTTCATATTTTTATTCCTTTAGAAAGAGCTTTTCTTGTGCTTCTTTTGAATATGAACAGAGCTCACTTATTCTAAGGAAAATACAAAAATGTTTGCTAGCTGGAAGTGGGAAAGCTCTGGGGTTTTTTTAAGTTATTATTATTTTTGGTCAATGTAGAAGTCAATTTACTCCTATTTAACAGCTAATATATGCTTATGAATTTAACATGTGACCATATTCCTATTTCTTTTTACATTGTGACAGCTGCATGTGGAGGAAACCTGACAGGCCCAGCAGGAGTTATTTTATCACCTAACTATCCCCAGCCTTATCCTCCTGGGAAAGAATGTGACTGGAGAATAAAAGTAAACCCTGACTTTGTCATTGCCTTGATATTCAAAAGGTATCATTTCTATATGAATGCCTCTGTTTAACAGGATTTTAAATGTCACATGTAAAAATGGCATCATTTATCACTTCTTAAAGCTTCTAATTGTATTCTCTGCCTAAGTCCTGGAGCATACATCTAATATGTGCTAAATCTTTGCTTCCAAATAACATAAAAGAAAATAATATAGTTATATGGCACTTTTGATATCAAATATATTCCTGAGCAACAAAACTTTCTGTGACCTATGAAATAAAAATATTTGAAAAACAATGTCAATTTGTAGAAATGCTTGATTTACATTGTTGTACCTTATAGTAGAGACTTGAACTGTAGTGGAAACTCTGTAACCTGGTTCTTAAAGTTTTTTACAAATACAGGTTAAATACACCTTGCTTGGAGTGCATAGATCAGAAAAAAAAAAATTGGTCTACTTAGTCAAGAGATAAAGATGTCTAGATAATGTGGTCTCATAAGAAGTCACCCAAGAGGGCCCCAAGAAAGCTGGGTAATATTCAAGGATCACCTCCTCCAAGCTCAGGAGCGATGCATCCCAACAAAGAGGAAGTCA
>NW_008796216.1:3530283-3531628 GCF_000699145.1 Aptenodytes forsteri
AGAAGGACTTGGGGGTACTGGTGGATGAAAAGCTGGACATGAGCCAGCAATGTGCGCTCACAGCCCAGAAGGCCAACCGTATCCTGGGCTGCATCCAAAGAAGCGTGGCCAGCAGGACGAGGGAGGTGATTCTGCCCCTCTACTCTGCTCTGGTGAGGGAAGTGATAGATGCCCCATCCCTGGAAACATTCAAGGTCGGGTTGGACAGGGCTCTGAGCAACCTGATCTAGTTGAAGATGTCCCTGTTCATTGCAGGGGGCCTGGACTAGATGACCATTAAAGGTCCCTTCCAACCCAAACTATTCTATGATTCTATTCTATAATTTAAAAAAAGTTTTATTTATTCAATGTTCCATCCTCAACCTATATTTCTTGCATAGTTTTTTAACACAAATTGAAGTTCGGGATATACTCATATTCATGTGTTCAATTTATCATTTCTACTTGAATCAGGCCTATATAATCATCTTGCCTGCAATATCTACGAATGCAAATGCAATTGTTTTTCTTTTTTTTTATTCTCTGTCCTAAGTATGATTTTTAAGCTAAGAATGGTAGCATTGCTGTTGACTTCAGTGGGATAGTGATCATCTCTGATTCTTTTAGGAAGAGATGGTGACATGTTCAGAATTTTGTTGTGTGATATTTGTAACCCTTTTTTGAAAAAAAAAAAACAAACAAAAAAACCCACCAAAACAAAAAAAAACGTTTCTGTTGTTGACTGATTGCAATGTGTTTTCTAATAAAATATTGATACACAAGATATTAAAGAGTCATAGCCTAAGGTGATTGAAATTATATAATCAAGAATGTGATAATTCTGTTCTTCAAGTATTTGATCAAATAGCATTAAGAGATAAGACTAGTTCTCCACTAATTACACTCTTGAAAATGTCACATGGTATGGTAAGCAGCATATTTCTGTGGACTGCCTAAATAATCAGCTCAAATGCTCCATTTCAAGTAAGATGAAAGAAACGTGTAGTTACTCAGTATTCAGGTTTGTTTGTGAATTCTATTTTAAGGAATACAAGTATAAGCAATATAATGGAATTTGCAGTTTATGCTATACTTCCAGTACATTTCATAAATAATTGCAGTCCAGTAATACACACAAGTCTTTCCTAAATTTGACAGTGTGTGCTAGAAGTTCTTAAATTGTCCAGACAGAAGTGTTCCTTAGAAACCTGAAAGAAAAGGTTATGCCATAGCTTCCCAGGTTTTTGATACCACCTTTTACAAAACTATCTGATGTTGGAGAATATTCTTGAAAACTCATCCATCTTCTGACTGATGGCAATATAGGGCCTTTTAAGGTGTAGATTATGGGGTTGTTCATCTTGTC
>NW_008796216.1:3531660-3558577 GCF_000699145.1 Aptenodytes forsteri
TATTATGGGGTTGTTCATCTTGTAAATATTTTTAGAAAACGGGGGGAAAAAAAAGGAAAATTGGAATACCAATTAAGGAGGGGAAAACTGACACTATTATCTGTATACATATGGGTGTCAGACAAAATGGAAAACTTTGACTACTTTTCTTTTTTAATAAATACTGTATTTTTAGTATAAATGGACCATAAGAGTAATATGGATTCATATTTAATGAAAAAAAGTGTGAATAGATGCTGGTAACTTTGTAATAGAGAAGTAAATTGAGATAGTTTTACAAATATATTTTTAGGGGGGGAAAAAAAAGGAAAATTGGAATACCAATTAAGGAGGGGAAAACTGACACTATTATATTATTACATATGGGTGTCAGACAAAATGGAAAACTTTGACTACTTTTCTTTTTTAATAAATACTGTATTTTTAGTATAAATGGACCATAAGAGTAATATGGATTCATATTTAATGAAAAAGTGTGCAAATAGATGCTGGTAACTTTGTAATAGAGAAGTAAATTGAGATAGTTTTACAAATATATTTAATGTTAGAACACAAATAACTTAATGCAGTATCACCCCCCCCGATTTATAAGAAATGTCAGTGCTGAAATACCTCCACCTCCGCAATCCTTTCAATAACTTCTTTGATTTTTAGACTAGAATAGACTATTTCAGTTGGAAGGGACCTACAACGATCATCTAGTCCAACTGCCTGACCACTTCAGGGCTGACCAAAAGTTAAAGCACATTATTAAGGGCATGGTCCAAATGTCTCTTAAACACTGACAGGCTTGGGGCATTGACCACCTCTCTAGGAAGCCTGTTCCAGTGCTTGACCACCCTCTCTGTAAAGAAATTCTTCCTAATGTCCAGTCTAAACCACCCCTGGAGCAGCTGTGAACCATTCCCATGCATCCTGTCACTGGATACCAGGGAGAAGAGATCAGCACCTCCCTCTCCACTTCCCCTCCTCAGAAAGCTGTAGAGAACAATGAGTTCGCCCCTCAGCCTCCTTTTCTCCACACTAGACAGACCCAAGGTCCTTAGCTGCTCCTCATAGGACATTCCTTCCAGCCCTTTCACCAGCTTTGTTACTCTCCTCTGGACGCATTCAAGGACCTTCACAGCCTTCTTAAATTGTGGGGCTCAGAACTGCACACAGTACTCCAGGTGAGGCTGCACCATTAATGATTGCCCAATGATCCAATCTATTTAGATCCCTCTGCAAGGCCTCCTGTCTCTCAAGAGAGTCAACAGTACCTCCCAGTTTGGCATCATCAGCAAACTTGCTAATGGTGCATTCAACTCCTGCATCCAGGTCATTGATAAATATATTGAACAGAACTGGCCCTAGACCTGAACCCTGAGGAACACCGCTGGTGACTGGTTGCCAGCCAGATGTAACCTCATCCACTGCAACCCTTTGAGCTCTGGCCTTCAGCCAGTTCTTCACCCAGCACATCGTGAACCCGCTCAGGCCACAGTTGGACAACTTGTCCAGAAGGATGCTGTGAGGGACAGCATCAAAAGCTTTAACTAAAATCCAGAAAAACTACATCCACTGCCTTCCCTTCATCCACTAGGTGGGTGATGTTATCATAGAAAGATATCAAATTAGTTAAACAGGATTCTCCCTTTGTGAACCCATGTCAGCTGTGCCTGATTACATTATTATTTAAATGTTTTTCAATAGTATCCAGTATAATCTTCTCCATAATTTTTCCAGGAACTGAGGTTAGACTAACAGGTCTGTAGTTCCCTGGGACTTCCCTCACGCCTTTTTAGTAGATTAGAATAATATTGGCTAGCTTCCAGTCAGCATGGACCTCCCCAGACTCCCAAGACCTTTGGTAGATTATTGAGAGGGGTAATGTTTCTTTGACATCTGCAAAATCTACTTTCTTAATGTACCATTTTTTGTTCATTTTATCTAAAATTTTTCATTCTTAGGCAGTATGCTACAGCTAAGACCTGTACTATTCTGAAGGAACTGGCTTTGAGAAGGCAGCAGTGTCTGCATAGGATGAGAATGTGGGCTGAGAATAGAGAGATGGAATATATTTTGTCTAATGTGTGTTGGCTACAGAAAGATTGAAAACGATTGCCCTGTACTATTTGTTTTTCCTTGTTTTTGGTCTGTAGACTGCTATTTCTTTCAACTCTTCTAACTCTCAACTAAAAATTCTCTGTCTTAGCGAAAGTTTCAAAACATTTTTCTGGCTTCTCTTACCTCTTGAAAATAGGGCATAAAATATTATTCATTATAATGAAGCCATTTCCATTTTACATTACTTAGGAAATTTTTTTCTGCTGATTTCTTAGCTAAAGATATTGTTCCTTTTTGTCTTACATGATCTGGAAAAGTTTGTGCCTAACAGTACTAACTGATGTAATAGAAAGAAAAACAACTGACCAGCACACTTGCAAAGAACCCAAATATTTATTTATTTTGTTTTACAAAGATAATTAGAAAGAAAAAAATCCACTCACTTGACTGAATCCTTGCCTGCTTTTTCTAATTTAGTTTTACTTTTCTTGTATTTTCTTCAGTGTTCCTAGTATATCCTTTTATCTAGCTCTGTATAAATTTCTCATATAAATGCCTGTGTTTTTATCTTTATGTTGTCTCAGAACTCATCTCAATTAAATTCCTCTGAAACATATTCCATTCATATGATCTTCATAATTGCTTTGTATAAACATATAAATATCATTAAATATGGCATAGCATAGATGGTTTAGTGAGAATAATAATTCACTTTATCATAATTCTCTGACGTAATTTGGGTATGAACAAAGGCAAGTTCCAGGATAGCGGTCTGTCCATTTGAAAGCATCGTGTTCCTAAAATGGTGAATTTATGTTTGTAATGGGTGGATTTAATGTCATCCAATTTAGCCAACTAAGAGCTGGACTTTTAATTTAAGCTAGTTGTCCGTATCATTCCTGTGGTCACTGGTAAGAGGCAGCCTTTCTGCAGCAGGTTATTCATTCCATCTTGAGAGAGGTGTTTAAGATAGGTGGGAGGATATGCTTCTTTTTCCTTGACCGTAGGCAGTGCCTGCATGATGGCCTGATAGTAGATCTTTTGGAAAGCTGAAGGTGTTCAAATCAATGGTAGAGAGAACTCCATTGAAAGTTACTAAATTTTCACTGTGAATCATATTTTAAAAGACTTTTATTTCTGGAGAAGAAAATGTGTTAGGCAAATGTGATTGGCAGCCACAGTAACAGTAGTGTTTAACTCATGAAAAAGAAATGGAGACTTAATTATGTTTTTCCTTTATTTTCAGTTTCAATATGGAACCCAGTTATGATTTTCTACATATTTATGAAGGGGAAGATTCCAACAGTCCTCTAATTGGCAGTTTTCAAGGCTCACAGGCTCCCGAAAGAATAGAGAGCAGTGGTAACAGTCTGTTTCTGGCTTTTCGCAGTGATGCTTCTGTTGGAATGTCAGGATTTGCCATTGACTATAAAGGTACTGTTCTCACCATAATCTGTGGAAACATAAAGGGAAAGAAATGTTATTTAGTATTTATTGAGACTCAGATCTGTTTGCTTCTAGATGTGCTCACACGGAACTGCCAAATACCTCTTTGTATCGATGTAGGTTTTAAAAATTAGTTTTGGTAAATGTGTGGAGGAACACAGAAATCCTTTTTCCTGAAATCTCTTTCACATTACTTACGCACATTTTCATCCTCCAGAAAAAAAAGTAGAGATAGGAGATGCACATCAAAAGTAGCATTTGGAAAAGAGTTGTAGAATAAGGGAATTGTCTTACCCAATTAGAATACATGACTGCTGCTACTTCCTCGCTGATACATACCAATACCTTTTCCTTTCCTCTTTGTTGTTGAATCTACGAATATATTTTGAATAACTACTGCAGGACAATATTTGCATTTTTTGGGGGGTACCTATTAATAGCCAGAGAATGGGTTACGCTGACTGTTTATTAAAGACACACACTCACTTTAAATGCTGGTTTCTTTTCTGGTCACAGGTGCTGTCTCTGGCTTGATTGTCATCTCTGTTGAGATTTATCAAGCTGTTTTTCATCAACAGAGGTGCTGCCTCAGCTTCTTATTCTTGGCAATGGAAGCAAACAACATTAATGTACATGTCAAAAATGAAGGAACAAAAATATCTAAAGAATATAGAAATACCATACCAATGAAAGAGAGGGATGTTAGAAAGAACAATTAATTATTTTTTATATTTAGTCTTCATCTTTCATCCGGTATCATGCATTATTCTCTGTGTTAGCAAGGCTTTTTTTCCCAAAGTAATTGTCATATTGTCATAGATGAAATCTTAGTCTGTTTGTTCCTATCTAAACTTGAAACAAAGTATAAATAAAATGGGAAAACAATTTGTTGCAGGAAATCTTATTGGCCTGCAAGGAAAGAAAATGACAAGTTGAGCAGAAGGAGATAAAGAGATAGAGATGCCCATTGAAAATGTGCATACACATTTTTGCTCTGTGTGTATTTTCTGTTCCCAGCATAGTCTGTGTGCCTCTATGCAACTGGAAGTTAAATGAAATAATAAGAAAATAAAAATATAACATATAAGAGCAGAACAGTATATTTTTAAAAGTTATTATATTCAATGGGTAGTACGTTTGTGCTTAATAATTCAATATTTTTATCAAGTACATTATTTAATATTTTATATAAAATTTACTACTTTACAATTCTGATTATGGACATCCAGTTTTGCTTTCTGATAATATTCTTTGAGTATTTCATTAAAATACATACTTTATTAACATTTAGTAAGGGAAGGAGGCATGCTGTAAACTTTGACTATGAATTTGACTCTGGAATTTTTTAATAAAAAAACCTTTGCCTCCTGTAATGAAATTTATTTATATTAGGTGTGTCCTTCCTTCCTAAAGGGTTCACATATTTAGCAAAATATTATTTATGGAAGAAATATTAGACAATATTTTCATAGGTTTTAAAGGGACTGAGTTGTGTTTAAGCCTTTTATAGGAAGAAGGATTGCATAGTTATCAACAGCCTAGTAATACTAATAGTTTGTTTTCATTTATTTAGTTATAAAGAATGTTCTACGCCTAAATCCTTCCTATTTGAAGATCATCTCAATCATATTCTTGAAACAGTCATTTCTCATATGAATTTTTTCTCCCATCCCTTTTCTTTGTATTTTAACTTGCCAAAGATGATGAATGAAATCCCAGTCTTGTTAAAATCAATGTCTATACTCACATTGACTTAAAGATTTTGTACTTATTGGCTCATGCCAGAAAATAACTGTTGTGCTTATTTTGTTAGTCTTCAAGCTCCAGTTATTATTAGATCTTCTTAAATATGAAGCTTAAAGGAACAATACATGTTTAATGTTTAAATTATTCCATGGTATGGCAGCTAGAAGTTATTGAGTACTGAGCATGATACTTGGTTAAAAAACATAATAGTGTTAGTGGTGAATTCTAGAAATGGTAGTTTTTCTTCTACATTACTAAACTTCATTGGAGTCATTCAGCTTTTGGAGAGTTCTACTAACAAAAGGTAGGAAGAAAATGCTGTTGTTTAGATCCTCTCAGTATAATTTCCTTGGCCAGATAACCAATCTAATACAAACATCCATGTTCTTGTAGTAAGCATACAGAAAAAAGAAAAATATTTTAATAAGCTGCTGAAAAATGTAAACTGACTGGAAAAAAACACTGATAATTGTTCAATTTTATTTTATTATTTTTAATTGAAAGTGTATAGAGATTTACTTACTTTAATTTTAACAGAAAAGCCACGGGAAGCTTGTTTTGATCCTGGAAACATCATGAATGGGACAAGAATTGGAACAGACTTTAAGCTTGGTTCAACTATTACTTACCAGTGTGATTCTGGATATAAGATTATCGATCCTTCAACTATAACATGTGTAATTGGTGCAGATGGAAAGCCAGCATGGAACAGAGCATTGCCATCTTGTAACGGTATGTACTGTTTTCTTACCATTTCCCTTGTCTGCCCAGTGAATTCAGAGTTTCTAAGTCCCTGAGGCTATTTATACTATTTCCACGCATATAGCTTGTATTAAAAAAAAGCAGAAGTTAAAAAATAAAAATTATGATGATATGAGTTTTGGACCATAGTTTAGTCATTAATGTATTGTTTTAACTATTTAAAAATATATTTAAGTTCTGAAATCAACACATATTGTTATGTTCATAATAATGGTTATCATGTAATATGTAAGTTTCCATGGTTTCCCCTTTACATCAATTTTAGTGGAAGGCTTTGTAATCTGTATGAGAATCCATATAAAATAGACTAAATACTAATTATGAAGGCCTATCCATTGTTTCTTTTTATCCTCTTTGTATTGTCTGTTGCCAATTTATTGTTTCTTAGACTGCAAGTAGGGGCAGTCCCTTCAACAAAATGGAGCTGCAATATATGACTGATTGATAATAATAGGGATTTATCTGTGCTTCCACATAGTCTCAAGATGTATTATTTTCAGGTATTACCTTCCTAGTGATAGTAATTTAGAACTGCCTTTTAAAAAGATGTAGTAACTTAGACTATGCATATACTATATGAATTGTGCTCAGAGCAAGGACTGGGGACTGGAAATAGGTTAAGTTGTTAGACTTAAGTTGTTAGACTATGATTTTGGTCCAGACCTTATAGCACTCTTTAAAATTTCTTAGTCACAGTGCAGGAGTAAGCATGGGACAGAGGCTGTTCCCAGTAGGCCACCCACATATGATTCTGAAAGTGAGAGTAGTAATACTAGTACTATTCCAGGTGTTTTCTGTGGCCAGTCATGCTGTTGATCTCAAGGCCAAAGAACAGGTTCTTGTGTTTATTGTCCAGTGCAGCCATAGCCTAAGTCTCTGTCTTTAATCCTAAAGAAAAAGGCACGGGAAGCCAATGCAGTGGGTTGCTGATTATCCATAGTGCTTAATTGCTACTTCTCTCCATGACTTCAGCTATGAAAACACCATTCTACTAGACTTCAGTACAAGTCTCACATTATTTCAGGCACTTTCGATTGTAATCCCTGCCCTGACGCACACACACAAACACACAAAATAAGAATCACAGAATCGTAGAATCATTTAGGTTGGAAAAGACCCTTAAGGTCATCAATTCCAACCATTAACCTAACACTGCCAAGTCCATCACTAAACCATGTCCCTAAGCACCACATCTACACATCTTTTAAACACCTCCAGGGATGGGGACTCAACCACTTCCCTGGGCAGCATCTTCCAATGCTTGATAACCCTTTCAGTGAAGAAATTTTTCCTAATATCCAATCTAAACCTCCCCTGGCACAGAGGCCATTTCCTCTCGTCCTATCACTTGTTAGTTGGGTGAAGAGACTGAGACCCACCTCACTACAACCTCCCTTCAGGTAGTTGTAGAGAGCGGTAAGGTCTCCCTTGAGCCTTCTTTCCTCCAGACTAAACAACCCCAGTTCCCTCAGCCACTCCTCATAAGACTTGTGCTCTAGACCCTTCACCAGCTTCGTTGCCCTTCCTTGGACACACTCCAGCATCTCAATGTCTTTCTTGTAGTGAGGGGTCCAAAACTGAACACGGTATTCAAAGTGTGATCTCACCAGTGCAAATATATGCCTATACATACGCACACACAATATATATATATTTATACACACACACACACACACACACACATGTATATATCGTTTAAACTCATCTTTTCAGAGGTGGGCAGAATATCTACAGAATTATAGATTATGCCAATTTAAGGAAAGGTATGGAGATTGTAGAACCACTGTAAAGAAAACCAGTAATTTACCAATGAAACAGAGAACCCAGAATAATGCAAAAATATTCAATATTTATTTTCAAGCCTTTCAGATTAGAGCAACGGGTCAATAGCTGCATGCGAAACAGATTTGCCCACAAAAAATGAAATTACCCTAGACACATTTTTATTATTTATAATATTATTGTTATACACCTATCATTATTATATATATTTTTGTACACACCTATTATTATTATTATTATTGTTGTTTGTCATTGTTGTTGTTGTTATTATTATTCGTTTGAATCACAGTAAAAGATAAAGTAGCAACTTGTGTAGATTTTAATACCTGCAAGTTTGATCCTGAGAGCACAGACAGGTCTTAATTGCCCTGACCAGCTTCAGCTGGGATCTCCATTTGCAACCCCTGACCAAAGGCCCAGGAGATCTATTTAAACTCAGCCCTGGGCCTTCGCTCCCTGCCTGAATTATGTTATATGTACTTGTTTAAAGTTCTGTTTCTGACCCTGCCTCCTGGGCGGTCCTCAAACCTACACTGTAATTAGCTTATTTCCTGGAAGGACCCCTGTACTTCAGCATCACTGAAGTTGGAAGGGACCTCCAGAGATCACCTACTCCAACATCCTTGCTCAAGAAGGGTCACCTAGAACAGATTGCCCAGAACTGTGTCCAGTCAGGTTTTGAATATCTCAATGGATGGAGACTCCACAACCTTTCTGGGCAACCTGTGCCAATGTTTTACTACCCTCACAGTAGAAAAGTGTTTTCTTGTGGTAGGATTGTACGTCATGTGTTTTAATTCGTGATCATTGCCTCTTGTTCTGTGAGTGGACACTACTAAGAAGAGTCTGGCTCCTGCCTCTTCTTAATTTCCTCCCATCAAGTATTTATACATATTGGTAAGATCCCCTCGAGCCTTCTATTTCTTAGGCTAAATAGTCCCAGGTCTCTCAATGTCAGTTCATGTGAAGGATGCACCAGTCTATTAGTCATCTTCATGGCTCTTCACTGGACTCACTCCACTAAGTCCATGTATTTCTTGAACTGGGGAGCCCAGAACTGGACACAGCACTCCAGATGTAGCCTCACCAGTGCTGAGTAGAGGGGAAGGATCGCCTCCCTTGATGTTTTGGCAAATGATCTTCCTAACACTTAGCTCAAGAAGCTGATGGCCACCTTTGCTGTAAGGGCACATTGCTGGCTCTTGTTGAGCTTGTTGACCACCATCAACCAAAAAAGAGGAATTAGGATGGATGTTTTTGTCTCAGGGGTTGTTGATTTAATAACTTTGTTTTTTTAAAAAATTGTAAAGAAAAATAGCAGGTGTTTTTTCCCTCCATATGGTGAATATTTAGAGCACATGGAACAGCAGGATGAATTGTTTTACTTATAAAGAGTGCAGAATGCAGTTTTTGCTGTGACATTGCAATAGCTTAGCTTTAATACCTTATGAAAGTACCCTTATAGAACAATTATATTTTGTATTATTTAAGAAGCTGTTATAAAACACTGAATAGTGTAGAAAAAGAAAAAGGACCTGTGGTTCTCCTTGCAAACTGATATACTTCTCATCCTATTTTTTTGGCTGTGTCTTTGACACAAAATTAAAATTTAAATTTAAAAAAGAACATTTATTTTCTTAATTTTTTAAAGCAGAATCAACATCCTATTTCCTAAGAAATAATTTGCTATTAAAATAATATCTATTATTATAACACTTTATAAAATATGAAATAAAAAATTAGGGGATATGTTCTTTTGAATCCTCTATTTTTTACACTCAGAAATAAAGGCCTGGAACAGACAGACCGACCTCCTAAAACAATACCTTTATTTTAACAAAATAGACATCAATATCTCATACTGAGTTCATCTTAAGGATCATCTAATAGATAATTTAAAATCTACAATTTTACAGGAGATTATTTTTCAACATAGATAATTTAGTACTTTATTGACAATAACATATGTAATTTTCTTTTGACTTGTTAAAATTGTTCTATAACTATACAACACATGATGAAACAAGGGATAGAGGATAAATTAGTTAGACGTAGCTCTGAGATGTCATTTGATTTTCTGCCTCAATAATTATAATTCTTATTCCAAGGTGACAATTAATGCAGTATTGACATGTTTGTGATATCTATTCTAAATAACACTGGGTGTCTACAGAAGCAAAAATTACTAACTGAAAGATTGGGTATCTTGGCACTGTTAAATCTGAGTAAAACTAAACTGGAATACCTGCTTGTAGAAGTACTTTAAGTCTATTTATCTAGTATGGTTTACTGTATGTTCCATTTTAAAACACACTCTTATGTCTTCGGTTAAGGTGTGGAGGTTTTTAAAGTATCATTTACATGGCTACTACACTTGTGTCTCTAGTATGGAGTAAACCATACTAGATAAATTAATATCTATTTATACTCCTTTGTGGAGTCTTAAATAACTCTTCAATAAAATAGACTTGATTTATGAGAAGGACAAAAATCTCAAATTGTAGGTTATAATGGAACCACAGATTACTGAGGACTGCATGAGCTTTTTGGATCCCTGTAAGTCTCATTTTACCATAGTACTGTAATGATGGCTGTGCCAAAGACCGAAAGGAAGTAGAGTGAAGAATCCTTTTTGTCACAGGGCATGGTTTTGAGTAAAATTGAGACACTAATAATTTAAAGTAAAAGAACAATGATGTGAGTGGAAAGTGTAAACAAAATAAATCATTTTATGTTTAAAAATAGATATGAAATACAGATCCATTATATAAAACATATGTATACATAATTTTAAGGGTAGGAGTTGTATAGGAGGCCAGAACCAAAATACACTCAGGATCACCTTTGTTGTCATGTAAAGCCCTCTTGTAATATACAACTTAACCCAATCAAAACTGAAAGTATCAAACAAAAATGCTCATGATGCAATTTTAACACAATATTCTGAGTTTATATTTCTTTATTTATACTGATAGTTAATTGCCTCTTTTTGAACTTCTTTAAAATATTGGATGAAGGAACATTAGAAATTTTGAAGCATGAAAAATGGAAAAGAACCTAAAATGAGTGCTGTATAATAAATCCTAAGAATCTCTGAAAATGATGCACTTCATTCTTTAAGTCAATTAGCCCAATTAAGTGAATTAATTCAACTTTATTTCTTTGTGGTGTGGTTTTTATTGGTTTTTTTAAGGTAACATTTTACAGTCAGACGTGATGAAAATAAATTTCATATTTATCTAGGTAACAGTTGGCAACTGCCAGTAGGCGTAGCCAGTAGGTCTGAAACACTAATGGAAAGTCTTAGGCATACTGTTTTCATTATTAATTTCACAATCCTTAATGAAGTTATTAAAATACATCCTCTGAAAATGAAGGTTTTGTTCATTAAAACAAACATTATTTATAGTCAAAAAGTCTTAGGCATACTGTTTTCATTATTAATTTCACAATCCTTAATGAAGTTATTAAAATACATCCTCTGAAAATGAAGGTTTTGTTCATTAAAACAAACATTATTTATAGTCAAAACTGAGAGCTCTGTATAGGATATGTTTGACTGCCACAGCACTGCACTGATAAATTTTACAACCTTAACTTACAAGAGAACTTTTCTTGCATCTTTTTTAGCCTAAGCACTCACAGGCTTTCATTACAGAATGGATATACTACAAAGATGTTATCATAAATATTATCAAAGATATTATCAAAAACATATCTAAAAATAAGAAAACACATTTTAGGAGGGAATGTTTTTACAACTCCATAACTTTGGAATTTGTTTTAAATTAAGCATAAGTGATATACTTTCATTCCAGTGAAATGTTCATGACTTGAGAATTTCATCTGGTAATTAGAAGGTAGACTTTGTGGCTTAGTTTCTGGTATCCTCAAAGCAAGAAGAGAAAAAAAATATAAAGATTTTAAATTCATGGCATGAACTGATTCCTTGTGATATTTGAGTTTCACCTCAGCCACATAATCCTATTCAGCCTACTCATAAATTAAACTTCTCATCTTCTATCATTACATTGGAATTTTGAATAATTCATATAAGCAGCTAAGAGAAGACACAGATTTGTAGTATTAATTGCTGCCTGTATAAGGAAGTTAAACTTGTAGAGATATTTCAAGTATGATTTTAAAGCCCAGTTGCTGTCAGGGAGCAGAAAGAGCGGGTCTGCTCCACAAAGGCAGATGAGCCAGGAGCCAAGCATGACCAAAGCACAGACTGTGCCCTCACTCACTGGGCACAGTCCCGCAGCATGTGAGCTGGGTCAGCAGAGCTGGGAGCTGGTAATAGGGTCCTTTGATAGCCCCAGACCAATGAGCTTGTCCACCTGGACCCCAGGTCCTTCTCCTCAGAGCTGCTTTCCAGGCAGTTGTTAAAATGTAATCTGTAAGATTCCCAGAAAGGAGTAACGTTGGTTTACTTTGTTTGTTACAGTAGACAGTAATTGTTTAGATTATGCAATGATCTTTTCCTTGCTTGAAAACGAAAGTAATGTGACTATTCTAGTTTTTTATAATTTTATTTATTTATTTATTTATTTTTAAAATAATTTCATTATTGGTTTCTTGGGTAAAATAGCAGTGTACAACAATTTTTTATTCTTGTAAAATCTATAGTTTTTAGTAGTGTTTGATGAAATCATTTGACCAAAAAAAAAAAGCACTGGATTGCATGTAACTAATGTAATTATTATAAGACTTACATTTTAATGAAGATTTTGATAGGAAACCAAGCCTTTCCATTAGTTCTCAAAAGTTGAGAAGAGTGACAGCAATACTTTTTTTTTCATTGTATAGAGATGTATTTACTCAATATCCAACACAAGGAGATATTTTAACTTAAAAATAGCCACTCCTTATGTTTGCTATTTCTCCAAAAGTATATATCCCTTTCATACACTCCCTGCTTTGGCTTTTCCTGAGAAATCCTTGAGACACAGACTTCCTATGATGTAGTGCTTTAACTTATAATTGGTAAATCCAGCAGTCCCTCAGCATGACACATTTATTGCCCATACATGGAAGGAACATACCATGCATGCTTGTTCATTTTTTTCTCACGATACGGGTGGAACTGTTACTTACATAATGCCTGACTAGTCTTGAAGGTTGGGGATCCACTGTCCTTAAATACCCCTTCTAACTTCTGTAGCTGTAAAGAGTTTCTCTTACTCTTTCTGTTCTATTTTGTATACATATGAATCTAAAGATTTTTTTTTATACGTGTAAGCTATATGCTCTTTTGATAATCATCTAGGAAGTTATGAAAAATAAGGCAATTCAAGCAAACATTCACAAAACAGAATCCATGGCATTCTGTGCAGGTTACTGTTAGCATATCTATGTATTCCTTTGAGATCCAAGACAACTGTGTTGTGCCGTTTAATTATGCAGTACCATATTTATTTTCTGAGGTTTTTTTTTACATAGATACATAGATAGCTAGATATAGACATATATTCAAAAAAACCCCTACCTAAATTCTGTTTACAGTTTCTTTTAACTAAATAATTTATAATTACAGTCCCATATGAATACTTGTAGTCAAGTAATGTCATTATAGGAAAACCAAACAAAAGCAAAACCACTGAACTGTCACTTTATAATCTTTAGATTTTCATTTTCAGACTGAACTAATACAGACAACTGTAATTAATGATGTAACACGTTTCTTTCTGTTTTGTTTCCAGCACCATGTGGAGGGCAGTATACTGGATCAGAGGGAAGTGGTTTTACACCAAGTTATCCTCATAATTACACTGCTGGACAGACTTGCCATTATTCAATAACTGTACCTAAAGAATTTGGTAAGAATTTCTGCTACTGATTTGTCAATCATTAATCATTGTTCTACTGTTCAAATGTCCTTCATGTGTAATAGTGACCTTAGATTTTCAATATATTGTAAATTGCTTATCAAAAATAAATGTGTTCTTGACACAGAAATTGATTCTAGGGTTTTGACCTTTTACTTCTCCCTAGAGTAATTAATAGACTTCAGCAAAGCCATCTGTGTCTGCTATCCAAGCATAACCTGAATACTTTCATTGATTACACCATTCATCATCATAGGATAATCATTCATTCCAGCTTCCTGCAAAGTAAAATCAGGTGTCAAAAAACAAGCGTCAAGTGTTCTCTTATGTTTTAACTTTTTGTTTTTCATGTTTTAACAAGGACAAGATGAGTCAGATCACATTTAACAAGTACAGTGGAGGAAAGAAAGCAATTTTACATAAAAGTGACAGAAAAGTTTGTGAAAAATCACAAGACTGGTTCTTTCAGTCTGTCAAAATACTTGGACAAAATTTCTAAAACTTGTGCAATTGTATGCAGGGCATGGTTTTCTGCAAAGCAGGCTTCAAGTCCAGACAAATAGCAATAAGATCCATTTTGCTACTTACTTACAAAAAGACTAAATGCACAGCAACTTATTGTCTTTGGTACTTTCTATATGCAACGAAACCTGTAAGGACTCAGCAGTTTTTTCACCGAGGAATTTAGAAAGCTGCTAACAGAAGCAGCCAGAGATTTACAGGTTGAGAGCTTGGGAAAAGTTTATTACACCTGCTAATAATAATTCATAATGTCACTGTAGTACTGAACTCTTGATTACTAGTCTTTTTTATTATTATTATTATTTGAGACAAGCTCGATGTTTTTGGTCACAATTTTTGTTCACAGCTCTGTAGTAAGAAAATTATTAATTTCATTTTCATCATGTTTTAGAAAGTTTGTTCTTACCTTTCAGAAACATTTTTTTAGAAAAAAAGAAGAAATACTTTTGCACAGTAGATACTTGCAACAACTATGGTTAAATAATTATCAAATAAAATATATTTTAATTAGTTATTGTCCTATTTCAAAAAACAATATATATCATATAAAAGTTATTCATCAATGTTTTAGGGATGGGAGTAACACAAATCCTTAAGATTTGTACTACAGGAAAGTGTAAAAGTACTCTGTATTCTTTATTATAGTTTTGACTTTTCTACAAGAGAAAGTGAGCTTTGATAGGATGTAATTCTTCTTTTTCCTGCTAGAATTGTATAGAATGCAAGAAAATAACCAGTAGAACAAGAAAGTGGCTGGAACATATCGAAAGGATCCGTCAAATCATTCAGAGTGATTAGATCCCCAAGACAGTAGTTACTGTGAAATGCTATTGGAGCTTTATAAACAGATGCATTTATCCAATTAGAGGCTTTATTACACAATAATTTTCACTAGAATTCCTGATCAAGAACATGCAAAATATCTCTAGGCCCATATCAGTAGTCATAAAGTTCATTAATTACATTGGTTTTAATATTTTGGTGTTTAATTAGTATATTAAATAATTGGATATTATCACAATTTAGAAGTTTTTAATAAATAATGCTCAAAATTTCATATTTTACTATATGCTATTTAAAAATTATGCAACCCTTTCACCAGCCATCTAAACAAATGAACATTTTTATTCTTATTTGTTAGAAAGAGAAACTAACACAAGTAGAATCTATAGCTAACATTCAAAATGCTTGGCAAGTACCTGACAAAACTATTTCTCTATACTGGATCTCATGATGGTCCTTACTTAAAGAGGGCCTGACAGAAAAGTTACTTGAATGTACTGGCCATAGACACAACTTTAAAACAATCCTTTTTCATTTGTGATATTTCTTTTAAAAAGATATATTTTTAGCAGTTCTAATAGGTTTAAGGATTGAAGAAAATTGCAATAACTTTACCTCTAGTTGATAATTGCTTGCACAAAGGGTGGCCTTGCAGCAATGAAGACTAACTGCACGCTGGGCTGCACTAACAAGGATGTGGCCTGCAAGTTGAGAGTAGGTACTATTTCCCTCTTTGTAGCCTTCATGAAGTAGCATCTGGAAACTATGTCTATAGTTTTGTGCTTCCAAATTGCAAGGCACAGATTGATAAAATACGAGTCCAACAGAGAGCCAGCAAGATGATTAGGAGGCTGAAGCACAGTCCAAGGAAAAGTTGAAGGAAGTTCAGCCTGGAGAAGTGAAGGAGAACTCTTCCTTCCAGAAATATGCAGTGAAAGAATAAGTGCCAGTAGTCACAAGTTGTAGCACTGTAAATTCCAACTGGATATAAGGAAAACATTTTTCACCGTGACAGCAATTAAGTACAGGTAGCTCGAAGAAGAATTTTCAAAATTTGCTCAGAAAAAGACGTAAGCAACGTAATTGAACTTCGAAGTTAGTCGTGCTTTTAAAAATCAGGAGGTTGGACTATGCAATTTGTTTAAAAAAAAAAAGTTTAAAAAATTGAGAACTTTACAAGAAGCTGGAAAATACAATCTGTACAGAAATTGTGCTGCATTGAAGACCCATGGCTTGTATACAGAATCTGCAATAGGTATAATTTTAAAACAGATTCCTCCCTTGTCAATAAAATGGGTGGCTGGAGTAACAAAGTAATATTTTTATTGACTTGATTTTACTGGTTTATTATTTCATGTTTCTATTGCTATCTGATATTTGAATTCAGTGAACCATTTTATATTTACTAGTGAGATGTGTCATATAATTAAATGATTTACTTGTTTATATACTTTAAATTACTTACAGCTGAAGTAAAATTAAGAGTAGCAATAAGTTAAAACCAGTTACACATTGATATTTTTAATATTTGATCAGTTTTTATATTCTTTCTGATAAAATAAGTACTAATACAAGGTTACAAAAATAGCCAAATCTATAAGTTTAAAATATCTTCCTCAGATTAAAGCTGGATAAGCAACTAATCATGTGTGACAATAGATGCTCCCTAACAGTAGCTAAGGTTGGTAATGAAATTTTGGTAAAAAACTTTCCTTTTTAGATACTCCATTTTATTATTCTCATAGGTACCTATGCAATAAGGAACAAGACTTTTTTGACTGGAGACCACAGTTTTGGAGAAAGAGTATTTAATTATCTTTTTTTTTCTAAATTAAAAATAAGGAAATAATGAAAAGCACATCAGATTCTTATTACTTATGTTTAATGCACCTGTTTTATCATGGTATAAAATAAATTAACTTGGAAAGGATTCATACAGGAATCCACTGGTAACTAAGACAAGCAAAAATATCCTATTAATTATTTTTTTTAAGACTAACTTCTTGTTTTATCTTCTCTCTTTTTATTTTTTTTCCCTCTCTCTCTTGTTCTTTCTTTTTTTTTTTTTAAATGTAGTTGTGTTTGGACAATTGGCCTATTTTCAGACAGCTTTGAATGATGTGGCAGAATTATTTGATGGAGAAAACTCTCAGGCTAGACTTCTTAGTTCACTGTCTGGATCTCACTCAGGTAAGTAATAAGGAAAAGAAGTATACATTTCTTACACAGCTCAGTATGGAAAAAATAGATCAGAAGACTTTAATGAATTTCATTTGGAAATATAGGACAATTTGCCTATTTTCAGACAGCTTTGAATGATGTGGCAGAATTATTTGATGGAGAAAACTCTCAGGCTAGACTTCTTAGTTCACTGTCTGGATCTCACTCAGGTAAGTAATAAGGAAAAGAAGTATACATTTCTTACACAGCTCAGTATGGAAAAAATAGATCAGAAGACTTTAATGAATTTCATTTGGAAATATAATAATAAAGTCATTGGAACAGGATGCCAAAGGAAATGGAAGACCCTTCTAAATCTTTGAATCAAGACATTCTTCTGGAACATGTGGTTTAGGCAAGAACTGATCACTGGCATGACTGCAAAAATAATTGAATGAAATTCTCAGATCTTTATGTAAGAGGATAGATTGGATAGTATAATTATCTTCTCTGCCCCTAAACTCTGTGAATTACACATCTACATTTTCTGAATGTCTAATTTAAACACAAATTACTTGTATTCACAAAATGCAATTATCTGTATGCAAACATGCACTTAGACTAAAAGCAGGCCAGCTGTTGCATTCAGGTAACTATAGCAAAATGTTGACCCTGTGAAATCATAATTAAACTTATATGGATTTCAGCATGGCCAGAATTTCCAATGTATGCATATATAATGACTATGTTAATCTCAAGTAGATAATTTACAAATATATTTCTGCAGCTATGAATGTGTTTTGTCATACACTCCTAGTATTTAGGAGAGTTTATATGTGAGTTTAAGATTTTTGCAATCCAGGGCTTTTTATGGCTTCTCGGGTTTCACTTTGAATTATTGGAGAAATACTTGATATTAAAAAAATGTAACATATCTATTTGATTTATAGAGAATATTTTATTATTTGAAAAACTCAACTCATCATTTTTCTCTGGTGAATCCTAGCTATTTGTGTCATAATAAGAATTCACAAATTAATTTTAAAATTTGTTTAATTACTGGCAAGAGTTCAGCAACAAAACAAAATATTTGCTTTTTAATGTTTAAATTTAAAAGACAATTCATCTAAGCACCCAATTTTACTGCATCAAACGTATAAAAAACTTGAAACTAACATCTGTTTTCATAGCAGACATTTGAAAATAATTGAAGGGAATTTAAACTTGTGATTTTTACTTATTACTTGTGATATATCTGATTTACATTGGTTTAGGATAGGATACTGTTATATGGAATCGCTAGTTACAATAATATCAAACTAATCTAAGCAAAAGAATTATAAATCCTATTTATCCTGTTATCTAAGATATTTTAAATTAGTTCATTATGATTCATTTCAGTAGAATTTCCTAAAATATGGGTTGAAATAATCCAATAAGAATAAAAAAAGTTGTCTTATGGAGTGGCATCCTTGCAGTTCATTACTGAACTTTTATCATGACTGCAGACAGATATCTCAGGAAAGGAGATAAAGTATATTAAACGTCTTTATTAATCCACAAGTCAATATATAAAATTTGAAATGCTATTAGAAAGTTAATAATGTAATATAGTTCATGTGTGACCATATATTTTATTGAAGCAACTACATAAAACGACTCATGGATCTGTTCTTTCTCATTTCAATTTTAGTTTTGAAATGGTAAACATCACACGAAGATCCCCTGTGGCATTTTTCAAATACTTTTAATTGTTTAATGTGTTTTGCAAGACAAGGTAAAGCTGTCAGTCACAGAAAAATGTTAACCAAAAATTTTGGCCCCTAATTAAGTTTATGTTGTTGAATCATGAAGTCTTTTTATTCTGACAAGTTTTCAAACCTCCAATGGCAAATTTAATTTTATACAGTTATTTACATTTTCTTTAACTGTAGAGGAAAACATAAAACTATGTATTTTAACAGTATATTTGATTACATACTGAAGATTTGTAACTGTTGTTTCTGTTTTGCATATTCAATTTATTTTCTGTTTTCATTTGTAGGAGAGACATTGCCTTTGGCTACATCTAATCAAATTCTTCTGCGATTCAGTGCTAAGAGTGGGGCATCAGCCAGGGGGTTCCATTTTGTTTACCAAGGTAAACATGTCTGCTTTTGGTGGAAGACACTGGTGTCAGTCTCACACAGTGTATTATTTTGAATCCTTCTTAGGTCTTAAAGTATTTCTTTAAATAAGGGTGTAGTCTTAACCTTTTTCCAGCCATCGTGGACTTCTGATGGTAGACTGACTTCATAATGGTAGTTGTCTCTGGTGAATCCTATCTGGCCCCATGGACTTGAATATGTCCAGCCTCTCTTAGTAGCCTGTAATCTGTTGCTCCCTTACTGCTGAGTATTCATGTCCTCCTCGGACTGTAGAAGTACATGGTGAGGACTGTGAAAGCAAGGCAAAAAAGGCATTTAATACTTTAATATTTTCTGCATCATTTGTCATTAGGTTGTCCACATCCCACACAGCCCCAATGCATCATCATACACACATATATTTTGAAATTCCCTTTGTAATTAGCATACCTGTAGACTCTTTTTCCCTAATGTTCATTGCTAGTTTTCACTCCAGCTGGACTTGGACTTTCCTGATTTTTGTTTCTAAGTAGTTGAGCAATGCTGTCATACTCCTGATTTATTACCTGTCCTTGCTTCCACTTATGGTATGTTCCCTTTTTGTGTTTAAATTGTTTGAAAAGCTCCTGGTCTAGCCCTGCAGGCTTTCTGCCCAAATTCCCAGTCTTCCCTCACAATGGGATAATTTGTTCCAAGGCTCTCAAATCTCTCTAAAAAAAAATTCACCAGTATCCTTCCCCTTCATGCCTGTTCCTTAGGAAAGTCTATGTACCAACTTCATGAATATACCAAAGTCTGCTCACCTTAATTCCAACCTTCTGCTGGTTCCTAAACTTCATCATCTTGCGGTCGTTGCAGCCCAAGCTGGCATCTATATCCACATGCACAAACAGCTCTTCTCTGTAAGCAGCTGGCCAGGTTGTAGCTACTTAATTTAGTTATCTGATAGAAATATCTATTAAATCTAGCCAGTGTTTTGTTTGACTAAAATGAGTAGGGACAAGACCATAGAACTTGCTTTCTACTATATTTCTATTGTATTCAGTTTTAAGCAAAAGGAGATATACATCTTTATTTTGTATTGAGTTGGATGTAAGTTGCTAGACTGCTACGAACCAGAGGAGGCACATATTTGATCTCTGTTAAAAGCCAGATTTCCCTGAGATGAAAGTGAAAACATGCCATTGGGTAGCATTTGAAATGGGCACTGGAAATCCACCCAGAATTGATAGCTGCATTTTGTAATTCAATAAATCAGTAAAAATAAAATCAGTAGATTTGTTACACAATATCAACATTCCAACAATTTCTGATTTATATTCAGACATTATAATGACACAGAAAATAGATCTTGTGGTTCTGGTGAAGAAATATCCAGTTACCTGAAACAGTTGTTAAAAACAAAATGAAAAATTTTATACTTTTATACTTAATTGTATACTTAACATTTATTTTATATGTAATTTTTGTCCCATTCAATTACAGTTACAATATGAAATTGTGATCATTTTCTAACAAAAACAATAGAAAAATATATTTTGGTATTTGTTCTATACTGACAGTTACTCACTTAACAAGTGAGTACAACATGAGTTGTTATGACAATCTTTGTTACATTCACCTAAAGTCTTTATCTATAGAAGTACTGTTCATTTCAGCTTTCTCAAGACATAAAGAAAAAGAAAAGAAAATTAAAGAAAATATTTTCAAGTACTTATGAAAATCTCAATTCTGGGTATGTATAGGCAGCATAATGTTGTTGAAACTAAATAGCTGTGCTTCAACATGTTTTTACCACCTACAGTTTCAGAGTTAGTTTGACTGAAGTTAGCTTGGATTCTGCATCACACACTGTTCCTCAGTGTAATACTATAAAGAGAAGGTAAAAGTGCCAAAGACACTTTCAAACTTACCTCATGGATATCAGATCAGCTCAAGGTTTTGGAGAGTTTACTTAGTTGTATTAGTATTGATCAGTACTCCCAGCTGATGTTTCAAGAGTTTTTGTTCAGGCTGCCAAGAAATTCTATCTTCTTGGAGCGCTTGGAGGGAAAATTGGTATGGCAGAGACCGTGAGGCAGTTTCAGTATTGAAGGGTTGGTGGCAGATGTAAGACTTGCAGGTCTCTTCCTGACACAACTGAATTTGAGGAGGTATTATGTGCATGTCTGCACACTGCAGTTGAAATGCAAGAATGAGACAGCATGCCCAAGTCTGTTAGCATGCTGCTAGGCAGCTTAGTACACTAAGCTGATCTGTCTGGTGACACCTGGAGCAGTGCTTACAGGTCCATTGCCTGTACAACCAACAAATGCAGTCCCAAAGGGGCTTCTGGGCAGTTCACTAGGTGTGTTGCATACACACCCAATAAGCTTAATGAGACAGTCATTGAACACTGTGGTTTATTATATACTAGCTTTTCAGCTTTACTAAATTGAAGTATACAAGTTGTTTTGGATAGTTTTAAATAATATCATCAAGATTCATTTTAAAAAAAAAAAAATTTTTTTTTTTTTTTACATTGGAGCACAGTCATGGTTTGACACAGCAAGTTAGTGGAAAGAACTGTCTCACCTCAAGAATATTTCCATAGTTGTAAGGAGCTTGTTGGGACTGTTCAAACTCCTTCTGGATGGGGTTTTTAAGCCTTCTTACTTCTGTGTTTATAGAAAGGTATCACCATAACTGCACACTCTACTTGGGATATAGCTCAAGATATCAGTACCTGCCCTTTTTACACATCAAAAGCATCACTTGCATTTAAATTTACCATGCACAATTAATCAGAAAAGAGGGGGAATATAAACTTCTGGAATTAGAAAACAGCTTTCAGCATTTGAGTTCTTATCAGCCATTTACATATGAATGACACTTTTCTGTCTTATTCTATTTGGTTTTCACATGCCTAAAGTGTTTAGTTATTTTTTGCTGCTTTTAAAGAATTCATAGTGATACAAAGCCTCAATTCTATTAGCTGTATGTGTGAATACATGCGCGCACACACACACACACACATATAATGCTGTTGAACAGTAAGTTTCCAGGTAAGCACAATGATATGCCTCATTTCAGTCATTTATTTGGACTACACTTATTTTTTAGCAATGTAAGAAATAGATTTTAACAAATGAGAAGTGTTCTCTGCAGCAGCAGGAAATGAGTCACTTTATTTGTCTCAGGAGAATCATGAAGCTATTTGAATATCCAGGGTTTTTAATATATTTTAAAATGTATCTTAAGAGCTTTATTTAATACACACATGTATGTATACATATATTGGTTAATGAGTTAGTGGTATTTAATAAGTTCTATCATTTTGAGATTTTTCTCTCTTCTTTTGAAGCGTGTGATCATATTTCCAATGATCGCCTGCTTGCTAGCCTTTTAAATACTCCAGAGAATAACATCCACTCTCACACTGAACACAGTAATCTGGTCTGCAAAGTCAATCATTTTATTTCTCGCCCTCTATTCCAGGGTGACCTTCTTCCTTGTTCACTTTTTCACTGGGCTGATTTCAATTTTGTTTCATAGCAGTATGAAACATTTACTAAAAGATGGAGGATAATTACTATAGAAAATGGAATGTCTCTGTGATACAGCTTGAAAAGTCTAGGTTGCCAACACTATGGTCAAAAGCTAGAAGGAAGGTTAGAGGGGAAAAGAAGTTATTGCTTGCATTATTTCACATTCTGGTTTGAGCAAGCAACAGATAAGGATTGTAGCTTTTGATTCAGATTTAATGGCTTTTGCAATGCCACTTTCTCAAAAAATTCTTTTTAGCTGCATATGTCATCTGTGCTTTCATTTCTTTTTCTCAGATGACCACATTTCCTTGTATTTCATGTAACAGGTAAAGGGTATCTGTAATATCAGACTGAATGAATATCCAGTCTTTCAGAATGTTAGGGTCAGGTATGTTGAAATATGCTAGGAACAATCACATTTAAGAAGACTGGGAATTATACTTTTTTCAGGTTTATCTTGTGTTTGTTGTCCTGTTATGACATCACCTAAGAAACAATAGCATATATTTTTATATAGCTGAGGCTGCAGCAGTACAGAGTTCTTTCCCTAAAAAGCAAAGTAATAACCTTTCTACTACCCAAAAATTTATGGGTTTTTAATGCTTGTCTTCCTTTACTCGCTCTACTATACAAATACATGAATTAGTTTATGAGGTCAAATGAAATTTTAAAGAGGACTATTAGGAAAGTTAGCATACTAGGATGAGGAAGGACTGTGGAAGAAAGGCAAAGAGGAACAAGAATAAGAGAGGAATGTGACTTTAACAATTAAGTTGATCTAATCTGTGACAAAAATGAAATACATAGCCACACACTTACTGCTGAGTGTAATTAGAGATCAGAACTAAGGCTGTTAGTATTATTTTCCATACGTGTTACCATGACACATTGTGTCCTGGTTTACAACACATCTTATAGATGTTTGAAACTGTACTGCATTTTGCAATAGATTATTTAAATCTCAATTCCATTTGAAGCAGTATGGGAGTACCTCACTTTATTGTTATGTCTGGCTTGCATTACATTTATTCTTGAGGTAGTTCTTCTTAAAACAGGAAAAAAAAAAGCATTAGAAAAATGGTGCTTCATAATGAATGGCATGGTTTATTTGTGCATCTTTAGCATTTCTTATCTCACTGAAACCATTAATAGAGTATTAGTAAAACCTGTGAAAAACTGAGCAAAATGTCAATTTTAACATGGCATTGAGTGTTTCCTGTTGACAACAGAATAATCTGACACAACTCTAGCCATGGATGTTTGTCGCTGCCATGGCTGTTTTACTTACCAGCTGCTCTCAGTAAAATGACATCTTTCAGTCTGAAAAGGAAGGAAGGACATAGCAGTACTTCTGCTACATGAACTAATTTAAGAGTGTTAGTAAACTGTCCCTACATTTGCTATAATGGCAGAGGTAGCCTGCTCACAGGAAAATAACTTTCCTAAGACAATATTATAATGAAACCAGATGATTTGACATCCTTTGTTGAGAGGTGCTGAAAATGCTAGTTACACAAAAAAAGTTCGGATTACAAATGCATGTATGCAAATTGCCAGCTGTGATTACTAACAATTATAAGATATTCTTTAATCTGATTCTTAAAAAGGGTCCTTTACCTTTGCACAGCTGTTGTAGGAATTCTCCAGATGTGGACTCCAGGTCAGTGTTAGAGAATCTGAGCAAGGATTTTCTTCTGAAACTTCCTCCCTTTTGAGGAAGTGGGTGAAAAAATAAATAGAGAAAGGTAGTATTCCCATAGAAGTCTGGGCAAGAGTTTCTTCTACACGGTGAATGAAAAATACTCCAGGAGTGATGCTGAAATTTTCAGTCAGGTCATATAGCCTTTTAGGAAGACAGGTAAGGTTTAGACACATGTAAAGCCAAAAGTTTAACTAGCAGGGGGCTGTAGTGGTGACCTGTGTGGGAGGAGGTCATGAGCTACCATGTGCCACTCACAAAGAGCTTCCTCTGAAGCTGGTATAAAGAATCTCTTACATGCCAAATCTTCCACCAGTCAGAGGAGCATGTAGTGCCTCTGCTCAAAGATATTTAAGAAAGTGACAACTGCTTTGGGGCAGAGATGCTTTTGGGGATGTGCTGCTGAGATGCTGCTGGAGGGACTGTTGGGGACACACACTTGGAAAGAGGCCCTCCGTGCCAAAGAACCAGCACTTCTAAGGGGACTGTGGCCTGTGGGTAACCCATATTGGAGTGAGAACACCTCGGAGGGGTTGGCGGCCTGTGAAAGACCTATTCTGCAGTAAGGGGACATCTCTGAGCAACTGCAGCCCATGGGTGACCCACTCTGTAGCACAAACACTAAGAAACAGAGTGACATGAGAACTTGAAGAAGCAAAAAGCAGGAGAGAAAATGAGTAAAATACTAAGTACAGCAGAGGAAAACCAAGAAGCAAAAAGAGAGCACATGACCTCAACCTCCTGTGCTGCCTCTCACCTCGCTGGTGGAACTAAGATGGACACAAGGAAGTTGAGACAAGGAAGGGGGAGGATAGATGTTTGGCTGAAGTTGAGCCTGGGGAGAGGGAAGGAAAGCTGTTTATTTAAGTGGTTGTTTGATTGTTTGTGTCCTCTTTGTTCTTAACTCCTGAATCAGTGATCAGAGGTTTGTGTTATTTGGTAGTAAATTAAATTAAGCATAATAAGGTATAAATTCCCTGAGTCAAAACTGGTTTGTCCACAGCAATGTATTGAACCTTTTGCTATCACATGATTGTGAATGATTTATCTCATGACCAAAACTCCCATTTGAGGAAGTAGTCTTGACCAAGGGATGGATTAATGCCTAATCATGTGGCAGAAGCTGTAGCTCCAGGCAGAGGACAGTCATGTGGCTGGATGTGTGAGCAGCCATTATCACCTAGTCAGTTGTAAAGTCATTATACAATAAAAAAAAGAAGATTTGAATAAAATAGTGCTTGTACAGTAGACCATTTGATAGGGGAAAGGCTGTTAGTCCCAATAAAAGAGAACAAAAAAGAGCAGGCTGAGTCAGTTGAATTGACCTGGCAGACTGCATCTGGTCTGCAGATTACAATCAGGAAGAACCGTGACTGTGTGAAAACCCTGAACTATGGTTTCTTCATTATCCTTCCACAAGAGCAGAATGATTTTGTGCCATGGTTAGAACTGTATGCATGAACAAGTTTCACAGAGCAGCGGTGTGATACTGAGGTCCTATTGAAAACTTAGTCAGAAAATCCCATTTATTTGAACAAAGGCAGGTACATTAAATTTACTGAAAGGGAAGTGGTTTGTTTATATTGAGTAAAGTATTTAACCATTTAAAAAACTTGAAAAATGTATTTGCTTTTGTTTTGTCGTATTGTGTAGTTACCATTCCAGGAGTACGTTAGTTTACCTCTGACCATTTCTTTCAATCTTGGATGCATTTTATAACTTTCTTAAGCCTTCAAGACTAAAATTTTTTGCAGCCATCTAACCTGCTGATTTAGAAGAAAATATGTGTTACTGTATCTGTATGACCTTGTCTGACAAATCAACCCACTGCATATTAATAAAAAGAGCACGTATTTTACTGTTATTGCTAGCACCAATTATTTCTAAACCTTCTTTGAAAAAGATTTTCTCTACATTCAATAATACTTGCATAAACTTAATTGTTATTCTCAGTAGCAATACAGAAAACTGGTAGAACATAATGTTAATGTAATCATAAATGAGAACTTCCAATGTTCTGCTAAAATGTGTTGCATATTTCATGCTAGATTTAAGATAGGATTGATTTCAATTAGTGTTCTGTACCCAACTTGTCAACAAACGTTAACTTCAAGAGCACTTACCAGTACTTAAAACTACTGCTCTTAAGTAGTTATGATTCTGAATAGAGCAAATGACAGCATAAGAAATAAGAAAAGCATAAAGCTATCAATATGAAAATAAGTATATATAGGCTCCACACACCTTGTCTTTTACTTAGTGACCAAGGTAGATGAACAAGTGGGGGGGGCAGGGGTGTGTATGTCTGTGTGTACATGTGTGCACATGAATAGATGGGAATATTGCTCTTCACTGTTACAGACAAGCAAATAAAATTAAATATAAGAATGTAAAATAAAATTAAATATAACCGTGATTCTGTTTCCACTATTCTTAAAATAGGTTAGTAAGCCAGAAACATCATGTTTGAAAATCTGCCCGGAATAAAGT
>NW_008796216.1:3558696-3574187 GCF_000699145.1 Aptenodytes forsteri
ACAGAGAAATTGCTTATATTTGATGAGATTATTTTAATGTACATTTATTTTATTATAGTGTAAAACATAAATGATATTGCACACAAATGATACTTTTATAATTTTTTCTATAAATATATATTTTTTAAAAAAAATTGGCATACTAGCTAACTGCAAAATGAAATGTAGAAAGAACAAGTTTGATACACAAACGACATGCACAATACCAAGAGACAGTAAGTATAAAAAAATGGCTGCTATAAAGAAGTGGTTATAAATAGCAAAGCCAAAGGGAAAATAAACCCATGGGCTTCTAATGAATTTTATTATTTTGCTCTTTAAATGTTGCTTACAGTCTTTTAACTGTTCTTGTAGCACATCAGGTTTATGAATTCTCAGAAATTATTGGTAAAAATAATTGTTGTCAATTGTAAATACTGAAATAGCCTTGATGATACATTGCTATCACTTAGTATTCTCCAATATGATAAGTCAAATATTTGTAAAACATTACATTTGTTTTATATCTGTTTATCTACAGCATAATATTTTTCTTGGCTTCTAATGAGAAACTTCTAATGAGAAGCCAAAACTTCCATATTTAATAAGTAAAATAGGTGGTACGTATAGTATCCTGTCATTAAAGAGGGCAGCTGAAACACCCACTGATTCTCTTATGCCTAAGGATGTGCTTCCAAAGTAATTTGTTCTCCAAGCTGCCATGGCACTCACGTGACTGTACATGGTCACAGCCCAAAACCACAATCCAGCTAAGAGCCATGAAAGCATTAGGCCATTCTTTGAGAATACAGGAGCAAAGCAAGTAAAAGGAACAAATACAATTGAGCCCTGTCCTACAAGAAACAATGAGCATTTTTAGTGGTCTATTTATTTTTTAGATGATGACTGTCATTTGGATTCATGGCATCTTTTTTTTCTTTCTTGCTCTCTTTATGCAGCTGTTCCACGCACAAGTGATACGCAGTGTAGCTCAGTTCCAGAGCCTAGGTACGGAAGGAGAATCGGCTCTGAGTTTTCAGCAGGCTCTGTTGTTCGATTTGAGTGTAGTCCTGGCTATCTGCTACAAGGCTCTAAAGCTATCCGATGTCAGTCTGTACCTAATGCTTTAGCTCAGTGGAATGACACAGTGCCAAGCTGTGTAGGTAAGCAATTACATTTAAGTCATCTGTTCTGTCACACGTCTCTGAATCAGAATTCTGGAACTGTTTCAGAAAATAGTATTTAACATATATATTCGCTCTCCTTCGATTAATATCAGTCATGCCCAATTTAAAAGAGCAGTTTTCCATATCAAAAAGTAATTGAGTACCAGCTGGTTGGTAGGCAGTATAGTGTTTCATATAATGACTTAGATTATATGAACAAGTGTGATGCACATTTTCTTGAACATTCATTATTTTCATGACTCATCTACAGCTTGAAATACAGGACAGAATTTAATTCTCCAGAAGTGTCTTTACCTGTTTTATTACACAGTACTTGTATATTTCTATCACACATAGAATGATGATTTCTTTTTTCAAGTAGAAACATAGTGTACATTGAATAATAATAGCATTGTTAAGTATAGCTAATTTTCTTCAGTCTATCAACAGACCTGCAGTGGGATAATGTTTAGCACTTCAAATTTTTTTCTAAATGTTCAAAGGTTTTCTTCTCTCCCTCCTTGGATTTATATTCAAAAGTCATTGCTATTCATAGGAATTTAGTCTATAATTAATGAGTGTTCTAAAAATAAATGTAGGTGTCCTATTTTCTGTGTATTCTGGTTTTTTTTGTTTAGTTTAGTTCTCTTTTCTTGAACCTTAAAGAAGCAATTGTGTATACAGTAAAAATATTTAATGTACCACACTGCTTTACCAGCTAGATACAATATTGGAACTATCTTAGGCTGTGGGTAAGTTCACACGATTTCTGTCAATCATGATAGTGTTTAATGTTATGTCTTTACAGTTTGTGGTTACTCTCAGGTAAGACATGAGTAGGCTGTGCTGCTAGGCTGTTCTAGGCTTCACACACTCAAAATGAAGTTAACTTCTGAATTGTTTATTCATGCAGGTTGTATCTTATACTTGATATTGTTCATATATTTTAGATACATTGCTTTCTAAGTTCAGATCATTGCTTCACCTCTGTGTGTTTATGCTACAGAAGAGATTTATTATAATTAGCTTAGAAAATTATTATTACTTTTCTGTTCTCTGAAGTGGTTTAGGTTTTGTAATAATTCATGATAATACTTTCTTTCAGTGCCATGCAGTGGGAATTTTACTGAGCGGAGAGGTACTATTCTTTCACCAGGTTACCCTGAACCTTATGGTAACAGCTTGAATTGTGTGTGGAAAATCATAGTGACTGAGGGATCAGGTATTCAGGCAAGTCTATATTCTGTCAAGCATGGAATATTAAGTACTTTGTTGTTCAGTTTAAAAAGTAATTGTTTATTTCTCTAGAATTGTCAGAAAATAGCAATCGGTAACAATTTTTTGGGTACTTGAAATATTTGTGCTTTGTTTTTCTCAATATTGTTCTTTGGTTAGCTTTATTCTGTGTTACTTTATTTTTACATGGGGGTATGAATGAGAAATGGTTAACAAGCAGCTTTCTCTTGTAACTGAGTAGAATGTTGAAAGCAGGTCCTGATCCTTCAATCTGGTATGCAAATGCCAACCCTTTCTATCTGCTAGGATATCATTGAGGCACTTAGAGGTCTGCAACTGTGTTAATTATCTGCTCATTTACACTTTGAGTAATTATTTATAACCATGCAACATATGTGCAAAATCCTTCTTACTTACCTCGTGTCATATTTTCTAGAAGTTAAGACAACTCAAAAAGTGAATGTTAATGTTTTATTTACATTTTTTCACTCAGGTATTTTTGTTTGGATTTGCTTATTTATGGGGTTTTTTTGGGTCATGTTCTCTCTTTATTTTGTTGTTTCTAGAACATTTAAAAATACATATGGCTAGTTGGTTTAAAAAGTTCTGTCGTGGTATTTTACAGATCCAGGTCATCAGCTTTGCCACTGAACATAATTGGGACTCTCTTGAAATATACGATGGTGGAGATATGACAGCACCGCGTCTTGGGAGCTTTTCAGGTGAGGATATGCCGTGATTTAAACATACAGGTCTATATATAGTTGTATGAGAGAACATGTCTTTGCTCACACATATACACAAGGAGTATATTTGTATTGCATCTTTCATGATATCATTATGAAACGTTTTCATTTTGGGGAGGAGATTTCAGGTGCTGTAAACATGTCAATATTCAAATTCAAAGAGAGATTTTCAGAAGAAAATATGAGACTAAAATGTTTAGCTTTGATTAGTGGGATTTAGGTGATAATACTTTAAAAAAAAATTCTTTCTTTTATCTTAACTACTCATCCCACAGAGAAGATACGGTGATTTAAATTAGTACTGACGTTCAAGGAGCTTCCTTTGATAACTCTGACTTAGTTTATCCTTGTTAGACTCCCTTTCTCAGGAAAAAGATGAAGCATTCAGTATTCATCCAAACTCCCCAGACCTCAGAGAACAAAACAAATTACTACAATTGGGACACAACAAACATTGTAATTTGTTGTTTCACATGTACATCAGGCATATATAGTTTTACTCCTTTTTTATAAGACAATTTTTATAGAAAGAGCATGTTCTATAAACCAAACCAAGAGAAAGAGATATCTCATATAAGATTAAGTCACAAATAATATCGCAGACTCATGAACTCTATCACAAGCCTGATCTGATTCTGGTGTAGTTAAAGCATTTTGTGGAATTTTGCCTCTCTGGTGACTTCACGAACATTTAAAGTATAGATGTATATTGGATTATGTAAGGAAATGAACAATCAACTGAAAAAGTTAACCCCGTATTATTCATTTGGATATTGAATTATAATAATTTCAAGTTGCACCTCAAAATTTAGATATTAAAATGTGTTGTGGTGTTAACCTTAGTAGGCAACTCAACCCCACCCAGCCGCTTGCTCGCTCCCACACAGTGGGATGGGAGAGAGAATCAGAAGGGTAAAAGTGAGACAACTTGTGGGTTGAGATATAAAAGGTAAAGCAAAAGCTGCACATGTAAGCAAAGCAAAATAAGGAATTCATTCACTGCTTCCCATCGGCAGGCAGGTGTTCAGCCATCTCCAAGACAGCAGGGCTCCATCATGCGTAATGGTTTCTTGGGAAGAGAAATGCCATAACTGCCAACAGCCCCCCCCTTACTCTTTTGTCTCCCAGCTTTTATTGCTGAGCACGACGTCATATCGTATGGGATATCCTTTTGGTCAGTTGGGGTCAGTTGTCCCCGCTGTGTCCCCTACCAACTTCTTGCCCAACACCAGCCTACTTGCTGGTGGGATGGTGTGAGAAGCAGAAAAGGCCTTGACTCTGTGTAAGCACTGCTCAGAAATAACTAAAACATCCCTGTGTTATCAACACTGTTTTGGTCACAAATCCAAAACATGGCACCACGCCAGCTACTATGAAGAAATGTAACTCTACCCCAGCCAGACCCAGTACAAAAGGCTATAACATTTTATATTAAAGGCTAGTAGCTATGTTGTATATTAAATTTGCAATAAGAAAGAAAGAAATTATGAAACGTAATCAGCTTTTGACAAGTGCAATATGTGGCAAATATATTGGACGCATTGGATAAAGAACTGATTAAATGATCCATTTAACAATATTCCATTTAACAATACTCAAGACTCAAAACACTTTCTTATTCTATACTAAAAGTGTGTCATCTTGCTTTAGCTTAAAAGCCTTCCTAATTCCCAGGGAAACTGAAAAAGACAGTTTTTTGTATTGGAAATATTTAATTGGGAATAGAGTAGCACAGCTTTATTGTGGATTTCTCTCTTTTGTATAATGAATGTCAGACTTAAAATGAAGCATTATTTTGTATATGGGAAAGGCCTAATGAAGATTATTTAAACAAGACATGAAATCTGCTGTTCTTAAAACTGAACCAGTAATGTGACATCGAAACTGAATTCCAGGCAGAATTTCATAAGTGGTAAAATTCAGCAGGTATCATTTCTCTCTTACTAAATCTTGTACAATACCATTGTCTTCTGCTGCACTCTCTGTGAATTCATCTGTCTTCTAAATAAGCATTCAAGATGCACAGATGTACAACTAATTACTAAGAACTTACTAAACTGTGCTGCTAAACTGTATCACAGATTTGGAAAAGTGAATTCACTGGAGTCTGTTTCTTAAGGAAGACTTTACAAAGATAGGTAACTATACCATTTCCTCATGTCAGGGCACAGCAGGGACCGGCTGCTCCCTGGGGTCAGGGTGCCAGGAGCGACGGGGGCTCTCTGGGGCAGCAAGACAGGGCCTGGCAGCCAGGGCCCGTCCCACTGCCCCAGCCAGGAGCCGGGCAGCTGGGGAACACTGGGGCAGCCCCAGTCCCAGGCATTAAGCACCTCTCTGGGGACCGGGACAGGCTGGGCTGGGACATGGGCCCATGGGTGGGCCCAGCTCAATGGGGCCCATGGCCAGGTAGGGCAGGGCTGTGGGGAGCTGGAGACTGGCCCTGCTGCGGCATCACTGGGGCAGGAACTGATGGCCTCTGGGGCTGAAATGGGGTCCTGGGCCACGGGCAGGGTGGAGACAGGCCCCAGGGGGCTGGGCAAGGCCAGAAAGGGCTGTCTGCTAGAGCAATCTGAGCCCTTACATATTGTCTTGTCCTTTTTGGATTAATCCTGTGGGTCATCTTTTATCAGTGAATGGCAGAAATATCAGGGCATTTTTCTTCTTTTTATGCTATAGGATGCTATTTTAGGGGAAAGTGATAGGGGTTTCATAAACAAAGCTATAACAAAAATCCTGAGACCATGTGTTAACAGACATAAATATATCTTGTGCTGCTGTCTTCCTGGTGGCAGAATACGTGAATTTTTGTACAACCATCCTGGAAAGAAGCTGCTGTGGGTAGGACTGATGTGTTGAATGCCAAGAGGGATTCTCTCCCAGCATGCTTTTGTGGCATGTGACAGAATAGCGAACTAGTGAGTTTCCTGTGCCTAATATTGACAGGTGATGCCTTTTGGTGGGCAAACTGATTCTTTTTAAGACCAAGTTTTTCAGATGACACTAGACAGTGTCGAGAGACATTCAGAGTAATTGGAAAACTATGAATTATTTTTTCTTTCAATATTACTCATTCATCAAAGTAGTGCTCGTGACTCGTGAGGAAATAAAAATAACATTGCCTTTAAAAGACAACCATCAAAATAGTTTCTCAGTCTTTTGCAACAGTCGCTGTACCACTTACACAATATATGTAGGTATAGCAGATTTTTGATTAATGAATGAAGCTTAGTTGCCTTACCAAATGCTTGAATGAAACAGGATGATTAATGAAAGACAGAGTTAATTCTTTTCATATTATTACTGATCAATTTTATGATGAGTAGACATGTTTCCAAGTTTACATAATAAAGTTATACCTGTAATATTTTAATAAAATTAAGGGACTGTTTGCACAGATTGACTCTTAATTCTGTCAGTTGGGAAGGCCACAGTTTTTACAAACAGGATAGATTTTACTTGCTTTATTCAGAAAGAAAAAAAAAAGATACTTGCTATATTCAGAAAGAAAAAAAAAAGAAAAGCCATAACTGGAATTGATTTTTCTGCTGCAGATGAACTATACTTCATTTTTCATTTGGAAAAGTAATTTAAGTTCCCTGTTTTTCAATAGCCATCCTGCTTTCCAAAAAAAGGTTGATTTATTTAAAAATATGATGTTAAAGAAAAAAATAATTTCATTAAATGATAATCAGGTTATATGTATGTTAAGTTTACCAAGTGTCTGATCTTCTGTGCTTTTCCTTAACAGCTGTAGTCTTATATTTTCCACTTCCTCAATCTAATATGGG
Organism: Aptenodytes forsteri; assembly: GCF_000699145.1. Classification (NCBI taxonomy): domain Eukaryota; kingdom Metazoa; phylum Chordata; class Aves; order Sphenisciformes; family Spheniscidae; genus Aptenodytes; species Aptenodytes forsteri. The sequence continues at coordinate 3,565,612 of NW_008796216.1, forward strand.
CACCTTCCTTCCAAGAATATTTTTCTCTTCTAAAGCCTGCATTTATTATAAGACTACAAAATTGTCAACTGAATTTAGAGAGAGTCTGTTCTTATAGCTCAGTAATGGCAGTTCCTACATGAAGCCTGTCCATTAAGCCAAAAATGCACAAAGACTTATAAAACTTGGAAAACTGTCAGGCATCCCACGAGTGTTTGTAAATATGCTGTGCTGCCAAATGTGTCACAGAATGGAATTATGAGAGAGTGGAAATTCCTTGGCTGAAAGGACAGAAAGGCTTTCATCAATATGACAAGTGAAGTCTGTCCTGGGCTCCTTAGTGAAGGTTATAGAAATAGTAGTGGAGTGAGAGGATATTCTTACAAACATGTTTCTTTTTCCTGAGAGTATTAAGTCTGAACTTAAGAGAGAGGTCATTTTACTTAATACACAGAAATTAACAAAAAAGTGGAAACAAGCCAAAAAAGCAGCAGTATTTTAGAATTGTTAGTTTGGGACTGATGCTTCAGTTGACTATGGTATATTCAAACTGAAAAAAAAATAAAATGAGACTAAATATAACTACAGCTCCATCTAAAATTGGAAATGCAGATAACACCTGGCATTATTTTACATATGTATATGTATTTAAATATGCATATATATGTGTATAGACATATACAGAGAGAGTATACAAATACAGTAGTCATTAAGGTTGACATCTGGAGAATCTACTCTTACGATGATAGCTAAATTTAGAAAGAAATTAGGTAAGAATGTGATCCATGTTTTATGTTTGTGCTAACCCAAGAAATGCCTAAAATGACCATTAATCTCCATTCTTGGTCTAGAAGTTTCTTAGATACCTAGACAGCCTTTCACACATGCAGTGTAGTGTTCTTCTCTGGAGTGAGATACGTTGCTCTTGGTTGTCATTGCTAATGCTTGAAAGGGCTAGTGGAAATAATTTTCTACAATAATAGCATAATTAAACATTAATTTAAGTAGAAAACTTGTCCTCATTCCCTTGTAAGTCTTTAGGGAGGCAAACACACTTACTGCCTCCTAGGAGAATTCCCTATTTTCCAGATTACAGATTCTCAGTTAAGAGGTTAAGAAGTCAGTCAGACTCTGGTATCCATCCATGTTAGATGTCTACCATGGTGATATCTACACCTAAGCTATTATTCATGAAATCTGCTCCTGCTCTTTAAGTACTGTTTCTTTCTATTGACAATAAAGGAAGTCAAACAACTAGGACACCATGGGCAGTACATCTGGTCACCACACTAAAACATATCTTCCATGCTTCATATACCCGATCCCAGAAGAAGCAGATGTTGGCAAGTGATCAATACAATTTGTTAGATCATAGAATCATAGAACAGCCCAGGTTAGAAGGGACCTCAAAAGATCATCTAGTCCAACCTTTCATGGGAAAGGGAGACTAGATGAGATTGTCCAGCACTGTCCAATTGCACCTTGAAAACCTCCAGTGATGAGGACTCTACCATGTCCCTGGGGAGGTTGTTCCAGTGACTGATTGTTAGCACTGTAAAAAATTTCTTTCTAATGTCGAGATGAAACCTCTCCCAGTGCAACTTGGACCTGTTGCCCCTTGTCTTCTCCATGTGGCTCCCTGTGAAGAGAGAGCCTCCATCTTCTTTGTAGCTGCCCTTTAAGTACTGGAATACTGTGATGAGGTCCCCCTCTGAGCCTTCTCTTCTTCAGGGAGAAGAGACCTAACTCCTTCAGCCTTTCCAAATAGGGCAGGTTCTCCAGCTCTTTGATCATCTTCATTGCCCTCCTTTGGACCCTCTTCAGTCTCTCCGTGTCTTTCTTGAATTGTGGGGACCAGAACTGGACACAGTACTCTAGGTGCAGCCTGACAAGCGCTGAGTACAGTGGGATGATCACACCTCTATCTCTGCTAGTAATGCCTTTCTGGATGCAGCCCAGGAACCTATTTGCCTTCGTTGCTGCAGCGGTTCACTGCTGACTCATGTCCAGGTTGTTGTCCACTAGGACCTCCAGGTTCTTTTCAGCAAGGCTGCTCCCCAGTCACACAGATCCTAGACTGTACTGTGCTCTTTGGTTATTCTGACCCAGGTGCAGGAATTTGCACTTGTCTTTGTTAAACTTCATACTGTTCTTGCTAGTCCGCTCTTTCAGCCTGTCCAGGTGTCTCTGTAAGATGGCTGACATGTCAACCTCACTACCCAGTTTAGTGTTGTCAGCAAACTTGGTGAGCGTGCTTTCAATACCATCATTCAGATCATTTATGAAGATGTTGAAACAGTGTGAGGACCAGTATTGACCCCTGGGGGACCTCACTTGTGACAGGCTGCCAGCCTGAACTATGCCATTGAATGTGGCAATTATGAGAATTAAAAACTCTAGCCTCATTTGTTTCTCACAGTACAATAGGATATAATTTCTCATCTTATTGAATATCACCCTCTAAGGAACTAAAAGGCTGGTGTTAAACATTACCAGATCCTACAAAGGAACAGAACTGCCAGAAGAACAATTTTGTTCAATGAGGAGTATAATCATTCTGAGTCAACATCCTCATTCTTACAGAACAGACACCTTAAACATCCTTAAATGTATTTCAAATTCCATATGGATACTGTGAAAAGTTCTCCCTCCAGGATGTTTCACTATTTTCTGTATTCCACGGTAAGTATTGTGTGATGTGAATGCTCTGTACTGTCTGTGAATTTCCATACTTGGAGCTTCCATGTCAGACAATAAAACCTTCCTTAAAGGCCAACTTGTCATCTTTTAGCTCCTCACCATTTATATCAAGATTTTGCTTAATACAGTTTTAGATTTAAAAGTATTTACCATTTCCTTGTTTAGACTGTAGACTTACGAAGATAATTCTTTCCAGCATTTCTTTTTAAGCCTGAGTTTCAAGCTCATACCTAGGCTGCTCACAGTTACTATAGAAACAGCAAATACCCCACAGGAAATGAAAATATTTCTTATGCAACAACTGTTGAAGTTCATTAGCTACTTGTTACTGTCTTTGCTGGTAATCACAGAAAATGATGTATTTTTAGCCTCAGTAAATGTTCCAGCTTTAGACTGTAGAATGTGAGCTACATAGTAGTCATGTGGTAAAAAAGAAAATGTTGTGTCAGACTTAGCAATGCTAGTGGCAAAGAATGTGTCCAGGGTTAGTGATAAGCTTGTTGTATAGCGCATACTGAAGTTAGTGGCACACAATTTTGTTACAGTTATTTGAATTAGATAAAGCTAGTATGTTTGGGTTTTTTTAATGTGTTGCACCTGCTGCTTCATTTCCTGTCATACCCTCAGAATTAGGATAAGTGGTTGAAATATTATTGTGGGAAGAAGTTGTGCAGTGGACACAAAGAAAAAATCTGGACTGCTCTGTTCTGTACCGCAGGTTTTTATACACGTGGAAAAAAGTCAAATGGCAGTTGAGCTTGATCTCATAATCAAATCCTTTACTTATGTGATTCTTTTTTTTTGTTTACACCTCCCTTTTCTATCCAAGTCAATAAAGTTTCACCTGAACACGATGGGATCTTGTTTGATTGTACCTATATAGCCTCTTAGTATCATGACTTGTAATCAAAATTTTCTTGCAGCTTCAGGAGAAAACAAGACAGAACATAGCAGAATGTTTGAGATTTCCATGCACTTAATGAGAAGAAAATGAGCGTGTCTGATTCAGTCTTGGTTATGTCTTTTCAATATAACGTTGATATACCAGCATGTTCCATAACTTGTATTTTTCCAGGTACAACTGTGCCAGCATTGTTGAATAGCACCTCCAATCAACTTTACCTGCATTTTCACTCTGACATTAGTGTGGCAGCAGCTGGTTTTCACCTGGAATACAAAAGTAAGACTGCTTGCTTTTTGAAACATTCTCAGGAAAAAGTATGCGTATGGAAAGGGAAAGAGAGGGTTTGGTTCTTTTGGTTGTTTGTTTTTTTTTCTTCCCTGACTACCAAAGTCTACATGGCATGAACCTGGTATAAGTGATATCTGTTAAACCGAAGTTTTAAATGAAGCAACATTTGAAATTGCTGGAAACCAGCGTTCACAAATTAGCAGCTTATAACAAATCAACCTGGCAATTCAGAACAACATTTTAAAAATGTGGGGTTTAATTATGCTGTGGGTTTTTTTCCAACATATTTCAGCTTAGTTCTGAAATTTAGGTAACAAAAAAATGTAATAGTTTCACTGCTTGGAAATAGATAAAACCAGAACACATAACACGTGTTTTTTTCCTATTTATACATGTATATATCTATTCCTTGCTGTTCTTTCCTTTCCTTCAAATTCTTTTCACTCCACAAATTGCTGTAATTACAACAAAAAAAAAAAATTATAATCCCAGAGCTACATGGAAACACTACAGTTATCTTGGTAAATCACTGGCGGTATAAACAGAATAACCTAAGAATGTTAATGGCAAATTCTGCAATATATCAACTTTGTATATGTTTTGTGAGCAGCTTGGTTCTAAAATACAAAGGTTTGGTGTTATAAACATCAGTGGATTACTTCACATAATCATATCTAATTAAAACATACATGTTTGTATTATTACCTCTCTCAAAAACTTTAAATACTATAGAATATAATAAATTCAGCACATGTGCTTGCATAGTATTGTTTAAACTGGAAATGGTTATTACTAAGAGTATTGTAGTCTTTAAAAAAATAATGTGATGATGAGTTAACAGTCTGATGAATGTTTTGATGAAGGTCACAAAGCAAATCCTCTTTAATTTTTGAACATGAACGTGCTCTATTTTCTTACAAAGGACATTCAAGAATTTTCTTGAAAATGGAGTTCAGTTTTGTATTACATGCCTTCCAATATTAATGTCTAAAAATGTTAATATTGTTATTCATCTTTTTAAGTACACATAAGTAAATAAACACATGGATGATCTTTAATAAGCTCTATTTAGGATTGAGATTAAAAATTATATAAAATATAAATATGTACAGAATTTTGAAAGACCAGATTTTCAGCTCATAACAAATATTTTAAAGCAAACATAATCCACAAGATAGTCTTATGTTTTCATTTAGTTTCTTGTTTATTTCAAGCATTTATATGAAAGCATGTTGTAGGGTTTTTAATATAATCATTCTAATGGTGATGTAGAATGAGAATATGACTATTACTTCTGCAGAAATTTTTTTAGAATCTACTATTTTGAAAAAGTTCTCTTTTTTTGTCTGGGGAACCTTCCTCCCCAATTGGTCAGCCTGTTTTCCTCCCCAAGCCTTTCCCCTTAACCTGCAGTGATAGTGTAATTTCATATGAAGTGTAAAGAAGTATAAATTTATTCTAGGAAGTTGCTGTACAATGAACATTTTGAAGTTCAATTTTTATCTTTTACTGTATCAGTTTTATTATCCCTGTGAGTCCTGAAAGAAATGTGTTCTGTTAACAAGTAAAAAGTGTTTGGGATCATGCAAGGTCTCTTGGATTTATGCTTTTGTTTGTCTCCTAATTGCCAGTCCCACAACTGTGTTCTGTTAAAGCATCTATTGAGTTCAGTGGTTCCAATATTTCAATGCCAGGGTTTTTCAGAAGTGCAACTCAGTACAGGTCAAGGTAACAACATTCAGCATTCAGAGCTTTGTTAACTATTCTGTTGATAGTCTGGCAGGAAAGAATAATTTCCTTTCTTACGTGGTTATATGGTCTCTGCAGGGCTAGCAGGAGTACAGTACATCTGTGTGTGTCTCTGACTACAGAAACTGAGCAAATCCCCACAGCAAGAATTTACTGTTTTATATTGACCAGTCACCTTTTTAGAACAAGAAAGAAGCAGAGAAGGAAATACTTTTCCGTGTAACAAGATGCAGATATTGCTAGTGTTTGATTATGAATTCTGAAGCCTGTGGTCATTCGGTCACCTACTGTTTGAAGCAGCGTCGGAAAAATAAATACCTTTGGTTCAGAAGTCAATCTAAAATTTAGAATAAAAATGTCCTTTTTTTGAGGAGTTGTCTTACTAAAGCAAATACAGAAATGTTTGATGTCTAAAAGAGCATTCAACATGAAATGCTATGTTAGAACGTCAGGTACTTTTGATAAAAAAAAAGGAAAAGGAGGGCTAGGTTCATAGTCTTTCTAAATAAAATGTATTGCAGCTGTAACATTCAGCTATAGTATGAGGCCTCAGTTCAATTCTTTCATCTTCTTGCAGAAATTTGAACATCTGAGTAGTCATAGTGGGGGTCCTCAATATCTACTTTTAAGGCTGTTCTACTTAATAAGCAGCTGTAGCAGGATTTATATCAGCATTCTAATTACCAGGAAAAATGGTCAATCATTGAAGTTCAGCTTATATTGAAACATTTTGTAAAAAGTAGTAGAGCACTAAGATCAGATGTATAAAGAATACACCACTGTTTTGAGGCCAGAGACCTATGTTTAATGTGTTCATTTAGAGGACAGAGCTGGACTTGGATGTATGTAGGATGTAGGCAATTGGTCATGATACTTAAGTGGGTACATGATTTTCAGTTCTTGTTTGAATATGTGTTTTAAAAGTTTCTGGAATGGAATTATAGAAAAGAACTTAGGAGTTTGTCTCCTGTGCTGAAATTCTCTCTATACGTCTGTAATAAGGATATTCCTCTGAGTAACAGCAATGTGGGTTCAAATCATCGCAGGTAACAAAGACCTTCTCTCTTACTTTTTGTAAGTTGTCAGTAGCTGCTTTGCAGGAGTCCACTCTGTTGCCTTCTTTCAGTCTGTCTTCATTGAGGACGGAGGAAAAGCAATGGATTCTGGACCCTGCAGTAAGAAAGGCCTTCTTCCCCATTCATCAATTCTGCTCTTTATTGTAGCGCTTCTCTTTTATGTAGTCACAACAAAAGGAAATTCAGTGATGTATGGAAAAAAGTAGTATTTCAAACATGAATGACAGATTTCCAGAAAGATTTATATAACATCCCTTTCATTTCCTGATCAGAAAGCAAGCTGAGGGGACGCACTAGATTAGAGAGAGGAAGAGAGAGCAAAAAATTGCTGGGAAATATTGTTGATAAGTAAGAGCTAGTATCAGTATAGATTCATTTAAAAAAACCAACAAAATTATGCCAGTTTATACAAGCTGAAAAACTGTCCCTTAGTTTTATAAATTAAAAAGAAATAACAATAAATGACAATAATATAATCATGCAAGCAAACCAGAATTAATATGTATTTATGTATTTTAAAAAGCTCCAGCATAGCACTTCAGCAATGTAGATGCAGAGTATTAGCTATTTAATGGTGTTTTACCTATGGACAGACAGAAAGTTCATAGAGAAGAAAGACTCCAAAAATTAAATTTTAGCTAGTCCTCAGAAAACAAAAATTGGTGGGTACACTTTTTATTTCATTTTCAACTAGGTAATTTTGTTCTTCTTTAAAGTATTTTGCTATAGAAATTTGGTGGGTCTTCTGTGACCCTGATTAAAATTTAATAATGGTTTTATTTAAACTATTTAACTTTTAGCTGTGCTTATTTTAGTATTTGAGTAATGCTTTTATAAATTTAAATGCAGTTCTATATAGTTCCTGCTCTTTCGTGGAAGGGGAATGGCTTTGTTTATTAAGTTGTTCTCCTGAGCAATCAATTGCTGTCAGTCAAAACTAGCAATAAAAATTCACAGTTGTTCTGATTTTTTATTGTATTTCAGGGAAATCCACAGAGATCATGACTTAATTATATTTTCTAAAACAATAAACCAAAATACCAAACTTCATAGCTACCTACATCATTCATGGTATACAGTCTTAGAGTTCTTTTCTGCTGCTACATGTACACAGTTCCCAGTTAGCATTAATTGAAATCATATGTATGCGTCAGAGGACACTGGATCCTTTAATATTGTTTTAAATATAAGTATTTTGGAAAGAGAAAAAGCTATCTGTCTTTGAAATTGAGAAAGCTGTAATGCTTTTCATAAGGCAAAAATTTTGCAAATCCTCTTTTTACATTGTACATTGTATTTCATCTTTTTTTTTTTTTTTTTGCTTTCTTTTAATTTAGGAACCAGGCTTAGTGCTTAATCCTAAAATATTTCAAGAAAATTATTTAAGTAAATGAGCTTTGTTTTAAATCTTTTGAGAATGAATAGAAAATACTACATGAACAGGAAGTGCAATTAAAGTTGCTGTGTATTCATTGTTCTTTGATTAGCAAGAATCATAAATTATTAGAACTAAAACCACTAAAACCCTTCCTATGCAAACACCCAGTAGGTACGAGAGTGTTAGTCCTGGAACAGTGAAGGGATGGCTTTACGCTTTAATATAATTTCTTCTCTAGTGAGAAGTTTTATTCCCCTAGAATTTAGGGAAGTGATTGTGCCCCTGTACTCGGCACTGGTGAGGCCGCACCTCGAATACTGTGTTCAGTTTTGGGCCCCTCACTACAAGAAGGACGTCGAGGTGCTGGAGCGTGTCCAGAGAAGGGCAACGAGGCTGGTGAAGGGTCTGGAGAACAAGTCTGATGAGGAGCGGCTGAGGGAACTGGGGTTGTTTAGCCTGGAGAAAAGGAGGCTGAGGGGAGACCTCATCACGCTCTACAACT
>NW_008796216.1:3574293-3601729 GCF_000699145.1 Aptenodytes forsteri
TGTTGGGTTGACGGTTGGACTCGATGATCTTAGAGGTTTTTTCCAACCTTAATGATTCTATGATTCTATGATTCTAAGACCTTTAGGAATTACAGTGAAGACAATTAACTTTCCAACTATAGATATTACCAGAAAAATGTCAATTCACAATAAGAAGCTGCTGATCATGTCAAGTCCAAATAACTTCAGATCTTGCATCAGCAGGCTACAACAGGGGTAGAAGAGACAAAGTGGACCTAATAGTGTTTCATCTAGCCTTATCTTCTGCATACATTTCAAATTAGAGTAGTACATAAAATTGCTCTAAACTAGCCATTCCAGAATCCTGATATCATTATATGAAAAAAGTCTTCATAATGACATTAGGAAATGAGGATCACTTAGGAACACTCCCTGCATCCCAGGAGACATTCCAAGGAGCAATGAACAACAGAGGAGAGTGTCCTTCAGTCACTACTAAATTATTTATCCAAAATAGAAATTATTTCTCTAGAATAGAAATTGTACATCACCATAGTATTTTAGAATAAATGGATGAGAGTTTCTACTTAAAAAGATATTTTCACGAGTGTAAATGTTATAAGCATGCCTGGGTTTAGATCAGTATGTCAAGGAAAACAGCTTTATTTCAGTAAAATATATTTAGTTTGTTATAATTTGATCACATATCTTATATTCCACACTGTATATTGCTGTTTTAAAGTAACTTTATAGAACTTCATAAATACTTTATAAAAGCTTCAGCCACTGATGACAGCTTATTTTAATCCTAAATATGTCAATATAATTGAAATAATTTAATAAGTATTTGGTTATTTTATGAAACTTTGTCTTCCTTTTAGGTTTCTGTCTTTATCTTGCCCTCTCCATTTGTGGGTTCTTTCTATGTATGTCTTTATTTTCATGGGAAGGATCTGGGCAGCCTGCTCCTGCAAACCTAAGTTCATGTCTAACCTAGGCAGTACACATGTTCCCCTTGTAGCCTTCAAAACACACAAGTCTTCAGATGAATAATATAATTTTGTCATTTACTTTAGGATGTTTTTGTGTTAGGCATCAAGAATATAGGTATGAGTTGGTTGTCCAAGTTGAGTGGTCACAGTCAATTTGTAGGCTATGGTCAAATTAATGACTTAGATTTTTTTTTTAATTTGGTGTTTTTGTTTTTGTTTTGCTTGTTTGTTTGTTTTTAAGTCAGATACACAAACTCACTCAAATTAAAAGAAATAACTGCTCAGTGTCTTAGAAAAATTTCATTCTGGTCACAACATAATTGTAAGTATTGTTGAGAGCCACTGTGTGGCATTGTTTCTTGTTATTTCAGAAGGGTTGTAGGTGTTAAATTGGTTGCAGTAACTTATGATGAAAAACAAAGCAGTAAATGTATGCAACAGATAACTGTAGAAAAGACAGGAATTAATCATTTAAACTAATCCTTTATATTCATGGTTTTTTTTCTCCCAAAGTGTGACAGAATAAATAACAATTATTTTCACAGCCACCAGCAAGTCCAATCAAAATGTGCTTTGTTGCATTTCTAATATGTACAACAGTAGGAAGAATAAATATTCCCACTATTTGATTGAATTCCTTTTAATCTTAATGAACAAAGGAAACAACTATCCAAACAGTATGGTTCAAAAATGTGCCTGTTTAATTCAATTGCATTTGTGGGCACTGATGTTTCAAGCTTGGTCTTAAAATATCATTTATTAATTCAGTAGTAGTTTCAATATTTTCTTTAATATACAAACAACAAAAAAAAAGTCTGGAAATAATAAGTGTTTGCTCATACAGCATGCTGATTGAACCTCTCAGTTGAAGTCAGATTTGTTTTAGTAAGAACTGAATATATGATACATATAGATAAACATGTAGATTTAGGCCACAAATGTCTATAAGTTTATGTGTGAACATATCCAAATGTAATGATTAGAATGAAAATATTTCAGTAAAAATCTTGTTTTTTCCAATCAATATTTTAATAGTGTCATCTAGCCTTATTACCTTGAATTAGGATATATGGCACAATTCAGCATCATTCTTTTTGTGAGCTTTTGTTTTACCACTATACCAAGATAATGTAATATGTGTGAGAACATAAGCTTACTTTTAATTACTGTCTCCTTTTCTGAAGCTTCTCTATTAAATGTTTTCAAGTGCTAAAGTTTCTCAGGAGCTGAAATAATGGATTCACTGGTGTGGGGACTAGAGAACAATGACTATCTTTTGTAGTACTTCTCTATCATAAAGATCTCTAATAAATTCAAAGATAAAAATCAGACTAGCAGAGAAGAAAATGTATTCTTCTAAGTAGCATATTGTTTTTTGTAGGTCCAGATTAAGATCTTTCATGCAATTCGATCTTTAATGCGGCTCTTCAGTGCAGCAATCTTTCCTTTTTCCCTGTATTAAAGCAGGTGTGAATCATAAATATGCCATTTTTAATTTAGCAGGTCCTGATCCTATCAGTATGTCTATACAATTTACTAGCTGTTGACATGAATCTGACCCCTCCTGCAGTAATTCATTGAGATAAATGCATTTTGTCGGCTGGTGACTGAAACATGCAGTTTTGGAAGGGAAGGCTTGGGTTTTGATATACAACATCATCAAAATGGAAAGAACAATTCACTCCAGCTTGATGTTTGTAATATAATAATGAACAATATGTTTCAGTTAGCCACACAGGGGTGGGAGGGAGGATTTCAAAAAAGAAAGCCTGACGACTTTTGGTCAAGCTGTCAAGAAATTCTTGTGTTGTTCAGTTTGCAGCTTTCTGAAATGGACACTAATGGGCATTCACATTGTCAGATATGCCAGCAAGGATTTTCTTTCTGCCAGCAATGGCAGTGATTTTGGGACAGAATTTGAGGTAATTGTAGACATGTATGTAATTATGGAAGTGAGGCATATTTGTCTTATGTCACAGCGGAGCCAAGAAAGTATTTAGCAGGCAGTAAGTGGAAGAAGGTCAGGGAGAGGGTTATCATTCTTGACATTGATGTGTTCTCTCTTGTACTGCATAGCAGAAGCTGAGGTCTGAAGAGCATGCACTAAGCAATCCTTGTCCTTTTTTGACTGCTTGGACTTGACATTTAACATGTTTTCCCTTTATTACTGACTGTTCACATACAACCTAATTTAATGTATTTCAGAGTTTCTGAATATTTAAGTTCTCTAATTTGTCCCTGGATACCAAAATTTGTTTGCTTTCTCTCAAGCATTCTTTAGATTTTTGGACCAGTTCTAATGAAACTAGTTATCTAACTAAACTAGTTATCTAACTAAACTAGGCTAGTATTATGTAATGATTAGAATGATGAGGGTGAGGATTCACAATAGTGTTTGACTCTGTTTCCAACTTCCTCTTTGCTTTTGGGGAGGTAATATTGCTTCTTAATGTCAGGTATATCAAATAAAGTCAATTATGAGTGGGTTTTGTATAGTGTTTTGTGATATTCTAATAGAATATTCTATATTATAAATTGTATCATCAGACCAAAGAAGTAGTATATACAAAGTAATATACAAAGTATAAGCAGCTAGCAGAAAGAAAAAGTTTCTACGAGGTTACTAGAATCTGTTAAAGATAAAATACGTAGTGTAATACCGTATCTAACAGTTGCACAGAAAATCACTTTGAAGATTTTCTTTTGATCACAGTCTATTTAAATTCTGTATGCTATTTAACTAATTAGAAAAAGAGCTATATTACAAGCACATTATTAGTATTGCTATGCAGTCACTGTTATTTGTTTCTGTTACTCAGAAAAAACTGCAAAAGTAACTTTATTCATACAGATCTAAGACTGCAGGCCTGTAACTCTCAGCACACAGGAATGCTAAGTTCAATCAAAATACAAATTTCTTGAGTACAGGAAGTGAACCTCAAATTTATATTCACAGAATTCAGCAAGTACATTGCTATCTATAAGCAATTTAGTCACAATGTCTTTGTTAGGTGCTTATTTATTTAATATTGGTGAGTTTGGAGCAGATCTTTTTAAATTTTATTTTCTATTCAAGAGTGAGAAGAGTAAGGAAATGCAGAAATAAGGCTTGGTTCACTTAAGTTGTGTCTGAACACTAGATTCTCAAATTAGTAAACAATAGTCTATATGATGAAGTTTGAATTATTGAAATAAGATGTTGCCCTTCACTTAATGCTGGAGCAAACAGTTTGTGTGGATGCAAATCACAGCTACTTAGTACCTATACTCAAAGAAATTTTCCAGACATGGATACATTTATGGTATTGTGGAATACAGAGCGGTTGACCAAAAGAATGATACTAGGAAACTGCAACAAAACCAAAACCAAAACCATTGAAGTTAATGATGATATCCTCATGCCTATTTGGAACATTACAGTTCTACGTAACGACCACACATGAAGTCCCTAGTGGCCACATGAAGTCACCATAACACCATTTGAAAGTTGATTATATTGGTAGAACACTAAAATTTTTAAATTCTGTAGTAGAAATTGCTGAAAATCTTTAAAGTACATTTAGATATTTTCTGAAATTATACATTCTAGTACACAAAGGAACTACTTCGGGGAGATCCTGTAGCTTGCAACTATTAAATAAATCTTTATGTGCTAATTAGAAAATATTTAGTTTAATAACTTTTGCATCTGTTGTTATGAAGACTGCACTTCATACCTTGATAGCTGTCACTCAACATTAGAATGACTTGCCATTATCACTGTTCATTCCTGAAAAAAGTGAAATGTAGTAAGACTCAAGGGCACAGGACATAGAAAGAACATACAGGATTATGGAACATATATCCAGGAAAGAAAAAAAATGGCTTGGCAATCACAATTTCAAGTGAAAGTATAAAAGCTATTTCAAACTTCTGTGTGCTTCATTAGGAAAGATACATTTACTTCAACTAAATCTTGAGCTGCAAAAAACTGACTGGAAGTGGGTGAAGTGGGAAACACAAAATTCTTATGTGTGTATTTAAAATTTGTAAGGTATTTATAATTGAGTGAGAAATGTAGATCCATAAAGGTTTAGGGCATAAAGTTAAAACCCTGTCTGTTTCAAAATGTGCAAACAGCATTATCTGAAATAAAATTGTACTTCCGTAGAAAGAGTAGGGTCTCGGTGAATAATATCAGATATTTTTTCATGATGAACCATCTGGAACAACAGACTCCAAAATGTCAAATATCAGAGTAAAGCCAAATATCATGTAATTTCTGTACTAAACACTCTGTCAAGTTACACTTACTGTCACCAAAGGGGTTAGATTTCATAAGAAGACAATGAGAGTTGTAGCTTTTAGTCAGTTACTTTTTTATACAAGTCAACTGAAGGACACAGAGTATCACATTCAGGAAAATATTATTTTTGTCTGATTTTTACAGAATTTTGCGCTAATAAATTCTAAAGATCTGTTCTCACACATTGTGAAAATAATTTCCATTCTGTTCTGGCTTCTACACATCATATTTTAATAAAATATAGCAGTTAAATATTTATGTTTCAGTAGTAACTTTCTCTAATTAATAAATGACTTCACTTTTAAGATTATACATTTTAAATTGATTTTTGGCTTCAAAGAAAGTTTTTAATTTTATAAGGGGTATGAGATTCTGTCTTCAGACCATAAACCGACAAACTAATTCTGCTCATCCTTCTGTTTGCAAAGAAAATCTTAAAAGCACAGAATTATTGAATCTAATCAGCAGTTTCTCATCTGTCTTGTTCATTTGGAGCATTTTAGCTTAGATAGAAGAGATGATATTTAATTTTCAGTTGTACTGACTAACAAACTCCTTAGATAAGCACACAAGGAAAAAAAAAAGAAAAATTATATGCACTTGGCAAAAAGCAGAAGCTAGTACTTCAGGTTGCCAAATTTAGATGAACACATTTGATAAATTACTGATCATGGACAGTCTTTGTAAAACTAATCTTCTGTTTGCTAACACCTGACTTAAAAATAGTTAAGAACAGACTGTCCTGTCACACCTATGCAAAGACTTAGTTTTGGGTTAAGAATGCTAAATTTCAAATGTCTGAACTTCTTCATAGTCAATGGAGTCGTCTAAACATAAGGAACACCCCTGGCCTTTAGCTGCTGTTCCAAAAGGCTCTACCACCTAACCTCAGTAGTTCTGCTCATCTATTGTTGAAAAGAGAGAATATGCATACAGTGTATTCCTTCTTCTCTCCATTTCCTTCACAAGGATAATAAAGAAAAAAAAAAAGGCTGTTTAATATACTAGAATTACCATACTGGTTGAAGACAATAAAATGGCATAATATGTGATCATGACATAGTAATTGGTACAATCACAATATGTAATCTTTGTGTTTCAGTCATACCACTTGTATTCTGCAGTGCAGTTCTGAAAACTTCTGTGTTTTAAACAAAACTTCAGTTTAATGTTGCAATAAATTTTTAATTAATGTTCTCTTAAAAAACCCAATGCTGTGGAAAGAATTCATTAGAGCAGAGAATATCAATGAAGAGCTGTTGTCTACTTATTTATGTTTTTTCAATCTTTGTGTTTACTTTCCTCAGCTGTAGGCCTTGCTGCCTGTCCAGAACCAGTAATTCCTAGCAATGGGATCAAATCAGGAGATAGATATATGGTGAATGATGTTTTGTCATTTCAGTGTGAGCCAGGATATACATTACAGGTATTTCTTTCTTTCTTTTTTCTTTGAATTATACAATGTGGAATAATCACAACAAAATGGCAATAAACCCACCCAAAACCTGCATTAATGAAGAATCTGTAGTGTGTCCATAGAGGTGATTTAAGTAGAGCCTATGTGAGCACTCCCCCATTATAAAGCTATGAGTGTGTAGCATGTCTGGCCCTCAGTAAATCTGGTCTGACAAATCTTGCTTTAGATTAACATATCATTGAGCAGTAAAAACCATCAAAATGGACAATGAAATAACTTGGTTAAAATGTTTTCTTTTGAAGAATCTGTAGTGTGTCCATAGAGGTGATTTAAGTAGAGCCTATGTGAGCACTCCCCCATTATAAAGCTATGAGTGTGTAGCATGTCTGGCCCTCAGTAAATCTGGTCTGACAAATCTTGCTTTAGATTAACATATCATTGAGCAGTAAAAACCATCAAAATGGACAATGAAATAACTTGGTTAAAATGTTTTCTTTAGAAAATTATTTTAGTACTATGCTTATTGAAACTGTACTATGTTTTTCCATTTTTGGAAGTGGCTCCTTTAGGTGAAATTTTAACCACAGTAGTAGAAATACATCATGGGATTTCGTATTCTGCTCAGAAATTGTAGAATTTAGTTTCTAAAGTAAATTTTATTCATGCTAAATCTACTCTTAGAAATCTTTCAAGTAAAGAAATATTACAAATTAGTTCACAGATTGGGGATGTTCACTGTTCAGACACTGGTTTAGTTTCCCATGGTAGACATGTTATTGAGTTGCTGTTTGTAAATGTCACAGCACTATGTAAATCTAAGACTGAAATCTTTTGCCTTTCTTCATTAGTTCCTCTAATTCTTTTACATATATTCCACCACTGGTGAGATACATTGAAAACATCTGAGTTCAGAATCTTTTGGGTGGTAATAGGTCTCACTCAAGACAATGTAAAAGCATACCATGGTATCAGAGAAAGCAAAGCATCACAACTTCTGCTCCAGAGAAGGATAAAGTCATGGCTCCCTGTCTGATGTTTGCCAATTCAGTGCTCCCTCAGTATGTATAGGCTTATTCTTTGGTCTCAGTATTCCTTACCATTCTCCTAAAATTCAGACAGGATTCAGACTGAACATCTTAGCTCTAGGCTAGCTGTGGGAACACCTGCACTTGAAAAGTCTCTTCAGGTAATCAGCAAAATGCTTACCTTTTCGGTCAAGTCTTTAACCTAATCCATGCTCTTTACATTTATAGCATGACTTGAAACAGCCTGTATCAGAAGCATCCCATATCCATAGCAAAAATATTCTGTCATATATGTATTCTACTAATTAGAAAAGATTCAAGTCTTGTGCACAATAAAGCCTGCTCTATCCATCCTGAGCACTCGCTGCTCATTTAATGGTTCAAGGATTGCTTACAAGCCAGCTGAGTTTCATACATATACTCCTTAAGTTTTTCTCTTTCCAGCAAAAGAAAATTTAATATTATTTTGAAAATACCTACTGGTTTAAAACCTTTAACTTTTGGACTTCATTAACTTTAATTTCCCTATTTCATCTCTCCCTTACAGTATCCTTTGTAGGTAGCAGTAATGACAGTAAGAAAATGAAAGACATACAAGATTTGATATCATATTTTTATTATATGGTCACTTCAAAAAGACTGGCTGTCATTAAAGCTTGACTCCCAAATAGATTCTGACTTCCATTTAAAGACTGCTAATGAACCATTAACCTTTTTCTATTTCAAAATAGCATTAATTTAAGTATATGATGAAATGCCATACTCTATAGCCAAGGCAAAGGTATGTGAACTGAAATTTGATCTTCAGTGCTATCAATTTGTTAGAATGGGGTGCTGGCGTGTTTTTGGCCTAGATGAAGTATCACAGTTCAGTAATTATCACAAGCCAGAGACTATTCCCAATAGGCTGTTTGCATCATGACACTTTGTTTTGGAGATGAATTTGGAAGAAAAAAGTTAAAGAGGTAGATATACAAAAGAATGTGCATTTGAACTCAAGGCTAGAAAACAAGCCCAAGCACTTCCACTAGTACAGATGTAGCTTATATGTTCTTATAGTCCTTTTTTGTATGCGTTGAGCTAAATTTATTATTATTAATCCCTAGACTCAGGCCATTCTATTTTAATGCAGAATCTATCTGGAAGTCAGCCTATAATAAACTTGGTTACACAACAATAAATGTAATTGTATTTTAGGAGTTGTTGGATTAAATCAAAAGTAATCTCTTTTTTGCTTCTTTGAGAAAGATTCCTATTTTGAATATTTGTAGAAAAGCTGTGTGGAATTCTTTATGTATTTTTATTCCGTTCCACCCTATGGGGAAAGGCTCAGGATCTGATGGTGATGCTGGTAGGCCTGTCATATAATTGCTGTTCATATAATTGCCAATAAGTGCTTAGCATCTCGTTACTGTGATCCAGGCCACTGCTTCTGAGCCATTAAGACTGAAATATATATAGGCGAACATCTGATTGTTGGGTAAGCCTATAGCAGTGATCTGATAGAAAAAAAGTGAAAAGCTTACCCTATACTGTTTCCTCTGGAGATGGAATAGCATCTAATTCAATTTAGTCCATCTAAAAGCCAGCTATCTGATCTGAATTAGCTGTTTAGGCTGTCATTGTGACACTAGAGATAAACAGCCACACATTTCCAAGGGCTGATTCATACTAAGATTTTGTGTTAGAACAGGTACCTTACTCTGAAAGTATTGTCTTTCTTCACTGGTTAGGACATCAGAAGGTTAACATGGGTATCTAACTTTTAAATGCTCAGGTATGGTGGGGTGACTCCTACTTGTATTGCCCATCATATTGCACACTCTTCTCTCCCTACCTTTTCAACTATGAAACATCTGAATTTTGCATATGAAAAAAGGGGATGATTCCATTTTTATGACATGGATTAGAAATAGATAAACCCTCAAGATACAGCACCATTGAATTTTCTGTCCGTACTTAAAATAGTACTGCTGAAATATTGAGGTGGAGTTATAACAGTAGAATATGAATACTTGAGAAGTAGTTGGAATGAGTACAGGAAACCTTTTGAAGATACACATTGTTAGCCCTGAACTGATGCTTTGGATCTATTTTTACTTAGAAAAAAATCAGAAATGTGAGTTCATAAATACAGTATTATTATAAAACAATCATGTATTTGTGAGGAAGAAATCTGCACATAAGAAACAGATCTGTGTTAATGCTAAACTTTAATACACTGTGTATATCACTATCATAAAACCACACAATGTCTCTTGTCTGTATGCGGGTCTTTTCTGTAGTTCTTGAATATGACTAACTGCACTTTTGTTTTTGTACTTACAGGGATTCTGTAATGAAATACTTTCTTAATATTTCATAGCATATTGCTCCCTAACTGTACTTCTTACCTCTATTTCCTCTATACAAATTTAATCCTATACTGTGGAATCTGACTTATAGAAAAACTAGTTTCATGATCTTGTCTAAAGTGTAAAACAATGACATTCAGTATCCAAATTCAACAGAAAAGAGTTTGAATATTTTCAAAATATTAATGAGGATTTCTATGCTGTATGGACTCTGCTGTAAGAAAGTGCATACACATGTATGTATAGTATGTTGCTCAGACAGGACAAGTAAAAATGGTTCTAAATTAACAAGAATAATGAAAATAATGTTCTACGAGGCGCAGTATGTTTGCTATTCAACAAGTATAGATCAGCATAACTTTGCAGATCCTTTTTTTTTTTTTTTTTCACTCTAGCTGTGAATTTACCCTCAGTCTTTAGAGAACATATTCACAGCTAGCAATAACAATCAGGTGTGGATTAGTTTATAATTGAGACTTACCAGAAAAGTTACAGAGCTCAAACTACTACCTGGAGATGCATAAGAAAGGTAATTGCTAGCTGTAGGATTAAGTGTCTCCCCCCAGGAGGGGACTTTAAAAGACCGAAATCAGAGTGTGTTCTTGTTGGGAAGAGGCTTGAAGCCAGAGGAATCATTTAATTTTATTTTTCAAAAGATCTTTTATAACCCATTTTACTTTTTTTCCTGACTATGGTAGTTAAATTATGGCTTCCCCCTGACTCACATCAGAGACATGCAATCATAGAAGACTAGGAAGAGAGAATAAAATAAAACAGGGAATATTTCAAGTAACTAAGATTACACAATAAGTGCATGCACATTTTTCCTACTTAGAAAATCAGAAATGTGAGTTCATAAATTCAGTATTATTATAAAACAATCATGTATTTGTGAGGAAGAAATCTGCACATAAGAAACAGATCTGTGTTAATGCTAAACTTTAATACACTGTGTATATCACTATCATAAAACCACACAATGTCTCTTGTCTGTATGCGGGTCTTTTCTGTAGTTCTTGAATATGACTAACTGCACTTTTGTTTTTGTACTTACAGGGATTCTGTAATGAAATACTTTCTTAATATTTCATAGCATATTGCTCCCTAACTGTACTTCTTACCTCTATTTCCTCTATACAAATTTAATCCTATACTGTGGAATCTGACTTATAGAAAAACTAGTTTCATGATCTTGTCTAAAGTGTAAAACAATGACATTCAGTATCCAAATTCAACAGAAAAGAGTTTGAATATTTTCAAAATATTAATGAGGATTTCTATGCTGTATGGACTCTGCTGTAAGAAAGTGCATACACATGTATGTATAGTATGTTGCTCAGACAGGACAAGTAAAAATGGTTCTAAATTAACAAGAATAATGAAAATAATGTTCTACGAGGCGCAGTATGTTTGCTATTCAACAAGTATAGATCAGCATAACTTTGCAGATCCTTTTTTTTTTTTTTTTTCACTCTAGCTGTGAATTTACCCTCAGTCTTTAGAGAACATATTCACAGCTAGCAATAACAATCAGGTGTGGATTAGTTTATAATTGAGACTTACCAGAAAAGTTACAGAGCTCAAACTACTACCTGGAGATGCATAAGAAAGGTAATTGCTAGCTGTAGGATTAAGTGTCTCCCCCCAGGAGGGGACTTTAAAAGACCGAAATCAGAGTGTGTTCTTGTTGGGAAGAGGCTTGAAGCCAGAGGAATCATTTAATTTTATTTTTCAAAAGATCTTTTATAACCCATTTTACATTTTTTCCTGACTATATGGTAGTTAAATTATGGCTTCCCCCTGACTCAACATCAGAGAATGCAATCATAGAAGACTAGGAAGAGAGAATAAAATAAAACAGGGAATATTTCAAGTAACTAAGATTACACAATAAGTGCATGCACATTTTTCCTTTAAAATAAAAAGGTTCCTTAAAAAAAAAAGTATTTTATTGAATTGTTATCAATTTGTAGCATTTTTATAAGAAAAAGACTAATTTAAATTTTCATAATTTTAATGAAAACTGATTTTTTTTTTTTCTTCCAAACAATTTTTGGAAAAGCTTCAGTTTGTCTTTCAGAAGCTGATTGTCTAAATATACTTAACAAAATGATTAATTAATATAATTTTATTCTGTACAATTCTATATGAACTTTATTCAAGGTAGTATGTGTAGTTTCTTTTTTGTAAACATACCAAATGATGTGGAAATAATTTCATCAAATGGATTTTCTTTTACTGCAGTTTACTTATTCTATCTTTTTCTTATTTTTATGAGAATTTGATTGCTATGGAAAAATAATATTTAAATAAATCTTCATATTATATTGATAAAATGTGCTACCTTACTGAATATTAGACTCTTAATACACTTAATAAAAATAAACAAGAGATGTTAAGTGATTTGCCCAAGTTTGTATATCCAAATGACTAAAACAGGAACTAAACCTTGCTATCAGTCCCATGTCTCAATCTTTATATCAGACTCTCTCACTCCTGCCAGTTTATTCAGCTTCCACATTCCAACAGCAGAATGTATAACCTGAGTTCCTCAGAGGACAGAATTGACAAAAAAAACTTTTGTTTGTGCTACTGTTAAGTTTTCAGCTTGAACTGTTACCAGTGCAAGCAAAGCTGGGAGCATTTTACAGTTGGTCCTGGGCAGCCACCCTGACATATGTGGGAACAGGCTTTGCAGATCACTTCCACCTACCACATGATTCTGCTTGGTTCTTGTGATGTTTCTTAAAAATAGGCAGAGTAAATTAAACATGACAGCTAAATAAAGAGGCACTTGTACTTTTATAGCTGTCTGCCAAGATGTTGCATGTATGCAGTGGGTCATGTTGTGAGGCCATGTGAGAGTTCAAGGCCTGCTGGTAATTGTGGATGACTGTCTTGGTGTGGTCCACATCCTTACCTTCTGTAGCAAGCAGAGGTAGAACAAATTCCTCTCTGGGTCTGTACTACTCACTCAGAGCAATGGTTGATTCACTCCAGATTGCAGCCTGAAAATGAACTAGTATGCTTGTACTGTGGATGAGAACCCTGGAATTGAAATAGGGAGTGAACCAGTTTGACTGTATGAATGCATGCAGTCAGATGCCTCTGTCTTGTAACCAGCCTTATATTTAGTCAAAAATGTGAAGAGGTTTTCAAGTTATCAAACAAGAGTGTTTTAGAACATTTATCCAGTAGAAAAATAAGAACATAAAACCTGAAGTATTTGAAAATAAAGTTTAACAAATTCATAAAAGTAATTATAATGCAGTTGGTTGACATAAGAAAAGACACAGATAAGATGATCCAGGTCCTCTGAAGCTCTGCCTTCCTGGAAAGTCCCATAGTGAGTATCTGTAATCTAATATTTTACACTTTCCAAACAGGGCCGTTCTCATATTTCTTGTATGCCAGGAACAGTTCGACGCTGGAACTATCCATCTCCTCTCTGCATTGGTATGGACACTTCCTTGATTTCAGTGTGTTCTGAACATCAGTCAGAAGAAACGCCTTTGTCATGTCTATTGTTCCTTCACTTAATTCTGTTTCATTCAAAACTTTTTTGAGTTTCCATTTGTATTTATGAAATACAGAAAAATTACAATAATTTTTTTCTTTATATATAGTGTATATGCTATTTAAAAAAAAATTGTGAGAGTGGGCAAAGGAGGAAACCCAGATGTTTACTGTTGTTTAGCTTGACCTGAATATTCTGCTCTGAATGAGGCTGAATCTTCTTCAGAAGGGAGAGGTAGTTAACACAATCCTTTTGCAGCATGCTCAGCTTGGAGAACCTTCTCAAGAACAAGGCAGGTCATGCAGGGAGCTGAGGAGACTACTCAAAGAAGCAGGCGGTCTGTCTGCAGTGGAGAGCAGCTCTGAAGCCAAGACTTCAGGGGTGGTGGAATGAAAAAGAGTTTTAGGGATCCAGAAAAGTCTGGCTCTTTTCATCTGAGAAAGCTTTTAAATGATGCTGAGTTAAAAAGCAAAGCTAAAAAGAATTTCCCTTTCGAGCACACTAAGACCTTACCCAACAGATCTGAGTTTTCCCTGTGTAGATAATAATCTTGTTCTACTGTATTGTTTCTTGATTAAACAAAGTTTAAGAAAGTCAACATTCTGGTGTCTTTTGGCATGTTTATTTCAAGAAAAAGCAGGAATGGAAGGGAGAGAAGCACAGCTCTATCATGACGTTCTGTCATTTCAGCTTTGAAATGCATTCTTCAGTGAATGTTTTTAACTTCAATATTCAGTCAGCAACAGCTGTTTCTTTTAGCTTCATATATATGAGGAATTTAAAAGACTGGGATGATATCGAGCAATATTAATGTGAAATGGTTTTAAAGATTCCTTTTCAAGATGGGCCAATATATTATTTTGTATTGTCAACTTCTACAGAAGCAGTCATTTCTGATTAATATGAAAGCAGTGCAGTTCCTTCAAATCAATTTTATGCTCATTGATTTTTTTTTTTTTCCTTTAGTTCATGAAATTTTGCTGTCCTGGAAGCTAAAATACCCCCAAGAAAACAAACAAACCCTTAAAACGTGACCCCCTCCTCCCCCACCTCCAACCATTAAAATGTTGATTTTTCTAGAAATGCAAACCAAAATCTGTTCTTTTCACTAAATAATGTATTTAACATTGCAGAGAGGTAGAGATATTTGAGAAGTTTGAGACTGATTTCTCAGCTTTTTAGTGGAGTATTTCCTATTTTGATGCAATTTCTTGTGTCGTCTAACCAGTAGATTATTTTCATTTTTTCAGTACAATTATCACAACGCACAGTATCACAATTCTGTTACCAGATCATACATCACTGTAACACCTGGCATGATGACTCATAGGCTTTAAAGTAGTGATTCCTCAAATAATAAATATAAATTACAAGATTTTAATTTGATTTTTTCCTATTTTGATGCAATTTCTTGTGTCGTCTAACCAGTAGATTATTTTCATTTTTTCAGTACAATTATCACAACGCACAGTATCACAATTCTGTTACCAGATCATACATCACTGTAACACCTGGCATGATGACTCATAGGCTTTAAAGTAGTGATTCCTCAAATAATAAATATAAATTACAAGATTTTAATTTGATTTCTTGAAGTTACTCTTCCTTCATATTATTGTCCTAGCGAAGGTATAAACTCAGCCACTTTTTTACAAGTTGCTTCACATATTTATAGTTTAGCTTTATGTCATCCTAAATGATGCAAATGGCTTTTCAATCTCCAAACACATGAATTTTCTGAAGAATAGCATACAGATAGTAAGCAAAGTGTATTTTTAGCTATATTAACTAGCAGATCCACAGCTGCATCATGGATCAGTGTCATAATTCAGTTTAATTCCATATTTGTTCCTCTGATTATGAAGGCTATCTCAACATAGCACCAGACTTTTTTAACTGTAATTGTCAAGCTGAGACAATGGGTTACCCAGTCTATACGTGCAACTACACATTTGCAGTAAAATCACATTGAACATATTGCATTAAGTAAGCATTTTGCTCTAACCCAAATTCTCTTTCTTTTTTTTTTCCTCCTTCATAAGGAATGTTTTGACTGTGATAAATTTCACTGCTTGGGGGTCATGGGGATAAAATGGAAAACCCGTTTTTGAAATTAATCATATTCCAAATATTAAGAAATAATATTATTAAAAGATACAGTGACTTTGTATCTATTTTTAATAGCTAAATGTGGTGGAACACTGACAAACATGGGTGGTGTGATCCTGAGCCCAGGTTTTCCTGGAAATTACCCTAGTAACTTAGATTGTACATGGAAAATTTTATTGCCTATTGGATATGGTAAGTAAACTTATATCTGAAAAGCAATTATTTGTAATCATCAGATTTAAATATATATAAGAATATTCTAATTTCTAGTATGAAATAGATGTTATCCAGTGAATGTATTGTGAAGCCCTTACATAATTATGTGCTATCTTTTGATTTGAAAATGGTTGGGAGTTTAAAAATATATCTTTGTCAAAGCAACTTGTTATTTGTAAAACTCAGCCTGTCTCAGAATCTGATTTCAGAGCAAACGAAATTGGCTGCATGAAGATATATCAGATGAAATAGATAACGTAACTTCTAGATTAATTAGTGTTAATTACTTCTGTTTAATGTCCTT
Source organism: Aptenodytes forsteri (assembly GCF_000699145.1). Lineage (NCBI taxonomy): Eukaryota > Metazoa > Chordata > Aves > Sphenisciformes > Spheniscidae > Aptenodytes > Aptenodytes forsteri. Next base: position 3,590,474 of record NW_008796216.1, read on the forward strand.
TCATTGTCCCCCAAGTGACATTTTAAAAGTATTTCTTATGTACTATGAAAATGGACAAAACCTCATTTCTAGCACTATGAATTTGGTTAAAAACATTCTAAAACTATATTCCAAATACCAGGTAACAGTTGCCAACTTAGAAACTTTCTAGGTTTGCATTAAATCTATTGTCATACGGAAAATATCTTCACAAATAAATAATAATTAGATAGAGAAGGTCATAATGGATAATAAGGGATCTATAAGTGCATGTATAAAACACAATCTTCTATCATTATCAGAAGTAAAAGAGGAATAAATTTTCTTGCTGTGAAACATTATGCCCCATACTGTGAATTCAGTGCTAGTACTCAAATAAGAAAATTAATTTTAAAAGCTTATCATTAAATTCACTATACCCATGTCTGGAAATGAATTTATTTTCTATTTTCTGTGCTTTCCACTGCATTCATAAGATTTTTTTTTTTTTTTTTTGTAGTGAGATGTACTACTTACATAAAGTGTAATTCTATGTAAGAGTTAAATGATGCTGAGTTAAAAAGCAAAGCTAAAAAGAATTTCCCTTTCAAGCACACTAAGACCTTACTCAACAGATCTGAGTTTTCCCTGTGTAGATAATAATCTTGTTCTACATGGTTAAAACCATGTAAGGGTACTGTGCACTCCTTTATTTACAATTTATTTAGAATAGCGCCCTTTATGAGCGTGTACCTGGTAAAACTGATTCATCATAGTTATGGATAGCCTTAGTAGCCTTAGATATCCTTATAGCCTTAGGATGACCATAGACAGGACATCCTTGGCTAATTTTGTCATTCTAAAGTTACATTTGCAGAAAATACAAATGATAAGCAACTATTCTGGAGCGATGTCATCCTAATTAGGCTACTACAATACTGACTTTTAAAAACAGTCCTTCATATTTCTCAGAGTTGCTCTTTTTCTTTAAGCTTTTCCATGTAGACAATGTTTCATGGATTAATTATGCAAGAGTGTCTTGTATCTTATTATTATCCCTCTCAATTCTCAGAAAGTCTCTGGTAGTGGTAATCCTATAAATAGAAAAGATTATGATTCTGTCTGGCAAGGGATTTAACAGGTGTTCATACCATTGATCCATCATTGCTTTCAAAAATACTGGAAGAGGACATTTTTTGCCATAAAGTTGCTACAGGGATCTTTTTCCCAAGTTTTTGTTAGATAATCCACAGATAATGCGTTTATACCAGGTTTAAACATCGTGATTGATGTGATGTCTCACAGACAACTTCCACTGCAAAATCCTGGATACTATTTTAGTTACAAGTATAAACTTGTCTATCTAAGAGCTGTTTCTCTACACTCATTCTATTGTGTCAAAATAAATACATGAAATCACTGAAACATAGCAAACAGTTCCAAAATTGAATAATGCTCCAGGATTTTTTTTTTTGGAAGGATTTTAGTGTGGTACTGATTGAGTTAAGATTTTAGCACTGTGCACAAAAACTGATCCAGAGGACACTCATGAACACGTAATGATTGATTCAAATTCCACTGAAATAATTAACCTCACAGTCACTTCATCTCCCAGTAAGTATTCTTTTATTCCCATCCATTTATTCAAACTTTGTAACTGAATGAAGCCCATGACATTATTGACTTCGTGTAAGCTCACAGGTGTGCTTAAACAAAGACCAACAATAGAATTGTGGGAGCTAAATTTGTCCCAAAGTACAGTGCTCTCTTCATTACATGAAAAGATACTGATCATGTAAAAGAAGACACTATTAAAATCCAAACATTTTAAACAGATGGAAAGTACATCTTTTCAAGTGAGTTGCAGTGATTTTGCAATGATTGCAGGTAGCTGTTAATTGATTAACATTTGTAAAAAAGATTAACCCAGCTTGGAATTCTCATTACTTAGAGTCTATTCAGGTGAGAGAGGAAATCCTGTTGAGATTGGAGCAGGAAGTAGTATAATTACAGTTTGACCAGATGATTTATTTTCTGTAGCTATCAGTTTTATTCTGTATAATTTTATGTAAGAAATTATTTAGTGTAGAAAACTTTGACATATCAAATTGACAATTGTAACTGGTATAAACTTAGAATTAAGGCTTGAGTGACACATACAGTATGTCCTCTAATTGAAATTAACGTCTTGAGTGACACACAGTATGTCCTCTAATTGAAATTAACGTCTCTGAAAAACCTTTAGAAAAAAAGTATGTTTTTGTTTCTGCTTAAAATGTGGCTATTTTAGGCAGTTTAAGTTTTTAAAAGTTACTGGTATATCTACTTTTTACTTTTAAAATACAAAGCTTTTCTGTACTGAATATTTACAAATAGTTGTGTTAATTCCTTCTAGTAATTAAATAAGAATGATTCAATTTTAAAGGTACTCTGTGGCTCATCAGAGACTATTTCAGAACAACAGGCTACTGTTATTTAAATACCTAAACACTGTGTTTGGGTCTATATACATATGTCAAATTGAATTATCTGCTTGTCACTTTAGCTACTTAAGTATAACATTAAGTGGCTGCTCAATTCTTTAGAATTGCATGCTGCTGACATCCAGTCTCTAGTGGGAATCACTAAATGCTGATATTGAAGTCAAGATGTTTCTGAGCTGCCTGGTGTCCTACCTCATCTTAAATCCTGAGAGCACTGTAAAATTAGTGACTTTGCTCAAGTCAGACTAACCGTACCAGACACCATACAAGAGATGGCTGATATTGTGACTTTGGTATGTTCTGTATGTGTCTCTCTATTGATAGCATCAGAATAAGTTTTCTTATTCAGCAGCTGAAATACTTGTTTTCACATCTCCCATTCTGTATAGGTCAGAGAAGGTACTAGAGCTAAATAACCCTTATTCTTACGAGTGTTATATAACAGTTTATTCAGTAGTTTAGTTTCTCCTGTAGCAAAAAAAAAAAAAAAAAAATCCATTTTATACAAATTATTAGATATCAAACCACAGAGGCAAAGAAAGGAGCTGTAGAGCAAGACTGAGTGAATGACTTACCCTGGTGATTAGTCTATAAGGTACTCTCCTGGAATGAAGAATATGTCTCTACTGCTATTTAAGAACGTCAGGCAGAGAGTTAAGGCATTGAATATTTCACATTGCTTTGTTGGCTCATTCAGTAATTCTGTTTTATTCCATTCCAGCTAGTTCTTCATAGTCTACCAGAGCAAGCTTAGGCCCAAGCAGTGTGGTTGCAAGTTACTTGGTACTACTTGGCTTTTGAACCAGGGGTTCATCCCCCATCCCTCTTTTGATATTATATATATACATAATTTGAGAAGCCTGATTCTGAGTCCTTCACTGACTGCTGTGAAGTCCTTCATTCTGACTACTTCACACATGAAGTAGTGCCAGAACTTAAAAACAGCTGTTACCATGAGATCATGCTTATACTTCTGACTGTTCAGCATTTTGGGAGTCATCTCTCTCCCTTTGATTTTGTGAGAAAGTCCTGGTTCAGCCGCCTTGAGTTCCAGAGGGGGTTTGTGGTAAATGATCATGAGTAAGTACCTGTCACCAGTCTGATGTTCAGTGCATCTTATAGTGCTGCATAAAGAGTAGAATGGCTCTAAGGACACACTGTCCCAAGCTGGAGGGAAGAGGAGGCATATATAGGTTGCTTGGGTCAGGAAAAACAGGGTAGAGTAGGTAGTTGGAACTAGGTAGGTGAAATTCTGCCTCCAAAAGGTCACTCTGTTAGTAACCTTCCTGGGTGCTGAGCTGATCCTGAGCCTCTAGGAGAGGCTTAGCCCAGCTACAGTAATGATCTTTCGGCAGAGTCCTGACTGTGCCGTGACACAGCAGGATTTGTGGTGTGCCCCTCCCTTGAGTGTTTCTGTTGGCTGGTTTAGGAACCTGACAAATATCTGGTTGTTGACACTGTGACTTCGTTTCATTGGTCCCTTCCTGTGCGGTTATGATATTTATTGGAAACCAAAAAATTAGAAGCTCCAACTCTTACAATACTTAGTGGCTATGTCCTTAATTTAAGCATCCCACTTTGAATGGTGACTAAAATATAAATATTGTGCCTATAACATTTATTATGTAATTTTTTTTTTGTATTTGCATGCTGTAGCAACAAGAGTTATAAAAACTCTCTTTTTAATTTTTCTTTCTTTCTCACTGCTTGCAGGTGCACACATTCAGTTTCTGAATTTCTCTACTGAAGCAAATCATGATTTCCTTGAAAAACAGAATGGGCCTTACCACACCAGCTCAATGATCGGCCAGTTTAGTGGAATGGAACTCCCATCACCCTTGCTAAGTACTACTCATGAAACGCTTGTCCACTTTTTCTGTGATCACTCAGAAAACAGGCAAGGATTTAAGTTGACATACCAAGGTAAGCAGGAACCAGCACAATGAACTTCATGGTTAAAAAGGAAAGATAAAATTTTTAATTTTTTTTTTTTAATTTTTAAAAATATGTTAAGCATCTGCTATGTAGCATTTTTAAGTCTGTGGATTGTTTAATCCATAGGTTGCACTTTTTTACAACTGAAATTGTGTTGAAATGGAATCTTTATTTTACTGATGTAAAATCCTGAAGCCAAGTTGATGTTATTTGCCAAAGGTCACATAGCTGATACCCCTTTCCATCCCATTAATGTGTACTGTTACTGGAAAATACTGCTAATATTCACTGTCTTGATTTACAATTTAGAAAATCTTGTTATATTTAATGTAATGAATGAGAATTTCAAAATACAGTATGAGTTATTTCAAATATTCAGGTGAAAATTTTTATAATTCTTATATTTTGATGGTCTAGACTTAAGTGAAAATTAGCAGAAAATGAAAAGACACCAGATAACACACATTCTGTATCTGTATTTTCAATTACATATATTCAGTATTTGAACGTGTGAACTTTTTGTGGTCCTTACTGTTGGCTTTTTTCTTCATCTTCACTGTTTGCTTGTCTTTTTCCCTATTAGTGACAATAAAACAGCATTAATTCATGCATATTTCTAAAATGTTAAAATAGTCTTACTGAAAACCGTTGAGCCCCACTGCAGGATCTGAATAGTTTAACAAAATGGAACAGCTGGTTGAATTCTCATCTAACTGCAGTGAGGGAGATTCATGCCACCTTATTCTAGGCTATTAATTTAGATAGCTTGGTTAGGTTTTCATATATATGTATATAAGCCTATATGCTTGTATAAACATGTATGTGTTGTGGGTTAATCCCAGTGGACAGTTAAGCACCACACAGCTGCTCATTCACTTCCTCCCACCCCCAGTGAGATGGGGGGAAGAGGAAAGGAATAGTAAAAGCAAGAAAACTTGGGGGCCAAGACAAAAACCATTGTTTAAAAAGTGATGGATAAGGGGAAGAAGAGAGAAAGAAAACAAAACAAAACAAAACAAGTGATGCAAAGGCAATCACTCATCACATCCCACAGGCAGACCAATGCCCAGCCTGTTCCCAAGCAAAAGATGGCTAATATCCCTAAACCCCCTGTTTTCCCTTTTATTGCTGAGCATGATTTTATATGGTATGGAATATCTCTTTGGTGAGTTCAGGTCATCTGCCTGGTTGTATCCCCTCCCAACCTATTGCGCACTCCCAGTCTATTCCCTGGTGAGGCAGAGTGAGAAACAGAGATGGCCTTGAAGCTGTCCAAGCACTGTTCAGCAAAAGCCAGAACATTAGTGTGTTATCAGTATTGTTTTGGTCACAAATCTAAAACACAGCACCATATGAGCTGCTATGAAGAAAACTAACTCTGTCATAGCCAGGCCCAGTACAGTATTTATTTGCATACATGCATATCTACAGTTATAGTTAGATCATATCTACAGAGTCAATAGATAGAGAGGAAAAATCTTCTGGCAGATGATTCTGAGCACCTGGATTAGGTTAATGCTTGTAAAGCATGCCCACGAAGAAGTCACATCTCTCTATTGCCTGTGGAGTTTTGTTCTGTCACATAGTCTTAGAAGTAGGGAATACTCTCACAACATCACACCCACCTAGTGTGATTTTTATTCTGAGCAGTCAAGGGCAATTGTGATTGGACAGATGACTCTTTTTAGAATTTTCTGGAAAGAAAGAAAAGTGGCAAATTGCAGAAATGCCAAATAAATAAAGAACAAAGCCATGTGGTATGTTTTCTGTATATTCTCCAGTGCTCTGTTCTGGTTCTAATTAGTGTGTTTTTCTTTATATAAGAAGCCCTTCCTTAATAGTATTGGGTCTTTATAGGCTCATCTGCATGTGATTAACTCCTGTCTAACAGCATTTTCTGTCATGAAATTAATAGTTAAATCTTACATTGTTTGTACACTGTATAATACATTCTTCTAGAAACAATGTTCCAGCTTGCTCAGCAAGGATTTGCGTTCCCTTTAAAAGAAAGCACACATTCATATTTTAACAGTCTATGACAGTTTCAGCAGGGTGACAAGGAGACAGGTTCAGTTTGCTTTTTAATCATCATAATACTTAGCTTTTTGTATCTTTATCTCTTCTTGTGTTCATGTATCAAAATATATTTAATGTATATGGTATTCTATGGTTTTGGCAAGGACAGTGATGTTTCTTTATGTTTAAGGAAATGATAGTCCAGATCAAAGGAAAAGATGGCATAGAATTGGAAAAAAAAATTGTATATATTTTGATTAGCTCATGACATAATGCAGTTGACACAGATCCACTTCAAACTCCTCCAATCATTGGTCAGTGCTTGGGTCTGTTTTCACTTAGAGCCCAGTACCTGATCCCAGTGACACAATTGGTACTGCAAGACTACTGTGACATCAGATGTGATGCAAATTACCTGTGGTTATCAATTCAATTTTTCCTTTAAAGTAGCAAGAAGTTCTTCAGATCCAGTCACAATGTTTTGATAAAACTGACGATAGAGGTCTGTATCTCTATCTATATCAACAATGTGTGCTCACAGCCCAGAAAGCCAACCATATCCTGGGCTGCATCCAAAGAAGCGTGGCCAGCAGGTTGAGGGAGGTGATTCCGCCCCCTACTCCACTCTGGTGAGACCCCACCTGGAGTACTTCATCCGGCTCTGGAGCCCTCAGCACAAGAAAGACACAGACCTGCTAGAGCAGGTCCAGAGGAGGGCCAGAAAAATAATCAGAGGGCTGGAACACTTATCCTATGAAGAAAGGCTGAGAGAGTTGGGGTTGTTCAGCCTGGAGAGGAGAAGGCTTTGGGGAAACCGTATTGAGGCCTTTCAGTACTTAAAGGGGACATATAAGAAAGATGGGGACAGACTTTTTAGTAGGGCCTGAGACTAGATATAAGGAAGAATTTTTTTACGCTGAGGGTGGTGAGACACTGGCACAGGTTGCCCAGAAAGGTGGTGGATGCCCCATCCCTGGAAGTGTTCAAAGTCAGGTTGGACGGCGCTTTGAGCAACCTGATCTAGTTGAAGATGTCCCTGCCCACGGCAGAGAGGTTGGACTAGGTGACCTTTAAAGGTCCCTTCCAACCCAAACATTTTATGATTCTAGGATTCTATGATAACTATACTTAGCCTGTCTCAGACAAATTTATTTACCTTTAATTTATTCCATATATTTAAGCAATGTTTGCTTATCACTGCAGACAGAAAGACTCTGTAATCTGTGCTACAGTTTATAGAACTACAACTGCAGGAAAATGTATTGCTATAATTTGTCTATCCTTTTATTTATTTTATTCATTTAGCCAATATTGTTTGTTTCCCATTAGAGCAATTTAGTATGCTCAGCAATAGGAAACTGAGCCCGGGGAATCATTCACATGGTATTCAAGTGCAGCTAAGAAGATTACATGTATGTTCAGAAGTTAAGCTGATTGCCATAACCCATGGTCTAAAAATCAGATGAAATCTTGGGCTTATTGAAGCTAACAGTTGTGTCAATTATTTCAGTCAAACCACAACTTCACTTTTTATCTTTTTGCTTGTTACAGGCACCATTCCCTTTATTCATCCATGGTAAACTGCTGAAAGAATTTTTTATGATCTATGTCCAGTCTGGGGTTGCCATTAAAATGGTAACTTTCATAATTCAGAAATCCATGATATTAATGCATGAAGTTTATTCCATATTTTGAAAAGGTTTATGAATTATGCTCATAATACCTCTTTTCTTCTATTGTTCCCTTCCCCACTGTGTCTAGTAGGATTATTTTGTCTGGTCAGAAGTAAATGGGAATATGGTGAAGAGGACAGCATACAAAAGAAACTGATATTTTTTGGTTCACTCTAAACCTTTCTTGTTAAAATCACTTGCTTTTTAGAGAAGTTACTTTCTTTCTGTGTCTCCCAATTGCAACTTGTCAGCTGACAACAAAAGTGTTATCAGGATTAACTCATTGACAATGTAAAATTTTATCCTATGATTTAAATAGAAGAAAAGCAATGCACCTAAAACCAGAACAATGTATTATGAAAAAATTAAAACTTTCATTAGATGGGCCTTATAATAAACATTTTTAAGTGACAAATATTGTGTAGTAGCATTCTCAGAATAAAACTGTCAAAAAAAGTATTGTTCATAGAAATTCAGAAACTTGTAGTAGTATTTTGCAAATATTTATATAAAGAATCCAGAAAAAAATTGTTCTCAAAACCAGTAATAATTTGATAAGAATCTCTTACTTTAGCAATTAGTCTAATAGTTATAATAGTAGACAGAAAATTCAGAACCAAGAAAGAGATACAGTTAAATGAATTGATATTTGAGTCATTCTAGTTTGAAATAAAAAATAAAACTAGTATTTATTACCTTGTTTCTCAAAATATATAATTATAGGTGTATTTGAATTACCAAATGCATATACATTTACCCAGTTTTATTTTCCCCATGAGTGAGAAGCAAAACAATTTGTCCAGTAAAGGCAACTCTTACAAGGTACTTATCGTTTATTGATTTTTTTTTTTTTAATGTGGAAAGTTGTTAACACTGATATGTTCAACTTTTAAGTGATTAGGATCTACCACCTAAGCTCACTCTACTGAGTTTCTAATTGGCTTATGTTCCCTCTTCCATCTACCTCCTTTTCTGCACTCTACAAACAGATATTGGTCTTTTGTTCTTTATAATTAAATATCTTGAATGTGTTTATTTTTCTTCATATAGCACAAATTCTCTCTGTTGCCTCTGAGATCCCAGATTGCACTAGCCATTTCTATTGCTAACATTTTTCCTTTGGCAATTCTTTCCAAGATTATCATATTTTATAGCTTCATATTATTAAGCACAAGTAACTTGCTCAGCACCATTTAGAACATGTAGGAAATTGTACTCTCAGTTCAAGATATTCATAATCTAAGAAGAACTTCTGGAAGTATTGTGTTTCATTGTATTCCTCTGGCATGCACTGACAGAAAATGCCAGTGGTTTACAACTGAGCAATTTTAATGGCTGCTTTATTTTTCTTCATACAAAGTATATGTTGCTTTTGATAGCTGACTTTTCCAGTCCCACACCTGTTGCCCTTGATATTTAGTTATCTTGTCTTCCAGATTGTCTCTGGATTTTCCTACTTCTTTTGATATTATACTTCTGTATTTCTCTCTCTTCCTCTTAGTCGGTCTGCAATTGCTGAAACTGGACTTAAAAAATAGTTCTTCACTACTCCAAAATGCTTTTCTTTCCTTCTCCTTTCTTTCCTGTTAGAAATTTTGTTTTCCTTTCAGTAAGTCAAACGTCAAATAAGTCTTAGACTGATTTGTTTGGATGACAAGACTTACACTGTTGTGATGTCTGAGTGTTATGCTTCTTGATATACTTCTGTTATGCAATTTTGAAACCATTGTCCAATTGCAGTCAAATTTCACAGTTCCTGGAAATGTTTGAAAAGCAATATTAGTAACGTGGATGAAAGAGTCCTGAAATAGGGCCCTTATTGAGAGGAAAGATGCAGCATCACTCCATAGATAGCAACTCAGTTTGGCTTGCTGGTTACCCAGTTGGAATATTCCTTGTCACAACTCATTTTAATACACACTGTGTCTTGTTTAACTGCTATTCATGGGATATAGATGTGGGAGGGACATAAAATGTGAGAGGTTGGCATGGATGTCACATTCAAAATCTTCTTAGGGGCAAAAGGAAACATATCATATACAGAAAGCTAAGAATTTATTTTTAGTCCAATTAATGCTTACACAGTTAAGTTGTCTAAGTCAGTTAACGCAGAACAAAATCATAAGCAATGCAGCTGAACTTGTTACGCAAAAACTTCTTCCTATCTACCCCATGTCTTTTGTATTATGTTTACCCTCCCAGTGCTCTTATGGAACCTAACATTGACAGCTTCTGTCTTTTTCATGTAGAACTGGAGAGACAGTCATAAACATCCCAAGCTCTTTGCTGGGAAATATATGATGTTCATGATAGGGATTTCTTACTCTTCAGTCTTGGGTTCCACTTGGATTGTTTTTTTTACATGTTTTGTTACCACAGTCTGCTTCTTTCTTACTGTTTCCCAGCCAAACTTTGAAAGTTGCTTTCCCCAACTTCAATGACTATAAGGGACTATCATTTGTTAAGCAGTGACTGCCAGGGCTTGCCAGGCCTTTAGCATACATGGTATTTGCAGAGCATAACCTGAAACATGTTAGGTAATAATCACTTGGCTGATAACAATTGTTAAAATGAGCTAAAATCAGCTCAGGCCAAGGCAGTCCAGACATATCTCAGATCTCTGAGATCTTGCAAAAGCCTATGGCATTTTACTCTGACAGAAAACTTATTTATTGTGTCTGAAGGGCTTGGAGATGTTGCAAATAAAGTAAGGTAATCCAGAAAAGGTTTAAACATTGCAGTGTCTGCTTATAAGAATGTAGTGCCAAGATGTAGGTAAACAGAAACTGTATAGATATTATGTATATATATAATAATATACATATAAACCCCCCCAGGCTTTGTTTGTTCAGCTGCTGACAAATCAATATACTGAATTCATCCATCCTCCTGACCAGGTAAACCTAACAGTTGCTAAACCAAACAAAATAGTCTTTTGAAGCCTATCAATAATAATTTACATGATTTCCAAGAAGCATATTTCAAAAGTATTTAATCTCTCAGGGCATCTTAAATAAAAGGGAACAAATAGTTGTCAGGACTAAGTAAAGATTGTATGTAAAATTGGAGGGTGTATACCAGTGCAAGCAGATGTAGCACACAAGCTGAATGCTGCAAAGAATTAGAGAGAACAAATTTATACTGAATATTTTAAAAAACCTATGTTTTGTCAATTTGTTTGCTTTTGTCCA
>NW_008796216.1:3601799-3604014 GCF_000699145.1 Aptenodytes forsteri
CTATGTTTTGTCAGTATGTTTGCTTTTGTCCACTTTTGCCCTTTCTATAGAAATGAATTTGTAAAGCAAAGCAGATGGATCTGAGGACCTGACACCTTTATACATTTAATAGATGATTTTCAGACTGCTTCTAATTGATCCCATTTTTTGATGTCCTAATAGACTATAATTGGGGAAAAAAGTTCTATAAATAAAAAAGCATTGCTTTTCTAATAATGAAATTAATTTGATATACCCTTAAAAAAAGACAAGTAGGTAAAAAGAGTCCATAGTTGTAGTCACATTGACCAAACCCATTCAAATGTCTTAATGAATGTGTTGCATGTTAGGAAACCATAAGACTGCATCGCTTAATCCTAGTCTGATTTTTTAAAATGTGTTTAAGTTTACATTAAAATGGATTTTTGTCCTTTTACTGAATGGTACTAAGCTTGGTTCAATTCAAGGACTGCTTTTTCATGAATGAAAAAAGTGCCATTTCTAGTAACTAGAATACAAGTAGTGGCATTAAGGTAGCAGATTTTTTTTGCAAGGTAGATGCCTTTTTATAAAGATACCAGTCTAAAAATAAAGGGAGATTGTTAATGGGTATGCTTATTCAAGCAAACTTCCATGTCATAAAAAATGAAGTTTTCTAGAGATCTTAGTATTTTATGAAGGATAAGGCTTTTTGACCCCTCATCTCAGAGGAAAGCAAAGAATATGAATATTGTATAGTGAATTAATAATGTTATTTCTCAATTTTTCTACTGACTTTCTGAAGACAGAAAAATACTTATGAGATTGAAACTTAATGTAGCCTGGGATTGTTCTCCAAGTACATTATTTTGGGGAGGAAGAAAAGTGTATGCACACTGAGAACAGTAAAATATTTGCTTCCCATGCTTGCAAGGAGCTAGTGCTGCTTCTTAAGCACTAGCCTGTGAATTCTCACAGCACAGAATTTGAACGTATAACCTGAATCACATAGGTACTGTGTATTTCTGAATGCAGTAAAAAGCTTTGTCTCCTTAGCAGAACCCTAGGGAAGTTACAGCTCTCAGTACCATTGCCAGTCAGCTCCTTGTTGTTTTGTGCTCTGATGTTTTCATGTTTTGTTATCACTTCAGCTTTGCAATTGCATTATGTAAGGAATGGTGGGTATTCCATTATGTTCAAGACTGAGTTACTGAATTTGTGTGTGTTGTGAAACCCTTTGTTTCACTTGTGGCAAGAAGGAAGTTCATACTGATTACTTGTTGAACTATCTGAAGCAGTTAAGATAATTTTTATTAGATTTTATTTTTTTTTATTTGTAAGATAATGAGAGGACTTTAAAAGTGCCTGATTTTTAAAATAGCAATGCTTAAGTTTAATTACATTTTTTCTGTTGTTGAAATAAATATTATACTGTTTCATTCAAAAAACGGAAACATTGAGAAAGGGGGTGTCTGTTATCACTGCTGTGGTTTTGCCACGTATGAAAAGCAGCAAAGACAGGAAGCAACCAGAGATACTTAGAATATTTCTAAATTACATTTTACTGGCAATCTTGAGTTTCTGAGACCCTCGCATCTGTTGAATCTCAGTATCTGAGATGTAAATAGCCTATGCACACTAGGTTTGAGGGGAAGAAGAACTGTCACAGAAGTTTGATTGGCAAGCCACGTGAGCTAATTACAGGCTCGGGATATTCTGCATATAGCTGGAATGATCCAAGATATATGCTAGGTCAGAAGAAATAAATAGCTTTTATGGCCTCTGGGAGATTCATAACAGAATTTAGTACACAGAAAGATACGGTTAGTCTAACTGTTGTTAAGATGTATTTGTGGTTTTTAAACCCTGGCTACATTATGACTGCTACCTCAGCCTTTTAACATTTCTGGAATATCTTTTTTCCACATATATTTCCCTTTGGGACTAGGGCTTCTTTAAGGGAACCAGATAAAATATTTAATTTGTGTTATTTTTTCTGGGGGAATCATAGTTCCTATGGATAGTTCCTATAGGATATATATCCTATATGATATATAACTATCCTATAGGATAGTTCCTATCCTCCTCCTGAGGGAGCTGGCGGAGGTGCTCGCCAAGCCGCTCTCCATCATTTATCAGCAGTCCTGGTTAACGGGGGAGGTCCCGGACGACTGGAGGCTTGCCAAGGTGACGCCCATCTACAAGAAGGGCCGGAAGGAGGATCCGGGGAACTACAGGCCTGTCAGCCTGACCTCGG
>NW_008796216.1:3604381-3604633 GCF_000699145.1 Aptenodytes forsteri
CAGGGGAGGTCCCGGATGACTGGAGGCTTGCCAATGTGACACCCATCTACAGGAAGGGCCGCAAGGAGGATCCGGGGAACTACAGTCCTGTCAGCCTGACCTCGGTGCAAGGGAAGATTATGGAGTGGTTCATCTTGGGGGCGCTCACAAGGCAAGGCGCGGGAAACGAGGGTATCCGGCCCAGCCAGCACGGGTTCATGAGAGGCAGGTCCTGCTTGACCAACCTGCTTCTATGACCAGGTGACCCGACCC
>NW_008796216.1:3605289-3608478 GCF_000699145.1 Aptenodytes forsteri
TTACTGGAAGTCTAAAAGCATTCAGTCTGTTCTGAATTTCAGTGTAGCATAAAGCTGAATATGAGGTAAGAATCTTACCCTGTTGTACTTGGAGAGCAACATGTTCCAGAAAACACAGAAAAAGTTCTAATTGCACTCCCTTTCTTCCACAAGCACACTAATACATATATACAACATGACTTGAACATGTTAAATCTGATGACCTTTATCTAGCAAAAATACAATTATGATGGAGCTTCTAAGTCATAGGAATCCTGGAAGGAAAAAGGGATTGTTGAAAAACTATTATATTTCTAAAAAGGTTTCAGATTATGTCCTAAGGGGGGAATACTAATGGAAATAAAATAAAATCTTTTGGGGGGTTCATAGCAAATGATTTTCTAACTCATGTGACAAAATTAAGCCATGTTTTGTGACTCTAATTGTCATTGCATCTGGAAAAATTATGTTCTTTGGTGACTAAGGCAATAAAGTGAGGTTCCAGACTGCCAGTCCTATCCTGGGCTGCAGCAAATCGTATCCTTGGCTTCCATAAAAAGAAGTGTGGCCAGCAAGTCGAGGGAGGTAGATTTCCCCCTCTACTTCTCTCTCGTGACATCCCACCTGGAGTACTGCATCCAGCTCTGGTGTTCCCAACACAAGAAATACATGGACCTATTAGAGTGGGTCCAGAGGAGGGCCAGAAAAATAATCAGAGGGCTGGAACACTTATCCTATGAAGAAAGGCTGAGAGAGTTGGGGTTGTTCAGCCTGGAGAGGAGAAGGCTTCGGGGAAACCGTATTGAGGCCTTTCAGTACTTAAAGGGGACATATAAGAAAGATGGGGACAGACTTTTTAGTAGGGCCTGCTGTGAAAGGACAAGAGGTAATGGTTTTAAACTAAAAGAGGGTAGATTGAGACTAGATATAAGGAAGAATTTTTTTACGCTGAGGGTGGTGAAACACTGGCACAGGTTGCCCAGAGAGGTGGTGGATGCCCCATCCCTGGAAACATTCAAGGTCAGGTTGGACGAGGCTCTGAGCAACCTGATCTAGTGAAATATGTCCCTGCCCATGGCAGGGGAGTTGGAACTAGGTGACCTTTAAAGGTCCCTTCCAACCCAACCCAACCCATGCTAATCTAGTCTAGTCTAGTCTCATCTGAGAAATGGATTTTGTTCTTGAGTCTGTAGTTATACACAGCATGATACTGGAGGAATGTACAATAAGACCAAATGAAAGTTTTAAGTAGCCTTAATTGTGAGCTTTCCTAACATTTGAGTGTTTGCATGCTCAACTCTCTGCTAATACAATTTTCCTGTAAAGTAATTATTTCCATGTTGAAGTGTTATAGATGTATGTGTCATTTGCAAAGGCAGTAAGTCACCCTGGTGTTAATGTAAGAAGGAAAATACATTTAAATCATAAAAACAAGATATCAGAAGATCAATTACATTACTTTTGTGATTTACAGTCTTTTCTTACCAGTGGAAAATATATTGCACAAAGAAATACCAAATGTCAATATGAGATCATCTTAAAATTCAAGTATTTGACTGCTGCAAGTATTGCAATTAAATCTTTTTCTCAGATTTCCTTTACATTGGGCTTCATTTCAGGCTCTCACTAGAGTTTTTTTCAGCTGTGAAATCATTTTTTAAAGCTCAATACCAAACAAGTCTTTGGGCATGAGACTCATAAAAAAGCTTTCTTTTGTAAGGTGTGACATCGGGATTTGTGGGTAATATTTGATAGTGATGACTGAATAATGAATTGCTCTGTTAAATCAGGTATAGTTGTTGCATATATCAAAAGAACAGAGAAGAATATAATTCATATTTATATTAAAACTATAAAACATATTACCTGAGTGGACTATAAATCATTATATCATAGTCAGATGGATCACCTGACTTATGGTTACTCCAATAATTTATGAGTCATCCATGGGATTAATACCAGAAGTCACATGCAGAGAGTATCTTCACATTTTACACATTTTTTTTCTTTTTTAAAAAAAAAAACAAACTTGTGCAAGTGCTTTCACCCCTGACTGACCAACCTTCAAAATTATGGTAATCTGCTTTAGGCAGAGGATCTATTCTTAGTAAAACAAATACCAGAACAAACCCCCAAATTTTCTGTATGTGTTTTGTTTACCTTACTTACAATAGGAGTAAAGCATATGCATCTCTGAATAAACACTAACTAGAATTTTAAAAGGTAGGCTTTATTTTTTCCATTAACAATCCAAGAGACTTTAAGGGATATTGTGCAAATTAGAGGGACAGAGAGATGTTGATATTCTTTCAGGATTTCCTCCTTCACCTGAGATGTTTTCTTGTCATGTAGATCAGCGAGATAATTTTTTTTCTGAAATGAATTTTCAAGACTAAATTAAAAAATCGGAGACCATATTAAGTGTGTTTAAAATGTAAGCTATGAATATTGTATTGCAACAAATTAACCAATAAGGAAGGATATTTTTCATGCGTATTCATCTCTGCAAAAGGTTGTACAATCAATGTTTAAAAGTTCCAACACTTATTGTCATTATTCCAGAACACTGTCATTGTAACTATTGGGCAATGTAGTGCTGCACCTTGTTGAATAAATCTGTGAGATCCTCTGACCCTCCAGAATATCTTATATTGTATTTTTAATATAATTTGCTAAGTAGCTTTTTATGTAATTTAATATATTAGTCTTAATATGTCCTGTCCTCTTAAATAATCTTTCTAGTACTGTATTCTATATAAAGATGTTGATAATAATGATACTATCTGTAGTAGTACTATATGAATAATGATAGTAGGAGTAATAATAGCATTAAAAATTAATGAGCTATTAATAAATTTTGCACAAAATTTTAATGAACCATAATTAAAGTAGAATAAAGCTTTTTGTGTTTACTTTCCAGTAGCAATTAATCCTGATTGTTAAGTTTTCATTTTCTTTTCTTAATTTTTTATTATTTGGGGGAAGGGGAGTCTGATTTATTAGAGGATTTTGGAATATTTCTGGTACCTCCACATCTCTTCCAGCTTTGTAATGTTACAAACACTGGATTCTGGATTTACTGAATGAATTAGGGAAAAGAAGGCGGCTTTCTCAAAATAAATCTTTGTCATGGTTTAACCCCAGCTAGCAACTGAGCACCACATAGCCACTTGCTCACTCCCCCCGCCCCAGTGGGATGGGGGAGAGAAT
>NW_008796216.1:3609789-3615578 GCF_000699145.1 Aptenodytes forsteri
TTTTTTGTATGGGATATATCTAAAAGGAACTTCTTCCTTGGTAGACTTCTGTCATTTTTCTAGATCGTTCTGATGCTCTGTGACTTTATAGTCTTTCATTAATTCTTTTCATGTTTTTGGTTAAGTGATTTTTTTTTACATAGTTTAATATACATTAAAAAATCCAACGGATTGTGTAAATCTTGCATTTCATAAAATTTTAATGAATGAATGACTTTGCTATACCTTACTAGAGTACTTATTATAGCGTTTAAATGTGAAAACACATTTAAACAATTGCTGTGGTTAGTTGTGTGCTGATTTATTGTTGAAATCATTGTACAATTTTATTGATGCAGGTAATGAACAAACTGGAATATTGCCAGTCAAATAAATATGAATCACCAGAGTAATATATATGTTTATCCTCAATTTGAAATGTTTGTTTTGCGACATAGTGCTCACAGTGCCGCAAAACTCCATTTTTTTGTTGTGCTGCAATTACATCCATTTCTAGTAGATGACACATAGAACGTTATGAACGTATATGAATGTTATCAGAAAAAAAGTTGTCTCAAGTTCTTATGCCATCATTAATTACATAAGTATACTTGCATATCAATAAAAAAAAGTATTTTCAAATTTTGGAAATTGCACTATGAACATGATCATTCAATAGATATACGTTTTTAATAAATATAGTTTAATTTCAGGCATCATGGACAAATTTTTTTTCCTAAATAATTTTACTATTTCTTACTTGGAATGAATTGCCTTGTTTCTTACATATCAGGATAGGAAAAAGTTATCTGAAAAATTCTGTGATAATTTTTAATCTTGAGCCACCTATTAAATTTAGTCAATTAAATTATTAATATTACTGTGTGCAGCTTTTGGATTCAATGTTGCTGCATTCAGAACAAGGTGTTTTTTTTTTTATTTCAGAATTAACATATTAAATTAAAACTGAGTATAAATAAAGTTTATGAAAATGTTTGACATACTCATGAAATTATGTCACTTAGTGACATACTAAGTATATCCATCTTATTTATTAAACAAATTAATGCCATGTATTGTTTTTAAAAAGTTATCCTATTATAAAACTATTACTTCTCAGAATTCAGGCACTAGGTCTGAGCCTAGAAATTTATTTAAAAATAAAGACATAATTTATAAAATATCCTAATCTGAAGCTTCAACATGAACTACTAAACCACAATATTCCATCGTCATGCCCTACCCCCAGTGTTTCTTTGACTTTCCTCTCTAAATTCCTGATGTAGGTGGCAATATTCCAGATTCCTATTCCAGATTTTGATCTTTCCTATGCTTTGTCTCTAGAGCTAATTTTTTAATTTCATTATCAAGATGTGGATGGTCCAAATGGATGATTTATTTCTATTCATATGTTAATCACTCTATTACTGGAGTTTGGCATTCCAGTGTTTACTTATTATGGAATGTATTACAGAATTTGTGTTAATGTTTACTTCCTGTGTTGGGAGCTGACTAAGCAATAAAAAGTACTTCTGTTCTCTTCCAGCTTACGAGTTACAGAACTGCCCTGATCCTCCTCCTTTTTTGAATGGATATATAGTCAACTCAGATTACAGTGTGGGTCAGTCAGTATCATTTGAATGCTATCCTGGATATGTTTTGAGGGGAGAGCCTGTTCTCACATGCCAACATGGAATCAACAGGAATTGGAACTATCATTTCCCCAGATGTGAAGGTAATTTTCTGGTAGTACCTTTGCTTCAGAACTCACAATACTTTCTGATTTTGGTTTACTTGTTTGTATGCGTGTATGGAATTCAGCTTTTGCTGAAGAACTGCACCTTTATCCTAATCTGTAATGTAAGCAGCTAAAGCCAGAATAGTATGTGCTTTTATAAATCATAAATATTTTATGAATCATGTTCCTCAGCAGTGATTTATTGTTCCTATTAATACCTGTCAGTTGTGTTGATTATGGGAACTCATGATACTGCCAGAAATTATCGAAGCTCCATGTGATTTTTTTTCCCTTCTTTTTTCTGATTTGTATTATTATTATTAGTGGAATTATTAAACTAAGAATTATTAACTCTTTTTTCATTTTAATTTAAACTGTATTTTATCACATTATTGCATAGACATTATAGAATTCTGACAGGCTCCAGGAGTAAGACACAAATGTGCCCTACTGGCTAAAGGGAAAAAACAATGTCTGGACAGAACGTTTGTCATTGGGAATGAGAAAGGCCATGCCACCTGACTTCAGCAGTTCAGTTAGGAAGTAGTAAATATTTGAACAAATGAGAGTATTGAGTTTTGTTTTATTTTCAAATTAAAGAACAGAGTTTTACTGCCAGGCACTTTTGCTGTTTTGCATTTTTGACAGTATAGAAGTAAAAGTACTAAACCGATGATTCCAGTAGTGAATGGCATTAGAAAATTTCTAGCATAAGAGACAATGTGTAACTTCTGTACAAACAATGGGTACATTTACTGTTAAATGGCCATCAAGATGTGGCTGCTATTCCCATGTCTTCCATTTTTTCTTGCTTTTTAATCTGTGCATCAGAACAGCTGGAAGACAGTTTACACATTTTGCAAAAATATATATTTCTATTTAAGCAAGAAGGAATGCATGCAAATAATTTAAAACCTATTTTGGACTATTAATTTCTCTTTTAGGGAGAAGAATACGTAAAAAAAATGAAATAGCAACATTACCAATTAATATAATTATTAAATAATTATATTATTTTAGCAAACTACAGTTGGAATTGTGTTGTGAAACACCTTCTGAGCTTTATGCAACTCCATTGGTCCACACTGCAATAGGCAATATAGGCATTTCTTATAAAACCATACCTCCTAAAGGAAAAAACAGTGGAAAGGCATGAGAAAATGTAGTTCTTTGTAAGAGTAGGGCTAATGCTTTCCTTAGAGACATACAATGTGATAATGCATCACATCTTTGTCAAAGTGGTTGGTTATAACTCATAATGATTTTTTTTCTCTTTTTATTGTTGTGTTTTTTTTTTTTTCCCAACTCCTTTACCACTGGCATATTTAGATTAAAGATGTGAACCATCATGTCCTATATCTTTTAACTGAAAGACTCTGTAACATTCCTTTTAAGTTACATGTCTAATCTTACAGAATCATAGAATCATAGAAACTTTTAGGTTGGAAAAGACCTTTAAGGTCATCGAGTCCAACCGTAAACCTAACTGCCAAATCTTGCTCTGAAAGATCCTATTAAGGCCACCTATCTCTTTCTGTTGACTTTTATAGCTACCTTCTGTACTTATTTTAGAGAATTCATTCAGCCTAAAACGTGGGCTTAAGTACTCTAGTTATGTGCTTTTTTTTCCAAAGGGTGCTGTCTTTAAACGCCTCCTGAATTAGACAGTAAATGAATGGGAGGATTGGAGATTTCAATTTTGCACTTAAATGTTTTACAAGTCCTATTCTACGTATATAAGACCTTACACTGAATGTGATCTGTAGCTCCATGTGACTTTTTCATTAAAAATTATAGCACTTTACAAAATATTTTTCCATGTATTACATGAATTAAAAAGTAATTTTGAGTTCTAAAAAAATCAAAGATAAGGAAGGACTATTTAAAGAAGATATTTTTATTCAAAGGAGATTAGGTTATGGATTCAACTTTATCAATGTTTTGAAAGAAAATACAAGGTTATTCATAATAAAACTACACTATAAACAAATATGAAATATTTTTCCTCATGTTAAACATACGGTAAAGTTTTACAATATCCTTTAAAGAGAGATATAAAAGTGTAAAGGATGATGATATAATATTATTAACATATGTTCCATATACTATACAATGCTAGGGTGAAAAGAACAGTTAGAGTTACAAGCAGATATCAAGTAAGCATAGGGTCTCTCCTGTCTGGAAAGAGTGATGCCACTTTCAAAAAATGTGGGGGGAGGAAAAAAATCTGAAGAGCATATGGAAGATATGGAATAATTACTTGATAAAATAACTTTTGTGCAGTCTTTATATAACAGATATGAATATGACTTACTCTACTAAATGCTAATATTAGTGTATTTAGTCCTTCTCAATCTTGCCTCCTGATGATACAGGTTTTTAAAACTCATTATGATATCTTCTGCTGGTTAGCTACAATGTGCCTTATTATCTTGCATAAGAGAAAGAAAATAGTTTAAAGGATATGAAAAGAGAATATATGTTTTTCCCCTCGTCCCATTAAGGTTGACCTACACTCTTTGCACTCCTAGAATAAAGACATTTAAGATACCAAATGCATATTCTCCTTATATACTTTTAGTTTACTAATTAAAATGAATTTTAATGACTATTAATTTCTGAGATGTAATTTGAAATGTTTATCAGTGGGAAAACACAGTTTTGCATATGTTCTTGGAAATCTAGTTTCTTAGATTTCTAAACAAGTTATAATCTTTGTTCTCTTTGAAAATTGTTTTCACACTCACTGTCTTTTGTAGTGGTTCATTGAATGTTGTTGTAGTGTTAGTATTAGAGATTTTTCTAGCTATATTTAATTCTTTTTATTACTATTTTTTATTATTAAATTGCTGGTATTTGCAGTAATCCTACTGATATCTTAACAAGATAAACATGGAGCATTTAATTTAAAAAGTTGCTCTTTTATAGCATGTACTTTTAGGATTGTTTTTGTAGTGGTAAATGAGAAATGGGAAGAATAAAGTGTATAAAATAAAGTTAAACTGAGAGGATGGATAAGAAAGGTAACTATTATGTCACTGACCTTTGACAAATAATCTTCTAGCCTCCTCACGATAAAAAATTGTATCAATATCACAAGTCATTCTGTTTAGTTATCCTGGCCTGTAATAAAGCTCTTTATTTTTTTATGTCATGAAATTAAAGGCTTTCCTTTATGTTTAATAAGCTGCTTCACCTTTTCCTAATCAAATAAATGCTGTGTGAGATTTCTCTGTTTTTGGAACATCTGGAGAAGTTAATTTCTTTTCCTTAATCAAAGCAACAGAAGAAGCTACCCAGAGTGTCTTTGCTAGCTAGCATTACAGCACTTCAGCATTAACACTTCAGTAGGACGCTTACAAAGCCTGTGAAATTTAATGTTCAGGCACTGCCAAGCAGAATCTTTAACACTAAGTGGTTTTAGAATCCTTTAGAAACCTAGGCCCTTAATTTAAAAGTTCAACACTTTTTGTTTGTATATAGATCATACACCTCTTTCTTCCTTTCTTCCTCTCTTCCTTTCTTCCTTATCCTAGGTTAAGCTTTTTGACTCAGATGCCTTAGCCTGATTTTGACTTCTTCCACAGCAGTTTTGTGGTGATGTATCTGCAGTGATATATTACCCCTATTGTCCCTCTTTTCTCATAGAATCATAGAATAGTTTGGGTTGGAAGGGACCTCTAAAGGTCATCTAGTCCAACACCCCTGCTGTGGGCAGGGGCACCTTCAACTAAATCTGGTTGCTCAGAGCCCCGTCCAGCCTGACCTTGAATGTTTCCAGGGATGGGGCATCCACCACCTCTCTGGGCAACCTGTTCCAGTGCTTCACCACCCTCAGCGAAAAAAAAACCATCCTTATATCTAGTCTAAATCTACTCCCCTTTAGTTTAAAGCCATTCTCAAAATGGCTGCTCAAAAGTTTGCCGCCATCTTTTTTATAAGCCCCTTTTAAGCACTGATAGGCTGCAATAAGATCTCCCTGAAGCCTTCTCCTCTCCAGGCTGAACAACCCCAACTCTCTCAGCCTTTCTCCATAGCAGAGGTGTTCCATCCCCCTGATAATTTTCGTGGC
>NW_008796216.1:3620278-3631745 GCF_000699145.1 Aptenodytes forsteri
CTCCCCTGTGGGTTCCCTGGCTCAGGAAACCCCCCTGTACGCTGCGATCCGCCGCTGCGCTGTGGGACGCACCTGCACCGGAGATGATTGGTGATGATGGAGTTGTAAAAGGACTTCAGAATAATAGATAATATTCCTGTGTAGTGATATAGATGCAGGACCAAAGGGCATAGCAGTCTTGTATCTTTTTTATTTCTTATTCCTTTTTACTCCTTAGAGAATCATGTTTCCTAAAAGAATATTGAAAACACATGAGGTCTACATTAGGAGTGGGTTAGATTTTTATAGTACAAATTAGCATTTTCTATGTTTTCTTAGATGAAGTTAGAGTAAATAAATATTTGTTCTGTTTGAATTAACATGCAGGAAGAGAAATAATATTTAGTTTGTAATGACATGAATATAAAGTCATTCTTTTTCTTCTCTGTCCCCCCATCCAGATAGTTTTAATTCAGTAGTTTTATCTTCATTTCCTAAACCAAAGAAGTCATTCCTCTGTTCTCTGTTACTGACATGTCTGCAATTCAGAATGTACGTTTGTCCTGGTTCCTTTGCATGTGAATACAATCTTCCAAGACTATTCACAAGCATCTACATTGCACAGCTCCACACAGCTGAGGCCTGAATGCATGTGTCTCCATGGTGTGTGCAGTTGTGTACATTTATAGCTATGATTTCTGACTAAAGAGCAGGTTTCTTAGTGTTTTGGCTGAGCATGCAGAGTTTTCTTAGTCTCTCAGGTAGCACACTACTTGCTTTGTAGAAAATTCATTTCTGTGCATTGAAGCTTGGTCTAGCACTGTTGAAAGAATTATTATGACATATAAATGTTTTTGCAAAAAGGAAAACAAATGGTTATAAGGTCTCTGATTGCTGGAATTTGGCAGTGGGTCTGAAAGGGAAATCAATGGAAGAATTCAATCACTTTTCTAGCTATGACCAGTATTGTTAGAAGTTCAGATCAAAGCCTTTCTACAGAAGATTGCACATACTTCAGAAGGCTGAGAGAAGTAAGAGATCTGGTAGTGGCTCACAAAAGAAAGTTGACACTGCTTCAGAGGAAAAGGTTGGATTGTCTGTGCAGTTGTCCCATGGAAATCTGACAAAGAATATGTCACCCATAAAAATGATTCATAAAAAAACCTCTATGAATATTTGTGTGTAAGATGTGGAAAATAGGTCTGTGATTCCAGAATATTGAAGACATCTGGTATTTCTTTGTTTGTCCCCTTCAAGTAATACAATCATCATGACAGTGTCTCTGCTGTTATTATTTTTAGGTGTTCTTGCTTTTCCACTGTTGCCAAAATATGTTGGTAAGAATTTGTTGCATCTAAGTTATGAAATAGGCTGCCTGAATCCTCACCAGTCTGTTACACTCAAAATATTGGTCTGAGCAAAAGGAACATGCCATAGCTGCAAAGCCAAGGCTTTAATGTTAGTCCAAAGAAAATCTTAACAGTCTAATCAAAGAATTATTACCAGTCTAGTTACAGTGATGTTAATTAAAATTAGGTACTGCTAGAATGATATACAGACAAACATCTAATATCTACCTCTTTCTCTAATGTACACTCACTCTTCCAGTGCCTATATGGTCTTAAGGTCAGTGGTCTCAGTCTGGCAGAAGGGCTACAAGAAATTCATTAAATACAGAAAACCTATTTGTTATCACTAACTTTTACTCATAATTACATATATATATTATTGAGTTACATCACACAGTTGTACAAAACTAAAATGAAGTAGTAAGTAGTTACCTGATCATTAGATAATTGCTGTTACAAGTTAAAGCAACTCTCCGGACTGCCAGAACAAGTCCAGAAAAAAACTGCCAGAGTCTGTGGCCTGTTTTGTCTGCTTAACACAAAGTCTGTGGGCTGTTATTAGCAGTTCACCACTGTATTTACTGGGCTATATGGATAAGGTAAGGGGTTTTTATAATTTCTGTAACTTTTCCGTATTCCATTCTGTACCATTTCATTTTCTGTACCTATTCTGTATTTCACTGGATTCATAATAGTAATAGAAAAATGTTCAGTACCCTTTCAAGCTTCTCATATGAACTAAAGGAAATATCAAAGTGAAGGTCTCTCTCAAAAATATGAAGCAGCGTATTTTGTTTGTCTACTGGCATTAAAAATTGCCTCACTTCTATGTTCTGTATAATCATAGTTTGATATTTTTAGCCACCTGATGTACTGTTACCAAATTTTTGTATATTAGTATTTCCTAGCAAGACCAAAGATATACTATGAATTTCTGATTTAATTAATTGGGAAAAATCCTGGGACCTGGGGGAAGATAAGAACAGTTAGACTAGGTGGCTCTTGATAGTGCTGTTTTTTTATAAACATTTGAACCTAGGAAGACAGTGGGAGATGTCAAATTGCTAGAAGACCTAAACTGATAGAATTTGTCCAGGCTAGTTCTCTCTCTTTATGCTAAAGAAAAGTTGTGGGTTTATTGTTTGGTTTGATTTTTTGCCTAGTGAGTAATATCAGGGCCATCAGTAGACAGGGAAAACAATTTAAAAGAGCTGGTAAATGATGGTGTTGTGCCTGGAAGCTTGCCTTGCTAAAGAATCTCATTGAAGATTTGTGTCAGTCTTGTGAAAACAAATCTTAGGGGTTATCTGATAATATGAGAGAAAATGAGCGTGTCTATTATGTTTAGCTAAACTGCAGGTACTTGCCAACAGCAGAATAAATTCAAACACCCCTGCCCTGGCCCAGCAAAACAGTGTTTTGCAAATATATTCATTTTTTATATTGATTTGTTAAAAATTTGAAACTTTCTGACATTTCATGGGCAATTTTTGCTATAATTGTAAGGCTGGTGGTTGCTGCTTAGAGCACGATGGCTAGACCTTTAGGACTTTTCTTCTAGATTCTTCCCCTAAATCATCCGAGATCTGTGGTGTATGGCTGTCTAGCACCCATTAGGTCATTCAGTTGTCTATCTTAAGCTAGTAAACCAAGCCTCTGGTCTACACAGTTCTATTCCCATTCAGAAGATAGATTTGTTGGCTTTAAACTCTGTGATGAAAGGATGACATGGATAAACTTGTTATGTCATGGGGCTGAAGATGGGCATCCCCAAGGTCATAAGTGACATTGTTGTCCTTGAGATAGATGAGTTTAAATGAACTTTCACAATACGAGCTTCTCTGCACCATGTAACGCTCCCTATACTCATGAGCCTTTTCAAGGTATTTTCATCCCCATATAGATTTCCACTGCTTCATTCTAGATCATGGTACTTGAAGTCAGCCATCCCTACTTCTCTAAGGCAAACAGTTATACCAGGCAGCACTTGGTATATATATACTGTGAACAGTTGTAGAAATTCATACAACAAAGGGGTTAAATAGTTACCAACCAGATTCTAGTATAGGCATGTTGAACGGAAAGGAGATGAGCAGAACACACATATTCAAAACTGTAGTCTGGCACCGGAGGACTGACTGAACAGAGCAAAAATATGCATGCTTTTGGAAGCCATCCCCATTCTAAATCATATTCTCCACTGTGTAGCAGGTGATTTGAGATACATTAAAGAGCTTAATCTTTATATAGGAGAAAATTAGATTAATTTCTGCTCACAAGACCATAGTAGAAGCTTGTCATGTAGTCATGCGCTAAGACTTCACTCCTGTGCAATCAGGTTGTCTTAAAGATATACCATAGCTGTCTTTGCATAACATATGTAGCTGTCAATAAATGACTAACTAGGTTCGGGCACCTTTGGGTGGATTTTTACAAATGTTTACTGTCCTTCCATGCACAATGTTGTATCTGGAATTAGGTATGAATGGGCATGGGAGTGCATAGTATGGTATTCATGCATTTGTAAATCAGCATGTGGTCTACTGTTAGCATTTGAAAGTTTAGAAGACTTGGTTATATGCTTTTCCATTTCAAAAATCTGTGTTTCTTCATACTTATCATTCAAAGTGCAGTATAATATCTTCATTAATTTAAAGTGATTTGTTTATTCAAACTAAAGCTATTTTTGTCTTGTGTGAAATATAGCCTGTTATTTGTGTTCAATTTTCTGTCCTCTGTGGTTTTTAAGGATCTTTGGATAAAGCCCAGTATCAGCTGTGTGTATTGCTTATTCCATGAGAGTTTTGGTATCTGTGACTTTTTTTTCTGAGACAATTTATTGATCTGTCATGGCTAACAATGATATAAGAGGAATTAGACTATCTTTACTGAGATACAATCAATCTGCATTCTTTGTAGAGTATTAGAGAATAATGGAGGCAAAATAAAAAGTGTATGCAATCATTGACAACATTAACAAATCTGTCAAAAATATAATAAACTCAAAATATATTTAAGTATAAAACTTCATGAGAAAAATCCTATATTTTAACTAGAACTTAAAGTATTTTCCACTTGCCACTATATTAGTGTCAGGAAGTGTATTTCAATGTAGTAAACATACTTGTCAAAGCAGTCTTTTAGCTGTAAACATGGAGTACTGTGGAGAGAACAGACTAGATTTCTGAGACCAGGCAATCTGAGCATGGCATAAATTTAGGGTATTAGGGAACAGTAAAAAATGGTCTCAGGTAACATTTTCATCATAGAACCATCAGAGCTGATAGACCTTGCCAGCTGCCCTTGGCCTGTACATGCAACCAGGAATCAGACAGATAGAATCAACCCTTCATTTTCCTTAGCTCATTTCCTTTGTTGGGCACTAAAGGGTTGTAGTTCAGGAACAGACGCTGATCTGTTCTAAGATGGGAAGATGTGCTAAATGCATCATACTAGCTAACACTGATATGGGTGAAGAAAGTGAAGTGGTTAAAGCCTCCTTAACCTGACCTATAAATCCAATGATTGTTAAAAGAATTCCTCCAAAAAAGGCTACTAGTCAACTAGCCAAATGATCCTTCTACCCCAGTGGTGTAGCAGCTTTAAACCATACTGGAAATGTGACATCCTTCTGCATTTCTCAGTTCTTCTTCCTTTTTCCCTTTTCCCTTTTCCCTTTTCCCTTTTCCCTTTTCCCTTTTCCCTTTTCCCTTTTCCCTTTTCCCTTTTCCCTTTTCCCTTTTCCCTTTTCCCTTTTCCCTTTTCCCTTTTCCTTTTCCTTTTCCTTTTCCATCACTTGTTGAAAGGTGAAAAAGAAATGAAGAGGGTCTGAAGGAGAGTCATAGGAACCCTGACAATAATAACATAAGCTTTATAGTAAGAGCTAATGAGAAAAGTTCCAGAGCTAGACTGAGTGCCCACAGATGAGATTAAGGTCTCGCTCAAATGAGTGAGACTCATTAGTTTACGCTAATGGCCATATGTCTACTCAGATCCACACTTGCATCCATAATCAGTCAATTCCCCAAAACTGAGACTCAAAAGAGAGCATATTATTACATATTTGCTACCCTTGAATTAAATCAACCACCTTTTCACGGCATTGATTTGCTTACAGATTTCATTTAGCAAGTGTATGCTAATCTTCATTTTACTTGTCATAAGAATAATCAGCATACAAACTGCAATTGAAGTACCATTAAACATGGCTAAAAACTGTCAGAAATAAAGTGTAGTGGTATTTGGGGTAGTGAAAGAACAATCAGCTTTTTTTTTTTTTTTTTTCAGAATTGTGTTCCAGTTCAGTTAGGGTTCAGTTTTATGGAACCATGCAAGCTTTGTTTGCTTGTTTATTTGTTTCTTAATCTTGAATGCAAGCAAAAGGTGCCCCTTTTAAAATGTATGCTAAATTAGTTTCAAGAATTCTGTATAAAAGCAATATTCCCAGTAGATTTTGATGGATTTTACGAAATAAAATCTGAAAGACATCAGGATGAATTCTGTCTTAGATATTCCAATACTTTCTGTCTCTGAGAAGCAACCAACCAAGGAAAAATGTTGTTTTTAAGACCTAGATTGTCTTGTCCTGTGGAGCTTTTAGAATTTGGGAGCATTTTGATATTCTATTTGTAACATGAAAAAGTATGTTTCTCCTATTAATTTTTTATTTGTTTTCTTTTCAGCTCCTTGTGGCTATAATGTAACTGCTCAGAATGGTACAGTTTATTCCCCAGGATTTCCAGATGAATACCCAAATTCCAAGGACTGTACTTGGTTAATTACTGTACCTCCGGGCCATGGGATTTATATCAACTTTACCTTACTCCAAACTGAACCTGTGAATGACTACATTGCAGTTTGGTATGTAATTTTTCAAAAGAAAAGTGATTCTTTTCTGATTGATTTATCAGATCTCACTGTCCCAAGCTACAGCTTTTGTGTAGCATTGCTCTTTAGGTTGTCATATGTGCTGAACAACAGCATAAAACAAGTTCTATGACTACATGAAAAAAAATAATATTTTATATCACTTTCTGAACTATTTAAGAATATTTTTTCCAAAAGTACTTTGAAACTCAAACTTAGTTATCAATTAGACCTTCTTTGAGCTCTCTGTTTTCTAAGTGAGGCCATATGAGGTCAAAGTGATGTAATAATCTGAATTATGTTGAATTATGTGTTCCATGAACCTATGAGGCAATATATGTTAGTTGTGGCACAAGCTTTTGACCTCTTTAGGCATTAACTAATTTAGGCATTAATTAAGATTTTCTTAAATTTTCTTAATATCTTAATATGGCTGATAG
The DNA here is from genome assembly GCF_000699145.1 of Aptenodytes forsteri. Taxonomy (NCBI): domain Eukaryota; kingdom Metazoa; phylum Chordata; class Aves; order Sphenisciformes; family Spheniscidae; genus Aptenodytes; species Aptenodytes forsteri. The sequence goes on from NW_008796216.1 coordinate 3,626,913, forward strand.
ACATACTGTCTATATTTCTCAAGACAGGATTTCAGCCCTTGTACCTCTATCTCTTTAAGCTTCATATTGTATGTTGCCCTTCTCTGAACTTGCATTTCTTAGCCCACAAACCCATCTCAACTTTGTGTCCTCAGCTGGAGGAAGAGGTCTCAGGGCTGTCTAAATTCTTGCATAAGAATTTATTGCACTGAAGGACAGGCATAGATGATGCTGAAGTTGTTACATACTTTCTCATCGTGGCTAACCCTGGTCCTTACCCCACATAATGTGCAAAGTGACTTATCTCTCATATATGCTACAGATAGTTTGGCAAAAGGACAGTTTGCACAGAATATGGGATGTAATTTACTCCTGTGTGAGTCAGCTGCTTCCATCTCCCAGCTAGTCCACTATTCCTGTACCTATTGCTGTCTGGGTGAGTTTTTTCCAGACAGCAGTACTAAAGTCCACATAATACATGGAAAATCCAGTCAGTTTATAGAGATGCATAACTGTTTATGAACTGCTGTTTGGCTACCTCTGGTATTTGCATTACCTATAAATCCAAGCGTAAAATGCATCATAGGTTATCCTCTGTCCTGGTTTCAGCAGGGATAGAGTTAATTTCCTTCCTAGTAGCTGGTACAGTGCTGTGTTTTGGATTTAGGACCAGAACAAAGTTGATAACACACCGATGTTTTAGTTGTTGCTAAGTAGTGCTTACACTAGTCAAGGACTTTTCAGCTTCCCATGCTCTACCGACTGAGAAGGCTGGAGGTGCACAAGAAGCTGGGAGGGGGCACAGCCAGGACAGCTGACCCAAACTGGCCAAAGGGATATTCCATACCATGTGACGTCATGCTCAGTATATAAAGCTGGGGGAAGAAGAAGGAAGGGGGGGACGTTTGGAGTGATGGTGTTCGTCTTCCCAAGTAACTGTTAACGCGTGATGGAGCCCTGCTTTCCTGGAGATGGCTGAACACCTGCCTGCCCATGGGAAGTAGGGAATGAATTCCTTGTTTTGCTTTGCTTGCGTGCGCAGCTTTTGCTTTACCTATTAAACTGTCTTTATCTCAACCCACGAGTTTTCTCACTTTTACCCTTCCGATTCTCTCCCCCATCCCACCGGGGGGGAGTGAGCGAGCGGCTGGGTGGTGCTTAGTTGCCGGCTGAAGTTAAACCACAACATGCTCTCTGGCATGTTAAATAATAAAAAAAAAAGCCTTCACTTGTAAAGATCTAACTGTATCAGTGACTTGTCTTTTTGCCTAAGCAATTAAGTCCTAAAATTGTGTCAGCTTTTTGAACGTTTTTGGCTGAATTATGGGTTGAATTCCTGAATTGTTATATACTTTCAATAAAGATTTTAAAACAACTGTTTTACAGCTTATTTCTCTCAGTTTCCAATTGCCCGTGAATTACAAGCATGCTTTCTTTAGAGTTATTTTCTGAGGTATCAGTGATGGATAGCTCCTGAATTTTCTGGGAGGAGGCTGTTTAGTGTAAATTTAAGTCATTCATGTATATGCCATTCACTTCTGTATGAAAAGTCAAATCTTAATATCAAAGCTTTTTTTTTTCTTCTTCTTTTTTCCCCCAGGAATCAGACTTTTAAAATGAAAACCTAAGTAAATTATCAAGTTCCTATTCAATATTCATTATTTTCACTTTTATTTTCAAGGCAGCAGGAAGATGAAAATGTATTTTTATGCCAAGTCACCTATAGTTTATTTTTTCTTGTTGTCACTAGTACCAGAGTAGAAATTGGAAGCCTGAATAATCCTGAAAAACTGTACAAGAGAAAAATAATTAATTTAAATTACATTTTTTAAAATACAAGTTGTATGTACAATTTATATATATGACATACATTCTTTTAAAACTTGAACCAGAGTTTGTCCATATGGTGGATTTTTCTTTTTATGAACAGATTATCTTGATAGGTTTGAGATAGACAAAATTTAGTTAATGCTTGGCTTTTTAACAATACAACCGAGGTGAACAAATATCCCTCTGATTTAAAGACAGTGAAAAGTCAAAAGCTAAGAGCTTTCAGAGAGCTTCTAGATAATCTCTAGCCTTCTAAGCTACATATACAAAAGCTTTTTTATTTGGTTTAGATTCATTATATGTAATACACAAAAAGACCAGAAATAAATGTTGCAGAGTTCAAAAAATTCTTCAGTGGATAAAAGCAAAGGGGTTTGTTTATTTATTTATTCTGCCTGTTCAGGCCTGACTGTTCTACATGATGATACTGAAAATGAATGCAGTCTGATGTTACTGGTGCATATTTCTCTTTGGGTGTCTATCCTACTGTTCAGAAACACAAAACATTTTTTTTTCCATTTTTTCTCCTTTTTTTTTTTCCTTAGGAGATACCTTTGAGTCTTTGGAATTAACTTAAATGGCAAGAGTAACTTGCAACTTCCACACCTCTGTATGTGTTAGTCATGAGTAAGGACTTATAGGATCTGAGTCAAAAAATGTTAGAAATATGATAAGATTACAAGAGTTTTCTAGATTTTTTTTTTTTTTTTCCCCCCCAGCTGATGTGTACATGAGAATTTTTGGCAGGAACAGACAGAAAATTTCAGTCAGGAAATAAATTTCTTGCCAGCCAATAAATTTCTTGCCCATGGAAATATAAAAGCTATTGTAAAGTACTCCTCGTCTCTCAAAAAATATTAGGCTTTGAAGTTAGGAAGAGTATTCTGTGTTGCTGGAAATCAAAAGAAAAGAAACTAATTTTGAATCATTAGCAAAAACATTTTTTACAAAAAATTAACCTGCTCTCCAGAGAAAAGAGACTGTTAATTTAAATGTTAAGTACAGTATTTCTTCAGCTGATTTTTTACGTTTCCCTTCCTAGGGATGGTCCTGACCATAATTCGCCTCAGCTGGGAGTTTTCAGTGGGAACACAGCTCTGGAAACAGCTTACAGTTCCACCAATCAAGTCCTCCTCAAATTTCACAGTGATTTTTCAACAGGAGGATTCTTTGTCCTCAATTTTCATGGTCAGTTTGCTTTATATCATTAACATCTAATTACCACAATCACTTAGTGAATTTTAAAAATGTTTCTTAACTTTGTGATGTACTGAATGATCTTAAATAAGTTTAGCATGATTCACAGGCTTGCTACTTTTTTAAAAAATAAAAGTACAAATTAGTTTTTAAAATCACGCATTAAAAAAATCTTAAGAACATTCATTTGTGTCTTTGAATAAACTATGTTCTATCTTTAATGTTAAGATATCTAATATTGAGCTTTTACTTTTTGAATTATTTTGGCCCATTTATTAGTTAACTTACTTTTACCCTTCTGTAATAAAATTCTTCACCAGCTGACTAATCCTAGGGCTCATGGTCAGAAAGGTTGATGGGATGGTGTGGGAGGGTTGAACAACAGCTTTAAGTGTGATATCCAACAAAATACTTTGTTCAAAGTTACAGTCAGGGCTACAGGACATGCAAATTAGGCATTCTAGATTTTTAGTTTTAGTTCTAATTCTGACTGATTCACCCAAATTATGTATATTAAATGGAAGATTGTTAGCCTTCTGGACTGTAATTCAAAAAGATTGGGTGAATTAATTCACAAGGACAGGAGGAAATGCCACAGAAAGAGAGTACCTGAAGGTATCTATTTGCATGGGGAAGTCTTTACGAAATTCGTACTCAGAGTCTGAAGTGTTTTTCTTGGCTGTGATTTTCTCGTAAAAGAAGGGCATGATGCATGGTAACCTAAAGCACTTATCTGAGAAGCAAAAACTAAAGTACCTGGCTTTAGTCATCATGAGGGGAACAGATAGCTCCCACGTTACAAGACAATGTCTGAGAAGCAGACTACAGGGAATGGTCAGTGAGAGCATTTTCCAGCCATAAGTTAAAGGTACATAAGCATGTAGCCAGTATTTCAGGGTTGATGACTTCAGATGATAAAAAGGCAAGGTACATACATACTCTATCACAGTACATAGCGCATTAGTCTAAAAAAGGAAAAAAAGAATGAATCTGTTTCTTTTTCTCTGTGCTGTTTCTTTATTTTGCATAACAGTATTTTGCATAATGTCCCATGGGTGGACAATGTGAATAGTGTCCATGTTTTTAATATAATTCAAAGCAGTGACATAGGCCACTGCTGAGAAAACCCTGCAAAGTGGGCTTCTTGGAGACTAAATTGAAGGGATTCCCATTTTTTGAGCCCACATACTGGGAGATAGATATCTTAGTTCAGTGAACTCAAGGGTCTTACCAGACATGCATATAAGTACAATTTTAAGTTCTTGGAAAATGTTATTGCTGGAAACCTGCTTAGTGTCTATTTCTTAGATACTTGCTGTTACAAGTGTCTAAGCAGGTTGCAAAGCTTTTTTTTTCTCAGGTGTTTTCCAGAAAAACTGGTGCTATTAGGTATATATAATAACAATTACATGTATGTGTTTGAGTATCTATATATTTCAGAAACACCATACAAATACAAAGTACACAGGAAAACATATATGCTTTCTCCTCCCTGTCCTTAGAAGATTTCTGTGGATGAAAAAATATTAAATTCTTCATGGATGAAAAACTCTGTTTTGTTTTTTTTTTCCTGCTTGTACCATTGCTTTACAGTGATGGGTTATAGAAGCTTATGTGGAAAATAAGGACTGATTCCCAATATTTTGTGTTTCTTTAACTTCTCAAAATTGGCAAGTGAATAGGGCTATCAAGTTACCAGGAGAATTTGTATTCTTGACTGTGATTTAGTTCCATGAAGAGGAGAGTTTTTCAATAGTATGTGCACTCTGATCACAATGTTAAATCTCTGTTTTGGATTTTTTTATCCAGAAATGGCTTCTTCACCTG
>NW_008796216.1:3631951-3633705 GCF_000699145.1 Aptenodytes forsteri
TTAATTATTATTATTATTATTATTATTATTACTACTACTACTACTGCTGTTTCTTCTTGAAGTGAATATATATACCTGTATCCTGAGAAAGATTAACTCCAAGAATGTTTAAATTAAGAATGAATATGACATGCCAGGTATGTGACAGGTAATTACAGATTTTCCAGGAAGTGTAAGTAATCTGTGATTTATAACCATTAGCCCTATCAGATGGTGCAAAGGCAGCCACATGAAACAGCAGCCTTGTAGCTGCAGAAATCTCCTTATAAACATCAGAACTGCATCCAGTCTTACAATGGATCTATAACTATCTAAGCAGTGTAGTATACTATCTATACTGATAAAGAATAATTTTTTTTTAGATAGTATGTAATGTCATGGCATTTAATTTGGAAAATGTTGTAACTGAGAGACCATGATGTTCAGTGCAGCTTTGGTAATTTGGGAAGTTTGAATAGGAAATGAATGTTCTGTAAAATAGTTCTTAACACACCAGTATTTAATCTTTTTTTCACTTAAATTTACAGCTTATCAGCTGAAGAAGTGCCAGCCTCCACCCACAGTTCCACATGCAGATTTGGTTACAGAAGATGATGACTTTGAAATAGGTGAAAAAATATTATCTCCTTTTCTTTCTTATGTTTTCACTTGACTTCTAATTAAACTAAACTATTAATATATTTCATCTTCCACCTGAGATTTTGGTACTTCTGTCTGAGGTTTTTTGGGGATTTAACTTTTTTGTCAATAACTTTTTCAGGAGATTTTGCGAAGTACAAGTGCCATCCTGGTTTCACCCTTGTTGGACAAGATATATTAACCTGCAAACTGAATGCAAAGTTGCAGTTTGAAGGATCCTCTCCATTTTGTGAAGGTAAATATATGCTTGCATGGTCTGCATATCATTAGTGTGCATCCTTTTTTATCTTCCTATACATTAAGCATCAAATTTTTGGGTAATGTATTTTCATTAATGTTTAAAAGAAAAGTTTCCATTTATTTCTTTAATATTTAAGAAGTGTACACATTTTCAAATTGGTCCTTAAAATTTTTGCACAGACATTCAATTCTTTAGAATCAAAAGACAAGTGGCTCTAACTATTTAACTACACCATTCATGAAACACTGATTTCTAAAAATCATTTAAATTATTTAACATTGTTTCATATCAAACTAAAGATTTCTTTTCACCCCTGAAGATTTTTAAAAATATGTATTTAAATTAAGTTTTCAAAATAAAATAAGAAATTATTCTTTCTGCTTTCAAAAAATGGTGACATTGTAGGACAATGTCACATGAAAAATGTGTTCTAAAATAATATGTGGCAAATATTAAAAATCATTTAAATTATTTAACATTGTTTCATATCAAACTAAAGATTTCTTTTCACCCCTGAAGATTTTTAAAAATATGTATTTAAATTAAGTTTTCAAAATAAAATAAGAAATTATTCTTTCTGCTTTCAAAAAATGGTGACATTGTAGGACAATGTCACATGAAAAATGTGTTCTAAAATAATATGTGGCAAATATAATTCATGAAAAGCTCTAAAAATCTTTCAACTATTCATACTATGTTTATAATTACAGTATTTCAAACAAGGAATTTAAAAATTTAATATGAATAATGTTTAAGTGTGCATTCATACACAATTTGCTCATCTTCATGGTAAACAAGTATATCTTGGAGATTTGTACTCAGTCCTCCAAATTATGTTTTTCAACAGATGCTGTTGGTTATTTTTTCCTTTGTT
>NW_008796216.1:3633898-3649883 GCF_000699145.1 Aptenodytes forsteri
ATTAACTGGGATTAGCTTTGCTCTATAATATGTAATTATGGATGGAGCATCTTCCATATCATGAGGTAACAACATCCATATGTACAACAGGTAACACTGGAAGCACAGCAATTATTGTGACACTTTATTAATAGCTGTATGTGTACCTTCCTTACTGTTACCATGGCTCTCTATTTCCATGATTTAAAAATTAATAAAGGATTCATAGTACAAGCTGCATTAGTTTCTTGATGCTATAATATATTAAGTAATTCCATATGACTACCCATGCCTGAGTAAAGTTTTTACTCCTCCAATTTCTTAACTTGTGCATACAATAATCTGGGATCTGTCATACATTGAGAGACAGGGACTCCATGTCCCTGTTTTGGGTGGAAAAGATTCAGGATTGATTTCAGGACCCTCACCATAAAATATGCAAAAATAATGAGAAAATTATGTATTTCTCTATATTTCTTGATCAGATAACTCAATACTTGTTGATATGTGATTTTTTTTTTCCAATTGGTATATTTTAATAAGATGATTGTACTGCAAATCCAGCTTTCAATTTTAGGTTAACAGTAACAACAGTAACATAACTCTTGACTCTGTCAATTAGGCTGTAAATAAAAAAAGAAAGCCTAAAATAAACTGAACAATTATTGTAAAAACTACAGAGATATTAGGAGCTTCTGATAATGATTAGCCATCTGTTAAGCACAGAGGAGTAGTTTATTTCCAACAATTCTTGCAGATGCTGTTGAAACGTCACTTTCTCTGGTGGTAGCAACGCTTGTTTCTTTGCAGTCCTTTGAGACATTGTAGACGGATCTAGCAGCTCTGTACTTCCCTCACAGACTTTGTAGATTTTGTGATTTTCTTCCCTTTCTTGTATTTGTTATTTTTTTTTTTCAAAAACTACACTATATATTAAAGTTAATAGAATTTTACTATAAGTTGTTCCTAATTGATTATTAGGAACATCTTTACTATGATTTTTTTTTTCATGAAAAGGATTAAATAACACAGTTCCAGTTGAGGAGTAGATTACCACCTGTTAATGTCTTTCAGTCTTGTATTCTTTGAATATGAATACAACAGAACTTAGTTATAAGGAGGACATCAAATGATATAATCTGATAACAAAAAAAAAAGCCATTGGAGTGATTCAGAGACAGAAGACAATGGAATTGGAGGCATTAGAGTAAAGATTCTGGCACAGTTATTTTGGACAGACATAAGAGAGGAGTTTCTTTAGATAACTTGGGATGCAACTGATTTCCTTTCTTCAGAGTAGTTGTATTTTTAAGTAAATTTAATTTTCCTTTCTGGAAAATAAAATTATTTGTTTTTATTCTTATCCCAGCCTTTCCAATACCTCTGTTTACATGGATTATTATTATGAAGAAAAATATTGAATTGAATTCTTATTTTATGATAACACTCTAGCTTAAATTTATCAATATTTCTTCTAGATCATATGAAATATTGGTAGATCATTTAGAAATTGTGTTTTTAATTACCATCTTTATGGTGTTTACTCTTAGATAAATATACGAAAGTACTCATGTTACACTCTGAAAACCTAGGTGTTTGAAGGGGAGAAATACATATTTCTGGATCAGACCAGAAATCCCATATACCAGACCATATACCCAATGTTCCATCTCTGGCACCGGCCAATAATGGTTTTCTAGTGAAGAACATAAGATCATTGCAAGCATGCAGTTAATTAAGGCCTTCACCCAACTATAGCCAAGCCACTCTTAAGCTAAGGTGTTCTTTGTATAGGGCTTGGCTATTTCTTCTATGGATTTATTCAGTCCCATTTTGAAGCCATGTAAACGATTTAAATTCAAAAGTTTTGTGCACAAAGTTGCACAATTTATTTATGTAATATGTGAAGATGTTTCTCCGTTTCTCCACTTTGAACTTCACACCTGCTGTTTTCACTTCATGTCCTCTAGTTCTTATGGGGGAAGAAACAGTAACGAGTTGTTCTCTATTCACCATATTTATGGCATGATTCTACAGACCAAAGGATATTTCATACCTTTAATCATTCTTGTCATCCTTCTCGATACCTTTTCCAATTCTACTCTATTTCTTTTGAGGGGATGTCGTATAGAACTGCTTTTATACAATACTATCTGATCCTGATAGACTTGAAAAAAATTGCTACTTGCTATGTAATTTGCATATTGTATTTCAAACTAATTTTTGGACTGTCTTCTTATATTTCTGCATTTTACCTGTCGTTTATAATTATTTATATTGTCCTTATTTGGATCAGCTTCATAGTTTTTAAAGATGCCAGAAAACTTTTCATTCTCCTGAGCTGTGCCACTATGTTGTAGTGGGCAAGAAATATATTTATATGATAGAAGGCCAGGTTCTAGGATACTATATACAAGTCTGATGATATATCTGACAGGCAAGAAAAATCAGTCTCAGTGTGACCACTTCTACATCATTCTGAATGAATGACCTCCAGAGCAGCTGTAATCGCACCACACCATACTTTTCTTACAGTTCCCTTTCCCTTCTTGTCTGGTCTGTCTGAGGACAAACTTTCTTATGATTCTCGGTACCATGATAACTTGCCAGGTACTGTCTAATGTGCAGAGTCCTAGGCACCCTACAGAACATACTCTTATTGTGCATGAATTTATGTTTACCAGTAGCTGACCATTTGTGATTTGTGTATATACACTTGGAGCTTCTGCTCTCATCCTATCCTTATATCCTCTTTCTACAAATTTCTTTCCTTTTTTAATTGCTGTTAGGGAAATGTAGAGATGTAAATTAAAGCATGATGAGCATTGCACAGAAAGAAATACTCCTGTATTGGTCACAAAAATTGACGTACCAGTAAAACAGCTAATTGGCATTCAGTGTAAGGTAGAGATCTCTAATCTGACTGCTCAAAGCACTTAAATTAGAGAGGTGGTGTGATAATATTGTCCTAGTGTGGTGATGATATTTATGAATAAAAAGAGAAATCAAAGATGGAGACATCAGAAGTAGTATTAGAGTTAAGTCAAAAAGCTTAGTCAGGCCTTCTCCAAAACAATCTAATCAGATTTCTCCAAAAGCCATGTTAGGTAATCTGTTTCTTAAAACTAGGATGTGATGAGAGTGTTATGCTGTCCTGCAGAATTATGACACTGCTCCACTGCACTCATTACATACGCCTGTGTAACATAAAGATCTTTGTTGTTTCCTGTTGTTTTTCTGTAAGTATTGCCTCTATGTATGAATTTATGCAAAACAACAAATAACAGTACTCGGAATTTACATGTTCAACAATATGATTAAAAATGAATGTGAAATAGATTGCTTATGTCCTCCAATATGCCTAAAGTAGGGGTTTTTAATATTTATTCCTGTTATCATTCCAAATCATTTTACAATATCTACTTTTAAAGTTCATGGAATATCCATATAAATAAATTATAATTAAATATTTTCTGTGGCTCAAGCATCTAATTCTGTGTTTTGCAGCTCAGATTTTCTTGATTGGTAAACTTCACATCAATTCCTAAACTTCTAAATGTGTAGGGAGTTGAATCACTCTGTAGCTTAGGTGGCAGAAGAGAGTCCAGAAGGTATCAAATATAATACTGAAGAATATGATGTTAATGTGTTAATTGATTGACAAATAAAAGAAACAGTATGAACAGTGGAATATGTATGCCTCAACAGAAGCAATTTGTGTGACTTTGTATTTAGGAGTATTCTGTTTTGAAATACCATGCTAAAGGTGATAGCTAATATTATAGAACAAAAAGGTCCAAATTGCAGATCTTTGTTTTCACCTGTTGTGTATATGATATCAAGAAAACACCATTGTGGAGTTTATTTTTATTCAATTGATAAATACTATTTATTAGTGGTATTGGAAAATAGATGTGCCTTTTGTTTTATAGAGCAAGGTGAAGCAGTCCCATTGTCTCAGTATCTCAATTTTATGTCTTTAACCATATGACTCCTATGTCAAGTCTAGCTTCTACTCTAGAGATTAAGTCATGTAATCAGCAGCTAAGCTACACCAGGGGGAAGTTGATGAGTAATTCATTATGGTGGAGAAAGAGAGCCAGCAAAGGCTGCCAAGATGAACGTTGCCGATTTGCCACGTAATACCGTGGTGTAACCAGCCTCCCAAACTGCAAAGGAGCAATATACTGTCTGCCTTCCCATGTCCCTGAACTACTCCAGAACAAGTTCCTCAAGACATACCACAAGTCCCTGTGGTATGTCTCCTGTGAATGGTTGAGGTTGGAAGGGACCTCTTGTCCAATGACTCTTAACCATAGGAAGTGAATCTTGGCCATAGGAAAAATTAGAGTTATAGCTTGCTGTGTAAGATTTGGCCACTTCTGCTCTAGCACAGGAGAGGTACTGAGCTATTTACAGCTTAGAAAACATATCATTTTGACTTGAATTTTCTACCCTAAGAATATGCTGAGGGAGGCCTCACAAGACACTATTTTTGTCTCAGTACCACAGAAGAATATTCCATAACCTCTTTCACCCTTTGTGTTACTATTTGCACAGATTTGTATTAGAGGTGCATTTTTTTCACATAAACAGTACTGCTTCCTTTTGGAAATTGTTCTATTAGTAAAGTTTTGAAGTCCACTAAGTGAATACAATATAATATATGGAGGAAAGAATTCCTACAGCAATCCTGCATTGTTCTGTGTCTTATGTTGCATAGAGGTGATGATTTTTTCCAAGGAAATTCTCTGACCTTTAAGCTGTTGATTTTTAATATTCACCCACCAAATAAATGTTCTTAATTACAAAGCAACATCATACTTTTCCTCAATTATGAGAGAAGGGCATGAGGAAACATCTGCAAAAAGCACATTTTTCCCTGTGGTAAATAAATTAGTTTCAGGTCCCTTCTTAAGAATCAGCTGCGAGGAATGAGAAAAGTAGCAGCAGTCTTTCTCTGTTATTGGTAACTTTTACTTGCTTTTGAAAAAAATGATTTTTTGTTGTTATTTTTTCAAACCTAGCAAACAAGCTATCTCCTTGCCTTTTTTTCTGCTTCTCTTTTTGTCTCTGATGTCTTTTACAGGAAAAAAATAGATGATCTAAGAGCAAAGCAGGTGAAAGAAAAAGGCAGAAGTAATTTCTGTGAGTTTTTTATCTTTTTTTTTCTCCCTGCAATTTCCTAGTCCTGTCTCTTTTTCTTTTTGCAGACCATTCTTACAGTGGCCAATTCTCATCTGGAGTATTTTCAGAGGTTTCTGAGATGTTCATAGTCAAGGTGGCTGTGCTTTCTTGAGTGTGATTGTCTTTCTTCCTATTCTATGACATTTCTTTTTCCCAAAGGAAACTAACAATTTTCACTTCTCTGGATTGGTGACTTTCCTCTATTTTTTCACTGCATTTCCTTCCCTGGCTCCATTTCTTTCATATACTTGCAGTGAGTTTCTTGAGTTAGTGAAGAATATCTCAACACTTTACGACAATGTTCTGTGGATCATTGTAAACTGATCTCAGGAGTTTCAAACTGTAATTTTGAATCTTATTCTTGCTTGAAAATCCTCCATCCCAGATTCCCAAAACTTCATATACTCCAGTAAGTAAACAGAAGTTCATGCAGCCTGTTCTTAAGAAAATACTTATAGTGCACCTCTTTGGAAATGATACCTGTGGGAACTTAGCTGAAAGAGCACCCACATAAAGGGCTGTGATAATCACCTTTTAGATTAACCCAACTGTAAACTTTTCTGGAAGAATATATCATCACACTTTCCATTTTATGAGATCACCTGGCTTTAGTTTTGTCTGGACTGTATCTGTATAACATCCAGATTTTGTTTGCAGGCCCCAAATCTGAATGACCAGTAAATAATTTGTTTCATGAGTAATTTGACCAATGGTCATTTCCATAACTCCTTAAGATGCTGAGGAAAAGCAGGCAACAAAAGGCAGTTGTACCCTTACCATCTCTGCTGTTATTTTTTAGATATGGAATGTTTATTAAAAACCACTCCAGAGGTACTTGCTACAGTCCCATACCTTCCTTCCAAATGTTCTGTGCTTTGCAACTACTTTTATGTCATGTTTAGTCGATGGTAGCCATTTCTTAAAGCATAGTTTATCCAGTGAAGTGATAGTTTTCTAGTGTTGAAAAGAATCACTGTGTCTCGCTGTGAAAAGTCTGACAGCATTACTGATTTCTCCAGGATACTTGTAATTTATGACTTTGAAGACCAGCTCTTAATCCACAAGTTGCTCTAGTAGACTTTAACGATATAACAAACATTCTGGTGAAGCCAATACTGGATCAGTAAAAGCTATCTTCTTTTCTTAAAAATAGTCTTGCAGCATAAGCAAATGATACTATGGGGTAAAGCAGGTTGTGGAACTGTGTCATGTCAGCTACTCTTCATAACTGATGAGCACTTTTACTGCATGTATGGCAGGAAATGCCACGTAGCTAGACAAACTTCTGTTCAGGAATAAGTCTCATGTATTTAACTAAAAGAAAATAGTTTTTATTTATCTGACAATATGTTTCTGCCCAATGTTGTTCTATGATGATTTGCTGTTTTACTGGTAATTGCTGCAGATTCATGAGTCAGAGCACTTGTTGACTGTATTTTCTCAAGTTATTCTTCTCTTACTCTGAAAAATATAGGAAGTCAAAGTAACAGTGTGTTTCATTTTAAGATAATGAGAAAGAGAAGCTACTGTCATTAAATACATGCAACACTGTATTCTTACACAGCAGCTCCTGTGAAATTTCTGCGTGTGATTGGGCTACAGGTGTTTCTATCTCAAGAGACAATCCCTGAATTAAAATTGCCAAGAGGATTCTTACTACTTTGTATACCATTACCCCATAGGCTTTCCCTCTCTTAGGATGTCTTCTATGAAAAGTGGTTTTACCTTTTAGAGATACTGTCTGCTACAGTCAGTGCTGTCAAGTGATAGCAGAAAGGGACACATGCCAAGGAAAAATTATTTGGTTACCATTTTTTCCCCAGCCCACACCTTGTTCTCCTTGCTTGATGGTATATTCTCACTTGCATATTACATCCCTCTCTTTTGCAGGCTGACATTTATCTCTCTGATTGAAGAAATTTTTTAGGTAAACAAGGTGAGGGGGAGGAGAGGAAGAGAGGATTTCAAAAATCTAATATTACTTCCTGCATTTGCTGGCACGATAATGCTACATATTCTCCAGTCTATTAGAGCAGACTGAAGAAGAAAAAGTTATGACAAAAATGAGTAATAGGTAGTTTTTACTTTTTCATGCTTTCCCCTATTCTTACATCCCTAAAAAATCAGAGTGGCTTTTAGATAAGTTATTTATAATTTATGCTATAGTATAAAAAAATCACAGCTGAAGAAAAATCACCCTGAATTTTGTGCTGAAGGCTCAACCTATAAGTCAGATCTAGGCAAGTCTTGGAACAGTCAGAAAAGGACTGGTTTGATTTTTATTTTCTTTTTTTCTAAACTTTGGTGCCATTAAGAAATTGGTAGTCCTCAGAAAAAGAGTTTGTAAGTTAATTTTGAAACTCGTATCTTTCTTACTTAATGTATCATTATTTAAAATATTCTAAAGAATCTGGGACGAAGAATGGAATGTTGTATTGTCCAACTCAGGTAGGTACACTTTCTCTTACCTTCCACATGCAAGTCTGGAAAACTGCATCTAGGTTAGAGAAAGGACAGGAATAAGCCAGATGCTCAAACATAAAAGTCTATGCACTATGAAGGAAAGTGATTTTTAATTTATCTGTAAATTAATTGATGAAATTCCTATTTTGTTTGCATTGTTGCTTCTGGTGGAGGGTTCAGATTTGTTCCCAGTATATGGAACAGAAGGTAAAGACTGGACGTCTTTTATAAAATATAATTTCCTTCTCTACCAGTATGCTTAATTTCTCTGAGAAGACAGTTAAAGATAAAGTCCTGACACTGTTTTCCAAAAGTTTACGGCAAAATTCTTCTTGGCTACAACTGAACCTAAATTTCACCTCCAAGTTTGTAAAAGGACAGCTGAGGGAAATGGTCCAGTTTTTAATGTTTGTTTCTGATAGTTATGTGTGTTTTTCCCCCGTAACATATTTTTTCCCATGAACATTTTTCCTCTATTATTATGTTTTTCACCTTTCCTATAACCTTTAATTTATGCAAGTACTTGGGTACTGTGCCAGACAGTTTCCAGGAATGCATTTCTGTCAAGATATATTTGTGAATCTTACACAAAAACCATTGTTAATATGCACATATATTATGAAACTGTGGACAAAATATATCAGACCTCAACAGCAAACAGATATGAAAAAATCAGTCCTGCATGAGAGGCAAAATATTAAAGAAAAACAGTGACCAACAAAAGAATTTCTTAATCAAAACCAGTATTTAGGATATAAAATTGACCATATTTTAGTATAGTATACTCCTTGTCATATGCAGAGATCATAAACACCTATGAATACCAGGTGAAACTGTTTGTAAAATGTTATGTGTTTAGAGTTTAAATAACAGGGGAAGTCGTTGTTGAGAAGGTCTTGGATGACTTGGAGTATTCTGCATCCAAAATAAACCCTTTGTCTGCGTAAAACATGTATGTTTTCAAATGATCTGGTGTGCCTAAAAGCTCCAATATGTTTTCATGTTCATGTAACAGACTTCATTCTTAAAGATGGGTCTTTTCTTTAAGAACTCAAATAGAAGACAGCTACTAGGTTTCCAAATAAAATGTTTTACCAGGACTTTGACCTCACCTATGTGAATGATCACACCAGCATATATGAATCCCTTGACTGTAAACCCTTTGGGCTGTGACATATTTCTGGATGAATATTTTACTATAATTAGTATCCTGTTTCATAAATGCAAGGTTTATAAAGGTGGTCCTGTTTCTGTTTGTGCTAAAGGGAACTTTATTCTTCCTTCCATATAGAATACAATTTTAACATGTTTTCATTTGGAAACTGAACCTGAAGCATATATATCTCTGAAAAATAATACTTTCTTTTTCATGGAAAGGAAACACTTTATTTCATTGGTGGTATTCTTGTTCTTCTTGCTGTGTCCTTTTTAGCACAATGTCCAGCGAATGAAATCCGTACAGAATCATCAGGAGTGATCCTCAGTCCGGGTTATCCAGGCACCTATCCCAACTCTCAGACCTGTTCTTGGACTATAAAGGTTGAGCCAGGATATAACATCTCCATCTTTGTAGAAATGTTTCAAAGTGAAAAGCAGTTTGATGAGCTGGAGGTATTTGATGGTAAGAGAGATTTAAATTCTATCTAACCACAAAAGAAAAAATACCGGGTCAAATGGGCCTTGATTTCCAACTGTTGGTTTCATAATGCATTGATACATCTGAAATAGAAAAAATAGTCCAGTATTTCTATTACTTTTGCCTTAAGTCTAAATCTGTTAACCCATTAAAGTTTTTTTAGATGTATTCAAGACAAAGAAACTTTTAAATTTTCTTAGGTATTGATAGAGAAGGAGCAGCAGCAGCTGCAGCATTCTTATGAAAGTCATACAGTTTTCTATTTCCTTGGAAATGCATGGAGGTGTCTGAAAGGAGAAGTTAACGTGCTGTTTTGTAGTGGATCATTTCTGGTGAAGAAATATTTTGGGGGTATAATTACATTTGTCCAATTTAATAAAATTATCTGAGGCTAAATACTCAAATTTGAGTCCAAATATCCAGTCTATTCTCTCCATGGCATAGCAGAACCAGTGCTGTACCTTGGCTGAATATACCTGTTAAAGAATTTGACCATTTGTTTTGGAACAAAGAGTAGAGAAATTACAAAAACTCAATTTATAGAGTGGTACTCATAGCAGCAACCTCTCAAAGGGCCCTATTTACTTAACAGGCTATTCTTATTTTCTACTGAATTCTGAGCTTATTATCACTGGTTCCATTCTCATTGATTGATGAGAATAACTAGTCCCTGATTGTTCTTTAATATATTTTTATTCATTTGGATATCATTATCATATCTACCCTCATTAACCAAGCATATATGATAACTGATTGAACTGATTAACATTCACTATGGGAGTTTCATAACATGAAAAATATTAAAAAGTCATATGTTTTGAAGTATCTTTCTCTAAGTATTTTTCTTAAGTAGTAGCTTTTTAATGTCTAAAAGTATTAAAATATTGTCAATTTTTGATAACAGCATTCTGAAAAAAACAGAAAAATATTCATTCTTTTAAAAATGTCAGTTCATTAACATTTTTTTTTCTTTATAATGTGCGTATTGGTCCTTGTCAGGTTAGTGGAGAAAATAGTCTGAAAAAAATCTATTAAGATTGCCTTTTCCTCCACTGTATTTTGTATTTAGCATCAAGACAATATGTAGTATGCCTGGAACTTTTCTAGTGGTCTGATCACTTTGTTTTCTTTTGAAAAATTCTGTTGAAACTGCTTAATGCTCCTGATGAAAATTTTTGTTTTCTTTCTTATACATTTAAATTTAATGAAACCAGATTATCAATAATAGATCTGAAAGAAGAATTATCATAGTAACTACATTTTTAAGCATTGTCATTTCATGACATGAAATCACATTCTTACAAATTCATCTCTAGTGCAGCTCTACTGAAGTCATTTTTTCTACCACCTACCAGCAAACTTAAATGAGAAAGATAATGGCATATTTATAACCTCTCAATACAGTGCCATGTAGAGATTCCTGGGCTAGCTCTCAACAAGTTGATATTTAAATATGGCACATTGCAGTGCCTTGCAGAGATACTTGCTTGTGTCCCCGTGGCCACATTAGCAATGTGCTTTGCTAGGCTAATTAGTTCTACATCTCAGCATGATGAGTTTTTTGAGGCAGAAGGCAATGCTGATGTGGCTATACTGTTCCAGTGATGGATATAACTCAGACTAGCTCATTCAGAGCTAACTTAGGTATTTCTCTGTATTACTGCATTTTGCAATAAATATATATCATAGTCCGGGACCTTGTGTGGTCCAAACCAGCATACCTTCATTTAAATTAGTAGAACTGCACGGGTCTATCTACACCAGGTAAAGATACGTCACCAAACTTTACGCAGAAACTATATAAAGATTGGCAAGACAACTTTTAGAGAAACAGTGCTAAGGCACAGGTCTCTGATTACTTTAAAAGGCAGCTTTGGAATGCAAACCAAAATAGTGAATACACCTAACTGACCACATTGTAAATTATGGTGCTTCAGCAGCTGGATGATGATCAGTATAGGTATCCAGTCAATAAGGCTACCCTGGTCAGCTGAAAGCAATAAACCCATTAGACATTCCCGCTTATCAGTCAGACCCTTAGGAAATCCCATCTATCTTCTAAACCAGAGAAGCCATAAATGTACCATTAATGCAATTATTAAAAGCTTTTGAACTTGAAAACACTGTATTCAGGCTACTTACACTAAACAGTATTCATTTAATACAGCAAATATTCTTTGATTTTTTTTTTCTCCCTGAAATAAACAAAATTCTGTCATTGAAATTAGATGGAAATATCAACTTTTACCTAATATTCAGGAAAACATCATATGACAGGTCAGCGCACCAGAAGTTGAATATTCATTGCCTTTTATAGGCAAACTCTAAAATAATTTAAAAAAAAATAAAATATCATACTCAAGAACATCTAAGTCATGCTGCTGACTTTCCTGAACATCAGCTGAAGAGCTGCCTGCTAGGTAAGGTATGGAAACTGAAACTCAACTTCAGGAAAAACAAAGCAACTAAAATACATTGAATCATTCCTCTGATCTCCCAATGGCTAAAAAATGTGGTGTGGCATGTGGTGCTGCAAACTAATTTAACGATCGCTAATAAGGAAAGTTTCTCACCTTTTTGTATGTACTAGATCTTTATTTGTAATTGTACTCTTTTAGCCCCTTTATTTGAGAATTTTGAAAGAACATATACATTCTAAACTGTAACAAGTAAAGTGTATTAAACAGATTTTATAAAACCCAGGGTGAAGCACAGAGACACTAAATGAATTATCATGTTCTAAATCATTTTTTCAAGCAAAAATAGGAATTGACCTTGGCATTCCTTATCGTTTATCTTACACTGTAATCATCAAACACTAACTCCCTAAGATGAAAAACAAACAAGCCACAAAGCATTTTGATGAGGGCATGCTGGGCAACCTGTGCTTAAATCTATGCTTATTTGTTCTTATTTTGTATATGTATTTATTATTTAGAGTTTATTTAGTAATACTTATTTAGTTGTAGTGTTGTCGTTATGGTGACTGAACTATACTTCCTAAGGACTGGGAAGTTGTCAATATTTATGGTTTGCTGTGGCTTTTATAGCCTCCCTTTTGTACCTGAAATGTCCTGATCAGAAAATATACTTATTTTTTATTGAACTGGAAGGGGAGAAGGCTGACAACAATTGTATTCAATTTTTAGGTGTCCTTTGAATCAGTTTTATTTTTGTGTTTTCATGTAACATAAGAAGAGCTGATCAGGCTGCAGCTGCTCAAACTCAGCAAAAATGAATGAAGCAGCCTCTTTGTTTGAAATAGCTGCTTTGGCCAAGTTAATGTTGGTTGAACGTGGCTTTCCTAAAATTGAAAAATGTGGAGCAAAAGTCATATGAAAGGGAGGAGTTCAGCTGGAGAAAACATAACCTTCATATGGAGGAAGAAGATGATGCCATTTCAGGTTTTAGAAAGCTTTCAGTCAGAGATTGGTTTGATACTTTTTTTTTTTTTTCTCTTGCATCTATGTTTTATTATATAGTTAGCCCTCAAATCATTATTTGTGTTTCTAGGGTTTTATTGGATTTTATTGTGGTGAAGATATTGGTCTAGTGCCAGTACATATTTTTTCATCATCTTGTATTTACCATAAGTGTATATTTTTTTACACTAAAATGATACTATAATAAGCACACTATCTTTTAACAGAGCTGAGTTCTAATGAAGTATGTTTTGTAAATTCATAGCACTTACACATATGTGTATTCCACAGTGAAACTGTGATGATCTTATATGTGACAGGGCATCGTTTAGCTGTGTTCACTATGTAATATGGTGGTGTTTAAAATTACTCTAGCTGCACAATGTCAAGGAATATATAGATTTGCTGCCACTCACTAGTTGGAAAAGAGTTTAAATAAATATTAGATATAAAAGGACAATGAGCAGAAATGTAACCTCATTCAAAGTAGTTCTTCCAAAAAGAAATGAATTAAAAATAAAAATCCACTAATTTTTCAGTGTTTATGGCAAAACACTCATTGTTTTGTATTTCAGTTTGTTTGTACCAAGATTTTTTCTTGTGCCCTCTAGTGAAAACCTAAAACTGGATGGATAGTTTAAATAGAGATCTGTTAATTATTTCACTGGCAACAATGTGTCACATTATTTCCTAATCTTTCCTTGTATATTCACATTCACAGCTGAGTTAAAATATGGAAAGGATTACTTAAACTGGTAGTACTTTAAAGCTTCAACAGTTTCTTTATTCATCTCTGAAGGTTCTTCTGGGCAAAGCCCTCTACTGGCTGCTTTAAGTGGAAATCATACTGGACAACTGAACTTTACAAGCAAAATGAACCTGCTATATCTTCGCTGGTCAACTGATCATGCAACCAGCAAGAAAGGATTCAAGATCCGTTACTCAGGTAACTATTAATGATTTCCATTAAATTACACTTTGTGCTTACATATAGTTTGTGGCTCTGAGACTGGTGTCACTGGCAAAATTTTGTTTTTTTTGATCATGGGTTGGTCTATGCAACACCAGGCCTGCTGGCGACAGAGGGGGTACACCTGTCTCAAAGGTGGAAAAGGATCTTTGTGCAGGAGTTAGGAGGGCTCATTGAAAAAACTTTAAACTAGATTTGAAGGGGGAAAGGGATAAAATCAGGCTAGCTAGAGATAAGCCTGGGGGTGGCATGCCAATGTTTGAGACATGGTGTGTGAGCGAGGTCCTTCAGTCTGTTCCGCAATGTGCTGAGTACACTGGAACACATTTGAAATGTCTTTATACTAATGTGCGCAGCATGAGGAATAAGCAAGAGGAGCTAGAAGCTTTGGCCCAGTCCCAGAGCTATGACATCACTGGCATAAGCGAAGCCTGGTAGGATGAGTCCTGTGACTGGGGTGTCATGATAGATGGTTATAGGCTCTTCAGAAGGGATAGGCAGGGCAGATGAGGTGAGGGGGTGCTGCTGGATATAACGGAGGGGTTGAACTGTATGGCGCTTACAGTTGGTGATGACACGGTTGACAGCCTCTGGGTAAGGATGAAGGAGAAAGCAAATAAAGTGGATGTTGTTGTGGGAGTCTACTATCGACCACCCAGCCAGGACAACACCACCGATGAATTACTCTATAAGAAATTAAGGGATATCTCTAGATCAACTGCCCTTGTCCTTATGGGTGATTTTAACTTACCGTACATCAGCTGAGAATGTCATACAGCAGACACAAACAGGTCCAGGAAATTTCTGAAGCATGTTGAAGAAGCATGTTAAAGAAAAATTCTTGGTGCAGGTACTAAAGGAGCTGACTAGGAAAGGTGCCCTCCTAGATTTGTTGTTTGTAAACAGAGAGGGACTCATGGGTGAAGTGGTGATTGGTGGCTGTCTTGGTCACAGTGACCACGAAGTAGTTGAGTTTCAAATTGTTGATGATAGGAGAAAAACTGCCAACAAAACTTCAACCCTGGATATTGGGAGAGCAGACTTTGGGCTGCTGAAGGAGCTAGTTAGTAAGGTCACCTGTGAGTCTGCTTTTGAAGGTATTGAGGTCTGTGAATGCTGGTCACTTTTTAAGAGCCATCTCTTAAAAGCACAGAAGCACGCAATTCCAAAGTGTTAGAAGTTAAGCAAGCAGGGCAGAAGGCCAGCTTGGCTGAACAGGGTCTTCTTCCAGAAATTAGGAGGAAAAGGAAAGTGTATGGGTGTTGGAAACAAGGACAGGTGACACAGGAGGACTAGAAAGATGTTGTTTGCCACTGTAGGGAGAAAATTTGTGCAGCCAAAACTCAATTAGAGTTCAAGCTGCCCAGCACTGTGAAGGACAACAAAAAGGGCTTTTTTAAATATGTTAACAGCAAAAGGAGAATCAGAGATAACATTGGTCCATTGCTTGATGAGGTCGATCACCTCACAAACAGGTACATAGACAAAGCGGAGACGTTTAATGCCTTCTTCGCCTCTGTCTTCAACACCAGTGATGGGCTCTGGGACCTCCAGAGCCCTGTGTTGGAAGACCGTGACTGGGGAGACCCAGCCGACCTTGAACGTGTTTGAGACTTGCTGCTCCATCTGGATGTGCATAAATCTGTGGGAGCTGATGGGATTCATCCCAGGGTACTGAAAGAGCTGGTCGATATCATCGCGGGACCTCCATTGTTTTTCAATGGCCTTGGGAGTCTGGAGAGGTCCCAGTCGACTGGAAGCTGGCAAATATTGTCCCAATTTTCAAGAATGGAAAGAAGGAAGACCCTGGTAATTACAGGCCTGTCAGTCTCACTTCAGTGCCTGATAAAATTATGGAGAAGGTTATTCTGGGAGTTATTGAAAAACACTTGAGAGACAATGCAGTCATTGGTCATAGCCAGCATGGGTTCATGAGGAGAAAGTCCTGCTTAATCAACTTAATTTCCTTTTATGACAAGGTCAACCATCTAGTTGACCAAGGGAAGCCCGTAGATGTGGTGGTTTTGGTTTTTAGCAAAGCTTTTGATACTGTCTCTCACAATATCCTTCTGGATAAACTGTCCAGCACACAGCTAGACAAGTCCATAATAAATTGGGTGAGCAATTGGCTGACAGGTCAGGCTCAAAGAGTTGTAGTAAATGCAGTTACATCAGGCTGGCAGCCAGTCACCAGTGGGGTTCCACAGGGCTCAATTTTAGGGCCAGTGCTTTTTAATGTTTTTATAAATGATCTGGACACAGGAATCAAATGTACATTAAGTAAGTTTGCCAACGATATTAAACTAGGAGGAGCTGTGGACTCCCTCG
>NW_008796216.1:3650320-3681921 GCF_000699145.1 Aptenodytes forsteri
AGAAGGCTGAGGGGTGACCTCATCGCAGTCTACAACTTCCTCAAGGCGGGCAGTGGAGGGGAAGGTGCTGATCTCCTCTCTCTGGTGACTCGCAACAGGACATGAGGAAATGGAATGAAGATGTGTCAGGGAAAGTTCAGATCAGACATTAGGAAAAGGTTCTTCACTGAGAGGGTGGTCAGTCACTGGAACAGGCTCCCCAGGGAAGCAGTCATGGCACCAAGCCTGTCAGAGTTCACAGAGCGTCATATGGTTTAGTTTTAGGTAGTCCTGTGAGGAGCAGGGAGTTCGACTTGATGATCCTTATGGGTCCCTTCCAACTTGAGATATTCTATGATTCTATATACTATTTAGCATCAGATTAGGACTTGTAATATAATGTCTGTTTCTCTGAAGACAATAATTTATTATAATGTACTTTTTGAGGATGTGTAATCATTCTATTGCAAGTTCAAGGTAAGCACAGGACTTGGACTCTCCATTTTTTCCCAGTTTGCCAAAGATCTCCAGATTAATACTTCTCCAATTAATACTTCTGTCTGCAACTTGCTATCTTGTCTTACCAGACCTGGAGCAAGGCCTTTGAAATGTAGTGGGAGGGATAGCCATTATATTTACACAGAAGTACTCAAGAGTGAGAATTTTTGATCCTGGAATGGTACTCAAACTGCAATTCAGTACACAATTATTAGGTTTACAGTTTCCTTGTGTTGCAGTTCACAACTCTTACTACTATGTTTTTCTTTATGCACAAATAACTGGAAAACCCGGGGGAAAAAATCCCTCACTTCTTCAACAGGCTGCATGTGAATCTAGTGTTGTGGTGACATGAAAATATGTAAATAGTCTATCTAAATAGTATTAAAAATTATGTCCCTTATTGAGAAAAAAATCAGTTATCAGTATTGCAATACTGGATTATACTCTATGTGTAGACATATTGACCCTTACTCTGTCTGCAGCCTATTTAAGATGTTTTCACACATACCTCTGCAGACACATTGCTCCTAAAAGAATTGGCTTAGGGATCATTTACGTGATGTAAATAGTGAGAGAGAGGGGGGTGGGTAGTGATAATTACTGTCTGTTGTTAACATTTGCTTTTTCTGTGTTTGGAATTGATAAGCAATATAAAGGTTGTGTGTGTTAATTTTGGTGGCTAATAATTGTCAACATAAATTAAGTAGAGAAAGGAATATTAAGAATGTTGTAGAAGAACATTTTATCAAGCACCAGGTATCTCCCATTTAGTCATGCTAAATGCATTTAGGTAGATGATTTTCACAGAGCTCACTCCTTTGCTGTACCATCCATGTGCTGGCTGTCTGACCTCTGGAAAGTTTCTCTTGTTACTGCAACAGAAGATCAGAGCTCAGAGCATAATAATGATCATTGTTTTGGGGACTTAAGAACTATGAGCAGAACTATCAGCAGTCAGGAAAAAAAACAGTTAGTAAAAGCATTATCTCCACCTTGCAAGCAGCCTTTGGAGTATTACTACAGGCAAATTAAAACTGAGGGACAGGGGAAAGGGAAGTTGTTTTCAAGCATACTGGAGATTCATTCAGTTTTTCATAGGGAAAAGGCAATTACAAGACCTAATAGATGGATTGAGAGTGTGGAAGAAGGAATAAAGAGAATTTGTCACGTGATAACCCTCAGATGTGTGGCAGTGAAGTGAGTGGGCCTTCTGCCATGAATTTAAAGTGAGGAAGTAATATCAGAGTTGCAAGAATAGAGTTCATGTAAAGGATTTATTTTGTAAGTATCAAATTATTAAGGAGACTGATTTTTGAGGAATGAGAAATTATTTTACACCTTTGCATGTATGCAAAACATGTTTTGCAGTAGTGAAGAAGTGGTCTGTCTAATTGCTAGGCTCAATTCATCAGTTATTATGGCACTAGCCGCAACTAATAATAAAACTGGGGGACTGGAGAGATATGCAATCCTTATGGCTATGTTTTAGGAACAAACAACTGTTTTGCTTTTTTCCTCTTCACTAACAGTTAGTGCCTACATTTTTCTCTAAACTTCTGTACATTTTATATGAGATTCAATGGAAATAATCAGCATGAAAGACAAGTAACAGTGAGCGGCAGCATAAACAATTGGATTTGAATCTTAATGAGAGAAAGCAACATCATGAAAGTAGGAAAAATACAAGATCCCAAAAAGGCTATTGATACCGTGGCAGCTGTGACTGAGCCAGCAGGCTTCCTCATAATGAAGACCTTATTGAAATGAATTACAGCCCTCCCACAACCCTCCCCTTCTCCAGCTATGCCTGTGCACAAAATTTTGCAAATTGTAGTTTTGTCACAACTAGATTTCATTTGTAGATACAATTTTTATTTGCTTTTAAAAAGTGCTAGAAGCTTTCAGAGGAATGCTTAATATTGCCTTTAGCATACGAGCTTACTTGTGTAAGCTACTTGTCTAATATTACTTGGAACAGGCTGCCCAGGGAAGTGATTGAGTCACCATCCCTGGAGGTATTTAAAAGACGAGTAGATGAGGCGCTTAGGGACATGGTTTAGTGGGTGGTGGTGTTGGGTTGACGGTTGGACTCGATGATCTTAGAGGTCTTTTCCAACCTCAATGATTCTATGATTCTATGATTCTACTTGTATGTTTTCTATCTTGTGGTTTAAGGCTTTTTGCTAAATCTTAGTAGGAAAGAGCTATAGCATTACAGCAGAGAGGTATTCTTTTAAGGACTTTGAATATTATAGAGGTGTTAGCATAATTTTAATCTAAGTAATAAATTTCCTAACTGCACTAACACCTAGATATTAAATTATCTCTTCTGTAATCTAGTGAGTATCTGTATAGTATAATGAAACTAGGAGGGGGAACATTAGTTAAAATTTCCTGCAGCTCTAGGGAAGTGATCTCTTTTTCCTTTGAAAGGTATGTAGTATGGTAAAATCACTAAAATGGATGCCAGAAATATAAGGAAAAGGCATTGCATGCTGAAATACTTTTTTTTTTTTTTTTTTTCCTAATGCTTGCTTGTTGTTTTGTAGTGCTTGAACTTGACTTCCTGGTGCAGCTGGGTTCCACCAAAACTATGCAGTTTATTACAAATGGGGAAGATCTGTGAGTGCAGAAAATGGAACTTGCTGAGCCCAGGCTAGGAAACTCACTCTGTAAGAGATGAAACCTTGAAATTGCTTTGAAAGATACCTGCAGAACCTGCTCCTTGGTTTTGTTTCCCAATAATTTATAGCCCTACATGCACATTCCTACCCATGCAAGCTAGCATAAGCATAACAAAGAAGACGTGGATGTTTTTTTTTTTAAGTAGTGGTGGAAGGAATGAAAGTGCACTACAGTACTTGTCACACCCGCTGGAGGCACTGTGATTTGGGAAGCAGAGGGGTTCTTAGCTTGTTACTTTGCAAGTTCACATTGCCTCTATAACATTTACAGGCTGCTGTTTAACTTTTGGTTAACACCAAAAAGTCATTCAAGAGTAAATAAGGCAAGTGGTTACTTGGCTAATTTGTAATTGGCTGCCAGTATTACTGTAGATATATATATATATATTTAAAACCCCACCATAGATCTCTATTTTACCTTTATTCTGCTGTGTAACCTCATCTGTTATTGCAAGAAACTTAACTCTTTACCATTCATTTAATCTTATTTTTAAGCTTTGTACCTGTGAAACAGCTATTCCTATTTCCTCTCTATTTCAAGTTAAAAGAAAGGTTATTGATTGGTTTGGTTTTGTCTTTACATTTTCCAGTAGCTGGTTAGAAGTGACAAGGCAATTGTATGAAGAAGTTAATCAGACTCTTTATAATTGTTTCTTCTGTGGTTCTTGAAATTTTAGGTGATGATTTGCTGTAGTAAATACAGTGGGAAAGTCACACAATGGAGGTTTATACAGTACTTTGAATCAAGAGCAATATAAACAGGATTATTTATAAATGTTGAACCATCAGTAAGAACATCTGTACTATAAATAGCAGGTTATTTAGTCAGATATTTAATTTTTGAAGAGACAGACATTCACAATTACATCACTAAAGAGGGAATAGGCCTTGCAGATTTACCTTGCTGTTTTCATACTGTTTACACGTTAAATTTAAAGATAAACTGCCAACGAAAAAGAATGGCAGCTTGATCTTTTTTTGTTGCTTGGTTGAGTATTGTTCTCCTTTTTGATTCTGTACAATTTAAAGTGAAAAATAAGATATGGAATGGATGGTCCATTAATTAAGGAACTGTTTTAGTAATCAGAAGAGGTATGTTTAGTTTTCTTGTGCGACCTTACCCAACCACTTAAGCCAGTGTCTGATTTCTTATCTATAAAGTGAGAATGTCTAAAGTGAGAATGATAGTAAACCTCTGCCTCACTGGATATTTCAAGAACAGCAGCACAAAGGTCATAAGATCCCCTGGTAATATGGTGATGATGAAAAGTAAGTATCCAAAAAGGAAAGTTAGAAGGAAGCAGTGGACTAAGCTGTGACTTTTTATCTGTCAACAAGAAATCTAGCATATAAGCTGAACACAGTCAACATGGGATTTGAAGGAAGGCTTTTAGTTTATTTATAATTTCAAACATAGGACAGTGTTCCAGTGAATAGTTGTAAGTATCTTTTCCATGTAAGTTTTTGGACTTCTGATCCAAGATACTGCTGGGAAATTAAGTCCTTTGCTAAGATAAATTCTTAGAGAAAATGTCACATTATTCATTGTAAGACTTAGATTTACAAAATCATCTGGGGGTTTGGACATCCAGTTTCAAAGAATTTTAATTTGGAATTGGAAATTATTTAATTGAGCTTCCCTTAGACAGAGTGCCTCAAACACCTTTGAAAAATCTCAGCATAAATGTTTAAATGTTCTAGCTCTTAAAAGAATATGCTTTGTGAAAGGAAGAATATGGTTCTGCAAATGCAAAATCAGTGTTTATCTGTGCTGCTGTCCACACATCAGT
Organism: Aptenodytes forsteri; assembly: GCF_000699145.1. Taxonomy (NCBI): domain Eukaryota; kingdom Metazoa; phylum Chordata; class Aves; order Sphenisciformes; family Spheniscidae; genus Aptenodytes; species Aptenodytes forsteri. The sequence continues at coordinate 3,655,275 of NW_008796216.1, forward strand.
TGACTAGTGATGTGTGATTTAGCCAGGCAGTTATTACCCTGTTAGTCTTCAGTTGCAAGTGACAAATGGACGTTGTGATTATAAGTGAGCTGAAGATGTTCAGTATGTTGCCTTGCAAAAAACACTGATGTTTAAGAGGCCTTGAAAGAATGTGGATGCTATGTCACTTGGAAAAGTAAATTAAATCTGTAAGTGTAAAGCTACTTCAGGTCACTGGAACAGCTTCATAGAATTTATCACATTTCATGGGAAAACATTGTCATTCCTAGATGAGAGCACTCCTATGTCATTGCACCTATAACAGCTAAGCCTCATGAAGTTCCAGGACAGATCCTCTCTCAGAAAATGGCTCGGAGAAAAACAGCATTTTATCCCAGTGGTTCTTGATACAAGGCTGCAATATTTTATGAGCACTCTGTAGAGATTCCTGCTTAAGCCCAGAATTTTCACTCAGCTGACAGTGGCTGTAGTTTTCAGTTTGACATTCTTCAAGCATTTGCTTACCCTCCAGATCTTCAGGAATTTTTTATTTATTGCCTTGTGTGTGACTCTTCAGTTAATATGTCACTTCCTGATCCTAGAAGATGTTGTATATGCTTCATCCTGGACTCCGAAGGGAGTTAAGTTTAAAGAACAAATTAAAAATTACTAAACTGTAGATTAAGAAAGGAATTGTATGGAGTGTTATCAATATTCCTTCACTGTCTCAACAAGTGTTAGAGTCTTCAACAAGATTTTTCAGAGTTGTAAAATAAAAATCCATCTTCAGAATTTTAAATAATTTGCTTCAAATGCTTTCCTTCTTTTCATTCTATGTGTAGCTTAGACATCATAAATTGAGTATCAGCCTTTTCTATTCATATTTTGCTGCCTTTGCAGCACAAAATACTATGAGTTTTGGTAGGGCTTTTACATGGATAAGGACTACAGGTGCTGCTTGCCTGCAATGTTGTTGCTGGCTTCTGACATACTAACTGCCTAATGGCGGTACTATAAAATGCTGTCATTAATAAACATTTCTGTAAGAGTAGGAGGTGGATCTGATGTTCAATAACTATTTTAAACATAAGTTATCCAAACATGAGATTCATATGACAAAATGAAGTACTCAAAAATTGGAATGAGCTTGTCTAGCCAAGAATTTACTGTTAGTATAACTGAAATGTTAGCAGTTTAATAAAAGAATTACTAGTCCAGAAATGGTTATAGGAAAAAAAGAAGAAAAAAGAAGAATAAATGAAAGCTACTATACAGAAAAACAGTACGGTTAGAAATGTTATACACATACTTCCCATTATCTAACCTTTTCCCTGGTGCTACAGTCATGCTTCCATTGCTCCCTTGGAGCCCAAGATCAATGGCTTCAGTTTGGTGTTTGTGTGCTGGGGGAGATACTCCAGGTCACCAGCAGCTGGAGTCCTTCAACAGGCAGAGTGTGATATTGATGATTTCTTCCTCACTCTAAGATCCACTTAGGGTCATTTTTGTTTGCTAACACATTTTTACACCCTGCTGTTGGTCAAGTTCAAGTTACACATGATTCTACTATATATAGTCCATTTTACATGTAGTAACTATTTCTTTGCTCTTTTACTTAAGCCTGAAAAAACATTTTTGCCAAACTCCGAGTTACAATTTTTTTAACTGACCACCAGTGAGTTGTGCATAGCTTTAGATGGTGCACAGGTTGTCACCCTCTTATTGTACCATGCCCGTACTCTTCCACACTGCATCCTGTGTCCCCACCTCTCAAGGCCTCTGCTGTTATGCCAGGCCTGTGTTTGTCTACATGTCACCATGCTAGAGTCCTAAATATCTTATTCTACACAGAATAATTACTTATTACAAGTACCTATATAAAGCTATTATTGTACCATAAAAAGATAATAGAAAATTACAAAAAGATAATTCAAAAGTAAAACAAATTAGGCATATCTACCTGACCAGAAGAAAAAAATCTGTTAAAGCTAAACAAAGTAAAAACAAAGTTGCAGGCAGGTCAAAAAAGGTTGAGACAACACAAACCTGACTAACCTTGGCCTTGAGGACTTGCAAACTCAGTACAAAGTCCGTGACCTGTTACTGGCAAAGGCAATACTGTATTACTGGGCTACAGGGTTACACATCATATGGCAAATATTTTCTGTTTAGAGTTACAGTACTGAGGATATCAATTTTGAGTTTTGTCTGAATGGCATATTATGTTTAGGACTCACCTGTTATTCTTAAGGTCTCCTAGGATATTTAAAATTAAATAGTGCTTAAGAGGTTACTGAAGATGACTTCAGTGGTCTTAACCACTGGTCTTTTGGTCTTAACCAGCTTGTGTTGTAATAACAATATCATTTTTTCTTCAATAGGTTGAAAAGAAAATTAAAGCCACATTTATTGTGCTTCTTTAAATGTCAAATCCCCTTTTAAATTTAAAGAGTATTTCAGTAATTTAATTCATTTAGTTAGGCGTGTAACTGAATGTCACTGTGCTTATAAGGGATACAGAACTTGACCCCAAACAATTATTTTACTGGACAATCCTAACATTGATTTTTACCGTGTTTTTTGTTTTTTTCCTTTTTGATTTAGTTTTTTCAAATAATCTCCCAAGTGAAAGAATGTAAAAAAATGACATTTCAAGTAGAAATAATGGTGCTTAACTGAGAACTATAATTCTTTAATAGAATGTCAACAGATGCCAACATTTTTCAGCATCTTTAATGTATGACCTAGTTTTACTGCTTTTGTTAGGTGGTATTTCTTAGAAATATTGACTTTGATACACTGCATCTACACATTTAAAGGAAGTGTCTCAGTTAGGAGTCTAATCAACTCTATGATCTCTCCACAGGCAGTGAACAGAAACATCCATAATGTAATTGATATCATAGATGGATCTTAGAGTGACAAAATATACATACATACAAAAAAAAAAAAAAAGAGAGAGCTAGATATTGAAAGCTGAAAGAAGGAAATCAGGCATGTGTGAAAGAAACAACTAATATGAAAACTATTTATAGATGTAAACCAAATTCTGTAATTATGCACTTGTGAAATACAACCACAACTTCTACTGGATAATTGTCTATAGAAAATGATACGAACATCATAGTATGCCTAAGACACATTTCAACATGATGTAGAGAGTTAGTATTATAGCAGCAGTTACAGTCTCAGAGTCCTTAGTACTGACGTTTAGTTATCAGTGGAGTTCAACCCTGTCTTCCCTGTGAAGAATGTTCATAGGCTTATTTCAGTGGTGGATGTTCAGCCAGGTTTATTTTCTGCAAATCATGGCCCTACCATGCTTCTTCTGAAAATATATTAATCTCTGTAAACTTGACATGATGCACTGCTGCAAACACGCAGTAACTTGTACGTCAATATGGAGTCAAGGTAATTTTTTCACATTGCTTTTATCCAGTGATAAATGACTGCATGCAACAAATAGATTTGTGTTAGGCTCCACATATATGTCAAACTATCCTGTACTTTTGCTTGACCTGGATCCAGTCTGGCTAATCATATTCCATCCTTATGCACAGGTATTGCAACCTTGTTTTAGAAAAACATGGTCTTTGTTACTCACTTTTTGACACAATTATAAATTTCGTACTTTTTTTTATTTCCTCAGCACATGTCTAAATATTTCATCTATATGTCACAAGTTCTTGAGGACCTTACTGGTCAGGAAAACCTGTCTGGGAACAGTATTCGTAGTAGTAGTGATTAAGGTTTATCAAGGTTTACTTTCATTTCAAAACTTAGGTTTAAACAAGTGTATTCTATCTTACTTCAGATGTATTGTAAATTCAATATTTAAGAAGCTACACTCACCGAAGTTACACTCTTTTGCTAAAAAATTAATACAATTGTCATGTAGTATCTTTGAGGGAACACATACATAAAAAATTACATTAATTTTAATCTGAAAAAAATGCATCTGACAAATCAATCTATTGTACTTTGGCACGTAAATTTTTAACATATTTAGCAAAATGTTTAATTTTTTACTTAGATGTCTAAGTGCACTGGATTTTTTTAATAAAACCATTCATAATTAATTTTGTATATTGTGTAGCTCAAAGAACAGTTTTATATTTATAAATTTATCAAATTTGAAGTAGACTGTTTATAAGAGTGAACTTCCTGAACAAACTATATGTTTCCTGATTGCAACTTCCTCATGTACAATAGCATAAACTGGTTTGTGATTATAAATTATGATTTTGAGTTTTATTATATTTCTGCATAATAAGTCTGAAATGTCATTGTTTTTAATAATGTCCCTTTTTTTGGAATTTAGCTCCCTATTGCAGCTTAAACCCTATCTTGAGGAATGGTGGAATTGTAAATAAAACAGGTGGTCCCGCTGGAAGTAAAGTTCGCTATTACTGCAAACCTGGGTATAGAATGATTGGTCACAATAATGCGACATGTAGGCATCACCAAAATGGCATGTATCAGTGGGATTCTCCTGTGCCAATCTGCCAAGGTAAGATATTGTTTTCTTCATTCTATAATTTCACTGCAAAGAATATTTTACAAAACAAAGACTCAGCATTGTCAATACTGCTGTATGCGGAGACATTGACATCATGAGTTTATCCACATACATATTGATTCGTGTACTTAATGTGTGCAGAGCTGAAGTATTAAGAAGTAGATTAATGCGGTCAAATACAGACCAAATGAAAAATATGTTTTCAGTCCTTTTTAATTTAGTAAAATATGTATCTCTAAACAGTCCACAGCTTATAGTATTGTTGTATTACAGACCATTTTATAAATTTTATAAATGGCATTCAGTAGTTTTGAGGCATTAATTTGATTATTTTAGAAAATCAGTTTATAAGCAGTGCTTTAAAGACATAATTTGTAACTAACTTCTGCATTTTTGTGTATCCTGGAGTTAGCCAGGGTCTACTTTAGCTTGTTCCAGACATCTGGTAAGAGTAGTTACTATTTGTCAAATGTTTATAATTTTTCCTGTTTGAAAAGCCACACACAAACTACAGATAAGAGGAGTAACATTAAGTAGTACAAAGCAGTTAAACACAGTTGGTTTTAGTTAAAAATGTTTTTTCACACACTATTCAGTAAACAGTTAGTGGAGACTAAGGAGTTGTATATCACATAAGATCAGGAATGTGGGGGAGAGGAGAAAGACTGCAAATTCTATCCATATTGTATACGGCCTCTTCTAACATGTTTTCATGTTTGCTTTAGTCTGCATTGTTTATAGGAAGAAATGGTGGTAACATCCATATTTAAGACTTGTTGGAACTTCTTTGATTAAAACCTGTGTTTAGTTGTTCCTAACATTGCAAGACATTAACAGCAGTGCTTCATGTTTTCTTCAAGACAAGTATTTTGCTTAAGTTTCCACCAAGGATGATTCAGATATTTCTAAAAACAACACAAGATGGAAGTTCTATTTTGCACCTTAAAAAAAAAAGGAAAAGGCCAACTGAGATTTGGCATGATGCTTACTCTTCTGCTGAGGCTGTGTTATTTGCAAAAAAAGTAAAAAGCTGCAGAAATTTAGCTACAGTTGAAGAACTTGAAGGAGTACAGTTCACATCTTTTATACAGAGTGATTAGGTAGCTAAATATTTCTTCAGGATGAGCATTTTCATGCCTAGATGGGCCATGTGGCTACACCACTACCAGTCCAGGGAGCAGCTCAGGCTGCCAGTGTGCCACAAGCAGGATCTATGTATCTGTGCTTCCAGACTCCAGGATGTCTTCTAATCCCATATGTCATAATGTGTTATGGCATATGATGCTGTTTGACCTTCCTGAAGGTCACCAAATCATGGGAGAATCTGTGTGTGGGCTGGGCATGAGGTAAGTTTAGGGACAAGTGCTGCTTTTGGTTTTACTTGAAATGCATTTTAGGTGCAGTAGCTGATACTGGCATAGGAACTGAAAGCTCAGAGATACTTTGCACTGAAGAACCTGAAATGATGACTAGGCCTATAGCTTGGCCAGAAGATCAGGGAAGTGGAGGATGCAATTCTGTTCAAGATTAAGACTAAATTTAGGCATCTATCTGTATGTGAGCTAAAGTTTTGATTAATTTGCTTGAACATAGAAGTCTAGTGTCATTTGTGGTGCCCTGAGGTATTTTAGCTGTCCTCCATCTACCATTCCAGAAAGGCACAACCTCTTATGTTATTTCCACTAGACTTGTCAGATGTCTTGGAGGCCTAAGGTAGCTCTAGACAATGGGAAAAGGAAACAAGTCACGCCCTATCTGCCTAAACTCTGTTGTAGTTAATCTAGTCAATACTGTCAGTGAAACTTTGGGGGTTATTCTGCTGGCTAGCCAGTAGGTGTCTTTTTAAAAAAATCACTGAAATTTTGGCATCTTACTCTGGAGCTCAGGTACCTTGAGTGTGTGAGGACAGAGACAATATTCTGTGGGTGCTTGTTAAGCTGGAGGAGTTGGGGCCATAAACATTAGGAACCCTTACATCATACTTTTCTCCAGAATTTAAGACTTCATGATTCCTCAGCTGTCAGGAATTATATGCAAATTTACCCCATATTTTTCTACTGTTTATCCATCCAGACAATAGTAACCTGCTATTACTACTACCAGTATTGTTCGACAAAATAGCAGAGGTCTGTATGATGAAAATACAATGTTCCAGCACTTCAGAATTCTTAAAAAGACCTGTGACCCTTTTTTTCTTAGCTTCTCCTCTTTTTTTAGAATAGTCTAATTTTTAAGTGGTTTTCTTCTACATTTTTAGTTTTTGCATTTTATGTTCACATTTTAATACCAATGGCAGAGAAAGGCTTGCTAATTTGCCATTCTAACTTTGAAAACTGTATCTAAATGTAGTGAGGTGTGTGAAGAGTTCTGAATAATAGGGAGAAGAGTCGTTTGAACAATTTAAGAAAAATGTTCCCAATTTTAAAGGCAGAATGGAATAATTCATGGAAAGTGGGAGGAAAAGTGTTCAGATATGTGCAGGACTTGACATGGCAGAGAAAGGCTTGCTAATTTGCCATTCTAACTTTGAAAACTGTATCTAAATGTAGTGAGGTGTGTGAAGAGTTCTGAATAATAGGGAGAAGAGTCGTTTGAACAATTTAAGAAAAATGTTCCCAATTTTAAAGGCAGAATGGAATAATTCATGGAAAGTGGGAGGAAAAGTGTTCAGATATGTGCAGGACTTGACATGAAGTTCCAGGACTTGATCATGGATAACTGGGGGACAAAGAGTCCCAGAAAGTAATAAATTCTGGTCAAAAATTAAGTAGACTCAAGAAAGTCATAAAATACTTCAGACATTGTGTCTATCCTTGTTATTTTATCACTATGTGCAAGAAATAGCTGTGAAATTTTAGCATGTTCACAAATACATTTTTTTCTTTAATTTTAAGCCATTTTTATAATTTCAGCAATATATGTGTCTGTGGGTATGTAGATTTCTGTTAGCAGTAAGGGAAAAAAGATTTGGGAGATAGGGAGTGAGTTTAATCTTTACTAGAAATTTCTTATTAATGTAGGATTCCTCAATTTTAATGTCACTTTTACAACTCTGACACAGCTATTCCAACTTCTATGTCTGGATGAAGTATATATTTTTCAATAAACTCTGAAATGGAAAGTATGTTTCTAAATTTATTAAGTATCTGCTATCAAAATACATGCATTCTCTTTGAAAATTAATTAAAATTACACATTTGTTCCAGCTCATAGGTTTCATTATAGGATGTTTCCAAATAAAAATGTCTTTGATTAAGTCTGAAATTTCTGTAAAAACAGTACTGAAGGATTACATTTGTAATTAATAACTTGACTGTGTCAGAATTAATGTTTGAAATAAAATTTGATTGTATTATCAAAAAAGCGGAGTTTTTTTGCATATTTAATATATCAATATCAATGTTAATATGAACACATCTCTAATATGGGTTCATCTGGTAGGGTCAGAAGATATTTTTCAATTCCAGTCTTATCAAGTGCAGATGCATGTAATAATGTCCTGGACAAATATAAAGAACTTGACTCCTATCTAGGAAATTAGAACTTATTGTTATTGCTTTTATTTCATTTGTGAAGGCAACAGAGAAACATCAGTCATGCTACATTCAAAATATTTATAAGCAGAGAAAATATCAATTCTTATACAATAACAGTAGATAGCTGCTGAGGGAAAATAGTATAGGCCTCAGTAATGATCCTGGCAACCACATATGTCATCTTAGCCACTGCTTAGCTCATGTCCAGATCACCATGCTGGGGGAGAGTAGGAAAAGAAGGCTGAGGCTCAGGGATGAATAGATGATAAGAGAAAATAAGAGAAAAGCTTGGCAAGAAGAGCAGTTAGAATAAAAAACTGAAAGGAAGTTGTCAGGGACAATATGGATCAGGAGTGCTGGGTTGCAGATATCTGGACACTGAGACACGGTGGCAGCGAGAGTGTAACAGAGTGGCTGTGTTCCTCTGAGAGGGATGAGAAAATACCCCTCTTTATCCCACCTGTTCTTCATATACAGGATTCAGACTTTGTCTTTGTTCTTCCTGATTTTCTCCCACTCATTCTTACAAGAATTAAAAATAATTTTAAAGAGTCTTGAAGAACATTTGGCTGCTTTTCATCATTTGAGTTACTCCCTAGTACGTTTACAAAAGAAAACTGGAGGTACCTACTTTAAAGAAGAAGTTCTCTTGTCTGGATCATGGGTACTTGGAAAGGCTTAAAACCTATGACAGGGTCATGATAATATAGCTGATGCCAACATTTCCTGCTTAAAATCCTGATTCCAGGTACTGCCACTATTGATTCCTCTGTGCTTGCTGAAGTGGATAGAACCGCATTGCTTAGCTAGAGATCCTTGTACTTTTTGCTGTGCTGAACAAAGGTTATTCCAGAACCATAACTGGGTTCCATGTCTGCCCTTGAGTAGAAGACTGATTAAATTTTTTTAGGGAAGTGGCTTGAAAACATCCATTTGCAGTTTGCCCAAGAGCCATGAGTCTGGGACCACCAAACTGCTTCTTCATAAAATTAGCTGTTCTGTGTTTTTGAGCATGGAATTAAACTCTGGCCTTTTACCTTTTTGATAAATGTTGTTATGCAAAAAATGTCCCTTTTAGGACCCACTCTTAAAAATGTGAGGTACGTAGCACAGTTTAGTAGTTCCAAATCCCAGTTTCCTCTTATAACGTATTCTAAACCTATGATCATATTTCCAAATATAAAACAGGAAAAGAAGTATAGTACTTCAGACTAAAAATCAGAAGTTTGAGGGGAAACCTGTAACAATCTTCTAATATGCTAAAAGTAGTTCCAAAGAGGAATGAAATAATTATTTATGTCCTTTCTAGATAGAGGAATTACAGCTAAGTTTACTTCAATAGGATCTTAAGTTAGACTTTATTTTTTTCTTCTTTTCTCAGAGGGGCTAGTGAAACACTGGAATAGGTTGCCTGTGGAGAATGTGGAATTTTCATCATTGGATGTCTTTCAGGAACAAATTAGATCAACCTTGGTCAATTATAATTTTGGCTGGTGATAGGAGAATAGATTAGATGACCATTCATGACCTTTTTTTTACACCCACAGCCCTAGACCATACAGCCCTGTTTTTGGTTTCTTTGTTATTTCTCTATGTGTCCAAGTCTGAGAATTAAGATTTCTGCGGCATGGCTCTCCCTGATGTTTTTGATTGGATATCATAGAAATAAGCCACTCAGCATGTTTTTTGTTATGAATCCCACTTTTAGGGACTCTTCTATTGCTACCTTTAATTTTAGGGTATTTAATTTCTTTTTTCAGCACTATGTTTAATGCCAGAAACAAGTCACTAAATGATAAATGCTTGTGCATTAAATTTAGGGATTTTCCAGTGTATGGAAATAAACCCAATGTCTGACTGTAATGCAGTCTCCAGCTTCTTTCCTGTATGCAGTGAATTTGCATGCTTTAAATATGAATAATACATAAGTATCTTAAAGGTATATAGGTGTATAGACATTTTAAAAGGATTACTATAAACTTTAAATTTACTGGTTTTGATAAGAAATAAATTCCAGTAACACACGTGGAACATTAAAAAGCAACTAAAACTGCATCTCAGTTTCTAGGTAGTAAAAGACTTTTCCACTTGTGTTGATTACCTATTCTTTGGAAGAAGCATATTCTTCTGCTGTGCAATATAATAGAGACAATTAAGGTTGAGTTATGTATTTTTCACACTCTGAATGCACATCTCCCAGCTGGAACCTGGCAGTCTCATCTAATCATTGACCTAAGAAGCATGTTGACAATTCCTCAAGTCAGAAGATTTCCTGACACCATTCTTTATCATTTTACAATCATATGGGAAGGTAGGATCTTCAAAATACTTGGATGTGGGACAGTAGTGACATTGTTTCCACTGTCCAAAGACAATATGCCATTTCACTCAGTTTACTTCAGGTAACTTTACTTCGAACTTCAAAGTACTTGCTATTTAGTGAAACTGGCTAATATGTTTTGTTTGGACAGTACTGTTCTAAAAGCCATTAGCAGCCTCAAGAAATTAGTAGCAGCAGGAATATTTCTTTCCAATCCCAGTTTCTGGGGGATAAGCAGCAACAAATAAACGAATGGACTGTAACACGAGCAGTGCCAGAATGCCAAAACTGCTTTTATGATTAGTAGCTAAAGCAGCAGTGAGAATAACCTCACAATGTAGCAGTACAAGATTCAGCAGCAGCTGAGGAAAGAAGAGAGACAGTGGAAGACTGAGGTACAACACTAAGAATAAAAGTGGTGAAGTGTGACAGGTAAGCATAGATTTTGAGGTGCTTTAGTACACTGGACATTGCATCAGACCTGACATAACTGACAGGCCCACCTGGGTGTGACCTGGGCATTGTACATCTTTTATTCTTTAAACTAACTTGCACATAAGAGCTACTCAGTCTTGAACTTTTCAGTAGTTTCTAGAAAGGTTATTGCCAGAGGTGAAAAGCAAATGCTAACAGAAAAGTATTTACTTCTAACATGAACTAAACAGACCTGTTTTTTTGTTTGTTGTCAAATGACATAATTCTTCTTGCTCCATAGAAACCACTAAATTATTTGAAGTTAATTCATGCTTGAAGTATTTAGAGGGAACTAGAATAAGGTCCACCTGTATGTACAGTTGTACACATACATGGATGGGTGGATAGACTGATAGTTCTGAATTTTGGTTTTATACAATTAAATGTATGCAGACTTAACACAGAGATTGTTGTTTTAAAATCAGAAAAAAGACCTGAAAAAGAAGTTGGCAAGAAGTTAAATCTTAACCCAATTACATTCTACATCAAACATTCAGACACATTGCCACAAGGCAGAAGAGAACTGAGAGACTTGTTAGGACAGGGAGGCACATAGTGCAAGGCTCTGGAGACACTGAAACATTTCACAGTAAGCATGACTGGAAATGGAGAATGCATAGGCATTTTTATGATGTAGTAAAACAGAGCAACAGTTTAACTTTCTGTCAATTCAGCATGCAAACAAACATTTTGCAAGTGTAAAATTCTGCTTATGTGACAGAGGGTCAGAGTTGGTTCTAGTTGTAGGTAAAGGATTAATTAGGGGAGTAGATAGAGCATTTAACCAGATGTAGCTCTGCTGCCTATTTTAAGTACACCAAAGCCCTGAAAACCTATCACTCCTGCTGCGGTCACCTTGTGGGGATTGACTCCTAACACAAAGACCTGCTCCCAGAAGCAGCAGAACTTGCTTTTATCCTTCCCCTTCTCCACTTTCTCTAACACCATTAAGAGCAGCAAGCATGGGCCTCCAGAACCCCTTCCTTGTCACCTCTCTCTCCCTTCTCTGTCCCGCTACTGCTCCTTCTAGTGGCAGGAGGCTCAGCCCTTACCGACTGAGGGAGAAATACTCAATTTTGAGAAGACAAGAGCAGCACTGGTTAGGGTGCAAAGAGTGCCAAGAAGTTGTGCTTCAAAGGAAGCAGCTTATTTTGGAACAGTTTACAGTTCTACTTCTATTAACAATTTGACAGATTCCAGATGGAAGCAAACAACTGAAATGAACTAACCATTCATCATTTTATAATGCTTACCTCTCCTCGTTATAATCATATGCAAAGTACTGTGTTGTATTTAATTTAAATGCATCAAATGTGACAACTTGGGAATACTGAAAACAAATTTGAGAGTTGTGTTTATGGTACCATGACAATGTGTTGTGAAATTAATCATTTACATTGAATTGGGTAAATGATAATAAAAATTAGATTTTTGGAAAAATACTTATTTTCACCTCTGTTTAACAGATTTCAGACAAAGGCTGTCATTTCTTCTTTTGAAATATATTAACTTTATTAAAATAATAAAACTTCACAGTGTCAAGAGGAAAGGAACAAATACCCAAAGGACTTTTTAACCGTTAAAATGTTGAATTGCTTCTTACAATTGACTGTATACATGGAAAAGACATTTTCATTTGCAAAACTCCACTCTTTATTGGTAAATATTTAGAAATGAAAGCTTCAAAGCTGTGTTTTATTTGGTGTATTTCCTGAAGAGCAATAAACTGGATGTCAAACTCAAGACAGCTAGTGATTCTGTACACACATACATTGGTTTATATGAACTCTTTAAATAGATTCATTTTAATAATGTGATGGGTTCTCTGCTCGAAGTTACCATTTTGCAGAAAATAATATCCTTTCAGAGAAAATAATACTATGACTTTCCCTTCAGAAGTGCCATGGGGCAAATATAAAATCTTTACCAACATTACTGACTTATTCAAACACCTAGAGTTAATCTCTGTGCATGAATAACTATTTTAAAATAAAGCATAGCATTAAAAGAAATTTTTAAAAAAGATACTGAAGAGTTGCCTTTCTTCTTTTCATTATCAAAATCAAGGGAGCTGAGAAGTCAGATGGCAGAAGGCAATCCTGCCTTGGAGATCTTTCCTAAAAGTGACTGAAATAGATAATTTTGTAATTACACTCTGTCCTAAAATTGTATATTATGAGATACTGTTAAATGAACTGTAGTGAGCTTGGTAAAATAAATAAATAAATAAATAAGCCAAAAAACTAGATGCTACTCAAACTTCACAAAGTTGACAGCAAATTAAACTTTGTGAGCTTGAAAGAATAACTGCTCATCTGGAGAGAAATTCTGAAGGAGCAAAAAAAAAGTGAAAATAATCCAGTAAATAATTTCCTTCATGATCTGGAAAATGAATAAACATGAAATCACATAATATTTAGCATTCTGAAGTGAATTAGTCAAGTATGTAAATGAGTGTTTAAATATCTGAGTAATGCCCTTAACTTCAGTGGAACTCTTCCCTGTCTAGTCATATATTTAGCCGCTTTTATCATCAGACAAAAAATGTTAAATTGAATTCTTAAATAACATTGTTTTATATGTATAGAACAAATAAATATGAAATTTTGTTTATAGTTGTACAGGAATGAAAGAAACCCTGGAAGAATGAAAGCAGACTATTAGAAAGCATTTAAGAATTTTCCTGTTCATTGCTACTTGGACCAAATCACTTCGGACACTGTCTTGATTTTTTCCCCAGCAAATAAACCATTCCCCTTAGCCTGTGTTGAAATTTCTGTTTCTACAGTGATTGGATTAAACAAATCATGATTTATAAAATATTTGTCTATATTAGATGCACTTCAAAGTGTTTATCAATGTTTTAAATACTCTTACATTTATTGGAATGTTCTAAATACGATGGAAAATTCATTTCAGTTGTTATGAATGGGATATGTCAAAATTACTAATCTGTTTCTTATGTCAATGGTGGGACAATATTTTAAAAAAATATAAGAGAAAATGCCAATTCTTTATTTTTATCTTTCCTTTCTTTTCAGCTGTATCTTGTGGTATTCCTGACTCCCCTGGGAATGGTTCAGTTATAGGTAATGAATTCACTTTGGGCAGTAGATTGTTATATGAATGTAATGAGGGCTTCAGGCTAGAATCTAGTCAACAAGCAACAGCAGTGTGTCAAGAAGATGGATTATGGAGTAACAAAGGGAAGCCACCTGTTTGCAAATGTAAGTAGGCATGTATTTCTCAAGAATATTTCCCTTGAACTTTCTCAGGAAAATCTTCAGTGGTGATGTTTAGGTTTTATGTATACATATGCCCTGAACTGGCCATTCAGGAGCATATAATCATTTAGCATTTAGTAAAGTAGACGAAACCTATAAATTTGTTTAATAAAAAACCCCTTGTTTATCTTCTTCAAAAAATCTGATTTAAAATTATTAAATAATTCAGTTTCATGTATATTTTCTTATTATGAATAACGTGTTCTCCATTTTCACAGTAAAAGTTACAACCACCGATTGTAATTTATATTAATATAGCTTCTAAAGTAATAAAAGCAAAAACTATTTCTTAAAATACTGCTAGTGTAGACAATTAAGCTGGATAAGAGTCCTTTAGTCTTCATATTTGCTTCCTGTCAGAACTAGCCAGTGTAATGCAGGCTACTCTACCATGTGACATGGCCTCTCATTTGCAATGGGCTACCACTGCCTGTCTTTGTACTGGATCAAAGCGATAATTAAATGAGCCTGACTTTGAGTACGTGACTTGAAATACCAATTAGGACATAATCTTAAAATTATTAATTGCTATAATACTATACTTAAAATTTTTGAGAGTTAATTTAGAATCTTGAATTAATCAACAGTATATGTACATGCTTTCCAGATTCTGAATTTGAAAAGCACTTTAGTTTTTCAAAAAGTAAAATCCAACTTATTTTTAAAGAAAGAGTAAAATGGTGCAAATATAAGGATTGTGAAGTTATACATGATTGTGAAATGGTTTTCATTTATTTGAATTAATTGACAGCAAACAATTGTTAGAAAATATTGATGAAAGTTACTTCAAGAGATCTTCTAAGCATGCCTGACAGATAATTATTTAACGTAATCTTGAAGGCCTTCCTGAGTACTCTATTTCAGTAATTTAGATTTTTTTTCCCCTTGCAAAGTTTTTCCTAGTATATATAACCTGAATGTTTTTTCTGTAGTGTTGAGGCATTATTTGATTTTGAATCCACAGTGGACAAATAGAAGTTATTTTGTTCTTCTTTCATTCTTTTTAACGTGATTGAAAACTGTTGTTTTTTCAGTGTGGTGTGTTATCCTTGGCCAGCAGCCAGCTGCTCACTCACTCCCCCTTTTCAACCAGACAGGGGGAAAATAGGATGAAAAATCTCGCAGGTCGAGATAAGGGCACATTACTGTCACAGGACTCAACTTGGGGAAAGTTAAAATAGGGTCAAATACGTTTCAGAAAAAAAAGTAAAATCAAACCAACACTATCCTCCTGCTATTCCCAGGGTCAACTTCACTCCTTTGCTCTTGACTCTTCTCCCTACCCCAAGCAGTGCTGGGGGATGAAGAATGGGAGTTGTGGTCAGTTTATAGAAAGCTCCTCTCTGCTGCTTCTTCTTCCTCACACTTTTCCCCTGCTCCAGCATGTGTCTCTCCACGGGCTGTTGTCCTTCAGGATAAACTTGCTCTAGCATGGGTCGTCCATCAGCTGCAGTTCCTTCAGAAAATAGCCACCTGCTCCAGTGTGGGCTGTAGTGTGGATATCTGCTCTGGCGTGGTCCTCTCCATGGGCTGCAGCAGAATACCAGCTCTGATGCCTGGAGCACCTCCTTGTCTTTCTCCTGTGACCTTGGTGTTCCCTCTGTTGCTTCTCACTCTTTTTGTTCCCTCCTCCTCTGCCTGTGCAGTGTTTTATGCTTTCCTAAATACACATTCCCAGAGGTGCCACCATCTTGGCTGATGGGCTCAGCTGTGTCCTGTGGTGGGTCCTTTGGAACCAGCTGTGTCCAGCAGCCCAAGCTTCTCTTCACAGAGGCCACCCCTGTAGCACCCTACCCCCCACCCCCCTGCCAACACCTTGACTCCTGCACCCAATACACTCAGTCACCTCTTCTGTAGAGATAACTGTCTTGCTGTGATTCATTCTCACTCTTTCTTTATACTTTTTCTGTCAGTGATTCTCATTATTGTCCTCTAGACAATCTCCAAGTAATCTACACCTTTCTTGAAGGACAGTGCCTAAAACTGAACACAGCAGTTCCACAGAGTACATAAGGATTATTCAAAACCAGCTGTGATCACACAGACATGCTCTGAATTCAGAGTCATGTGTGGAGGGAAGGCAGTTCTCTAGTGTATTGAACTGCACTTCATTCTCTCAGAAAAAATTGGTAACGTACAAAGAACATAACTTGAATGATTAATCAGCAGAAATATCAACAGATTTTTTGGAGGGAAGAGGTCAGTTAAACTAACTGGGGATTAAAAATACTGAATTAATAACACTATATCTGCAGTGCAAAAAAACCCCAAAACAACCAACTTATATTACTGAAATGATCAAACTTAACCAGATAAAGACTACTCTGTAAAACAAAGCTTAATTATTAACATTTAGCACAACTTTCAACATTAAAAGTTTTGTTTAATATTTATCATAGCCTAACAAAATATATGTAAAGCTTTTTTCTCATTTTTTCCTTTTCTAAAAATTTATTCAGTTTGAAAAAGAATCCCATTACTTCTAAAACCAGAAGTGCTAAATTAAAGTGCTAGTGATCCACATGACAACGTTAAAGTCAATATTTTCAAAATGGATTGCTATTCAGAGGCAGGCATGCCTTACCCAAGATTTCTCATTTGCAAAGTGCAGAAAAGCTTAGACAATCTGCATAACAACCAGTTTTTGTAGTATTCCTGCTGTAGGGATAAATGTATTTAGTCTCCAGAGACAGAAACATTTCAGACTTGATGAGCAGCAAACACAGCACAAGAAGGTAAATAGTAAATAAACGAGTTCATTTTATCCCCAGGTCTATTAAAATGAAGGTTGAAATCAGTGCAGTTTGTTTTGCAAAGTATCTCTGATAATATAATGCCTGAGGCAGATGTTTGAAACTCCTTTCTTTTCATCAAAAGTATTTACATCAGAATTGAATCATGAGACATATGATTCATGCTGATCATACAGCAAGACACAGATGGATCATGGACATTAGGCTATTGAATTTAATTACATGAAATACCAATCAGCAGATAACTATTAAGAAAGCTGAACTGAGTGAAAAATAAGTAACTTGCTTCAGTTATTCTACATAGAGATCTCTAGCACATGATGAAGGGAACTAGAGATGTCTGTGTATATTGCTAGTTCAAAGCCTTTCTCACGCAATACTTTAAATCAGGCCAATACTCTCTTTAGAGAGTGACCATAGAGTAGTAACTTTACATGTGAATATAGGACACTGTGTAAAGTATGCGAAAACTTTCTACCGAAACCTATAAATTAGTATATTACTGGTGGTCACAGAAGTGAATGTGATATACAGTTCTAAAAAAACATCCCATCCAAAAGGTGTAGATATATCCAAGAAACCTGAATATATCAAACAACTTTGGTCTCAAACTATAAATGAGCACTGGTGCTTGCATGATTCTTTCCTTACTGTATGCCACATAAACTGCCTCTAATACCTTTTTCTCCAAATAATATCATTTGAATAATGCTCAAACAGAAAAGATAGGATGTGTAGGCATGATTACAAATTTAAGGTTTGTAACCTTATTTAATTTAAGGTTGCAGCCTTAAATTTAAGTTGTAACTATAGTTAGCTGAGAAACACTTTTACGTATCATCAGCATTTTTACATACCTGTAAAGTACTCTTGGAAAAGTCATAAGTTTCCATCTTTCTAAGATTAAATAAAAAAAAGAGAACAATCTTTTGGGAATTTTTTACCTAATCCATTTTGTCAGACATGATTTGAATTTTGTCTGCTACTATGGAAATACAGATACTGATTCTTGCAGTGATAAGTTAAAAAGGGAAAAATTCACAAATGAAATTTGCTTCCTCTCCTTTGGATAATATAATCTCTTGCTATTATTATATAAAATTGCATCATTATAACATGATTATTAAATTTTGTTTGTGACTAATTAGTGAAAATTATTATTCTTATTATTTAGTGCCTCACTTTCTTCAGAATATATATCAAGTGCAGAGAAATAAGGTCTTCCGAAGCAGAGATGGAAAGATGGAAACAGAAAAGGACTTAGCTGTCAATGCAAAATTTAGATGTGTTGCTCCCTAAATTCAATCCAGAGCTGCACTTGGATATCTAAGATATTTACTAAATAGAGAGATTCATGCTTGGAATAGTATCCGTAACTATTTTGTAAAGAAACAAAGTCATCTAAAGGTGTTGGTGAGGGTCAATCCATTCATCTGAGACACTTCTTTTGTTTTTACATTTTTTATTTATATTTTTAAATATTTTTCACCATGTGTTTGTTTTCCTATGTGTCTTTCTCCTTCTGTGAAATTCTTCTAATTTAGAAATCTAGATTTTTCAGTGTTATAGAAGTTATTTTCCTTTTTCATCTTGTACAGGGGTTTTTGGTTTGGTTACAAAATTTCAAAACTGATAGAAATGAGAACAGAAGTAATATATATTTTTTCCTGAGCAACCTTGTGACTTGGACTTGGACTATCTCTCTACATTTCATGTAGAGGTGACAGCTACAGATGACAGCTAAGAATAGTTATCTTTTTGGGAATCACTAAATATATTTTTTTAGGGTTTTTGATTTTGTGGACACTTGACAATGACTTTCTTCACGAAGTAGAAATACTGATCTAAATCTTGGGTTCTCCCTCCACAGCAACTGAACTTCTTAGTTGATGCTGTTAAAGTCTGTTCATAGCTTGAATGTGGTGGTGTTTACTTTTTCTCTGAATAATATAGAGAAACAGTTGTTTTAGACCATTCTTAAGAATTGAAAGAACTGGAAAGAATTTGTGCCTCACTGTGTCACTAGTATGCACGATGTCATAAGAGGAAACTACTGAAAAACTTCGTATGAGATCTGAATCAGTGAAGGAGATCATACTAAGCCTGTTCTGAGGCAAAAGAGAACTTTCTCTGTTTAGTATGTATACTTTAACGTTATTAGAGAGTTTGTATTTTCTTGTTCCAAAATTCATGTTCCATGAAAAGAAATCTCATTAATGAGTTTGCCTTTACAAACAGTGCATTCCAGTACTAGAAACTTCTGCTAGTTTGAGATGTGGTACAGTCCCAATATTTGCACTACGGAGAGTTTAAGTATGTACGATACTTTTAGAAGAGCTAGGGGGAACATTAGCACATAATTCTTTTACAAGTCAAGCATAACTTTTTTCATGATAAAGTAACACAAAAAGAAATGTTCTCTGGGCCAGCACAAAACATTTTTTTAATGGAGGTATTTTTGCATGCTAGAAAATGTCTAATGTAAATTCTTAAGAATATTATAATTATGATTAATGCCCAGTTTTAGAGTTTTGCTAGGCATATAGTAAAAAGATGTACAGACACCTGACCACTTGAAATTAATGGAAGTATAAGCTTTTTTGTTCCACAGAAAATCTGCAGACCTAAAGATGCTTTAAGAAATATGCAGCAAAGAACATTAAAGTAGGATCTAGTTAATGCAAAGCAGAACTTTCAGTTCTGTGCACTATCTGTGCTTTTTTACCAGATCTGGGGAACTGATTTAAAATATTGTGCCAGAGAGTGAAAAAATAATGACAGCAAATGTTATGATTTACTTCCATGTTTCTTTTAATGAAATCAGAAGACTGAATATGTTCACTCATTGCAGGATCATGATGTCAGATCTTTTTTCTGATTAAGCCAAGGTACCCTACCAGTTCTCTAAAGCTAAGTACCATAATTTGTAAACCAGGAGTATGAATGTATACAATATTATATTACATTTCTATATAAGTACATATAAAATGTACCCATATAGGTTATAGTCCATGTGTGTTGGTACTGAGATCTGGACCAGTATATGTTTATTAACAAAAATACTGCTGAAACAGGTTAACTTGTTAGCCTCTCTTCTTACTTGCTTTCCTTTTCATAGAAGTAAGTGGATGCATAACCTAGGAAATTGAGTTTGTGGTTAATTAATTTTTCTAACATTTTAATTGCCTGGGATGGTCCCTGTAACTGCATAACTTTATTGCTCTTTTCCATTACTCCTTTAATATACTCATTCAAAGATTTAAATCATGTCCTTCATTGGTTTATGCTAATTTATCTAATATAAAACATTTTAAAGAACAAGTTAATGTTACCTTTGCATAATCTGCATATTGCAGATTTCACTGTAGATAATTTTGGAAGCTATGGTGTGCTGAGCTATAACAGTGATGGTTCAGACATTGATTTTTATCTAGAAATTAATTGAAAAATAGAAATTTTAGAAGCCTTTTTAATAATTTTCAATATGCTTGTACAATGACTAGTTATAGAACTATGAATCATAAGTAGTTCTGGAAAAAAACATCAGTTGTATTATAAATGCAAAAAGGAATTAATTAATATAAAGAAGCAAAAATTCACTACCAGCTCATCATAGATACTGTGCAATTGCTGGGTTTTTTATTAGCTAGGACATTCAGAACACCATACCCAATAATTCTCCTAACATTTTCTTTAACAAATCCTGAGGTCAGTAAGTAATTTTTGGAGTATTTTTTCAAGGTTTGGTATGTAACATGGAGTACTTATTAAGGGTTAGTACTTATTCAGTGAACTATAGTAAAACAGTTAATTAGTTTAGGCATCTTAGATTAGTCCAGGTACATTAGACTAACAGGTTGACTTGACATAGCTGACTGGATTGACAGACTGATACCGAATACCATATGATCATTTTGTTTATTTATTTTGAGGTTTCAAAGCCTTTCCCGTTTAAATATGTTGAACGACAAGAAGCACTTAATTTTTTTGCTCTGTGGTTTTTTTTCTACTAGCATACTGAAACTATCAACTTACTCAAGTGATCCTGTTTTGTTCTTAGGTCTTTGTTCTTAGATTCTGTGATGTATGGGATTATTTGGTTTCCTATTGTCTTCTTATTTTACTAATACTTATGAATTTAAACCACACTTGTCTCTCAAACATAATACACAACTTGACCTTAATCTTGCTTTTTTTAAGCTAATAGTGAATTTAGTCCAAAGGGTATATTTGAACAATGTAGTTGTCATTGTTGCATTATAAGTTCACAGCACAGTAAAACAAAAAAGCCTTTTCCCTTTCTTTGTGATTGTTAACTACCTGCTGAAGAATGGCAACCAAGTATCAGATGCCATTACACTTGCAAATAATAAGTTCATGTAATTGAGATATTTTTCCGTCATATACATTGTACTTGTCTTTTTTTTCCCCTTGAAACAATAATTACATTCAGAGTCACAATATTCAAGATATTTCTGGATTAGCATGAGATGTACTTTTTTGCTTACATAACAATAAGAAAAGACAAGCAAAGGCTTGTAGACAGAAGAACAACTCAGTAAAAGGGAAGAGTCAGTCTTCTGGTATTCAGATTCTAGGAAAATATTGGTAGTGCAATGTGTTTGTTGACCAGAAGAGCAAGTAAAAAGAATAATGAAATTACAAAGGATCAATCATTATGAAGAGTCAAAACTAAAAGCTGAGCACATTACCGCACAAATTCTTGTTAGACTTTAGTTGTTGTAGTTGCAAAAATCTTGTTATATTTTTTTGGTCATTGCCACTGTTCATATAGTGAACATTTTTATGTCTTGAGTAACAAATATACCTGGGCTTATGGAACAAGTCAATTTTTTGTCTTTTTTGTGGTAGGTAGATCTCATTATGAATTTCCTGCTTTTGAGTCTATTCAGAAATATTAGTATATGGAGATGTCATCAGTAATGTCATGTCATTAAAATGGGTAATCTTAATCATAATTTTAAATGATAATTATGTTTTCTGGCCTATACTTTATGTAAAGCAATATTATTCATACATTTCTGTATAAAAATTACCTGGAGAAAAGAGAGAACATCTTCACATCTGCAAGATGTTGACATCATCCCTTATAGAGTTGCATCTATGTAAATGACAAATTAAATAGTGCCCAGCCCGTAATTTACAAGAGAGAGACCATGAGAGGCAAATTGATGCACTCATTCATAAACCATGTGCACAAAATCAAGCATCTGTTAATAGTCTTTTTTTGTTTCCTGAAGGATGGGGAAAATAAATCAAAATCAGTCTGCAAAATTAAAATTTTTTCAAGCAACAGTTTTAGTTGATTACACCAACAGTCTAGAAGTGTATTCTGTATTCAGTAACATCTTCAATTAGAAAATGTACAATCATGTATCAGAATCTGATAGTTGTTTGTAAAGTATGCTTGCAAGAAGATTCTAAGTGTATTTATAGCTAAAGAAAGAATAAATTACATACTAACTTCAGTATGGAGAGGAAACATCTATGTGGCTTATTTACATATTCTGAAATAGCTGAGTGTCTTAGCTCTAAGTGTCTTAAGATATTCTTTATGGTTAAGACTAAAATTTTTACTATCAGACTAAATAAGAAGCTTGTTTTCATCTTTGAAAGAACCAATAAAACTATTGCTTGGGAGGAGAAGTGATAAACATGTTAAATTTAAAGGGTATTAAGTACCTATTTAGAATAATTTTTGTCTTCTGACACACCTATATGATTTTCACTCCAAGGTGTTAAGTAAAGTGCTTTAATATGCTTATTGTATTTAACAACAAATAAGAAAAAACTGTTTCTTGGTTAATAGTCTATAATCTTTGAGTAGCTATGAAACAGAGTTTAGTGTCAGTATCAAATTAAATTAAATTAGGAAGTAGGAAGTCCTCCTTTAACCTGGGAAACTGTTCATAACTAGTCAGAATATTGTTATAAAGGGCAAAATGAAGAAGTATTACTTTTCAAAGTGATTGTACGCTGGCAATCTTTCCTAAGATATACTGAAAAAAAAAAATCTAAGAAAATATTCTATAATTTCAACTCAATGTAACTTTATAATATGTCATTTCGAAGTTCTTCAGATGATTTCTCCTTCATAAATTCTAACACATCTCCACAGATATGCTATGGTGCCAGTTCTGTGTTTCGTAGATGCTAGAATTTACCATGGGTAAGGTAACTATTGGAAAAGGTAGATGTATAAATCTAGCATTATCAAAGGCACTCTGAAAAGTGGTGGAAATCTAAATTTTTGCAGGAATTTTTCTTCTATCACTTTCCCTGTATTTCAGTGATTGCCTGAACTAGTCTCTTTCATCACACATTCACACTTGTGATAAAATCACTTAATACCTCTCAGACAGTGTAAAGTCTACAGAATATGTAAGTATTTTTTGTCAGCTTTATGAGTCCTTTCCTTGGTAGAATGGTGTAAATTTATTATAGCATAAATGAGAATCAGACTTTTCTTTTATTTCTTCAGTATAGTTTGGGTTTTTACACACTTCCTCCTAATGTTTTTGTCTTACACTAAATGGTGTAGTGACTTGAGTATATTGTACAAAATATCAGTGGTAATGATTCATAAGTATACCAAATATTTAGAAAATTTATCACCTTTTTTTTACTAACATATAAGGAAAAAAAAAAGAGGAACTAAATTTGTTACGTGTTTGTTTGTTTGTTTGTTTTTCCTTGGAAAGTATAACTTTTCTCAAGTGTTGCTGGGGTAGTAGTTTTTTCTAAAGTATTCTTTGGGATATAAACAGTCACTAATTCATTCAGACTTTTTCTATAGCAGGGAAATTCTGAACAACATGGTGTAAGATACTAAATACAGCTATTTAAAAATGAAGTAATCATAAATATTTTCATAAAACTAGTCTAATCATTACAGAGACAGGCACATTAAGATAGAATTCATGTCAATATCATAAATATTGTAAATATTCTGTGTACTTCATCTTGAATTGCAGAGCACCAATTTGAAACTGCAAAATATTTAAAAATGCTATATATGGTTGGTAGCTATATTAAGCGTTCTGAAAAATATAAACTACAATTCTTGTCTACTCGCAGTAACTGCATTCTCTTATGAAATCTGAAATACCAAAAGCAACAGAACTGAAATCACTCTAAAAATTTCTCTAAATGTTATCTTTATTTTTTATGTCAAGTGTTCTGAACTGGAATGTAATAATTTTCCTGAATACCCACAGTATACCATTTTGTAGTAATTAGCATTTAAACGTGTGTTAACAGCTTTTATCACAACCTGTTTTAAGAACTTGCTAGAGCTTTTCTAAAGTGAGTATCATGGATAGAAAAATAAAGCATCACTTGAGCCTTTGCAAAAATTACATAGCATTATTTGCTTTCCCTTTTACTTCCACTGTATTCTGTGATGTGTTTTGTCTCTGAAAGTTTTAAATAAATTGCATTAGAGACCATAACTGTACATCATTGTTCCACTGCATCTCACTAAACAAAAATGTACTATAAACTCCTGCTCAATTTGTAATACTCACTGTATGACGTTCATTATTTTTCCTGGAACTTGTATTTCAGAAATGCTTATGGTATGCTCAATTTTACATTGCAAAACTTCTGCCAGTAAGGCAAGACATATATATTCTGTGAAGAAACTTAGGGGTGGAATGCTAATCTTTAAGTGTCCTTTCTTCACAGCTGTAACTTGCCCCAGCATAGAGACTCTGCTCTCAGAACATGTTGTCTGGAGACTGATTTCTGGGTCACTGAGTGAGTATGGAGCTCAAGTCATGCTCAGCTGCAGTCCTGGATATTATTTACTGGGTCGAAGACTCATACAGTGCAGGACTAATGGAACCTGGAGTGTAGGCAATGAAAGGCCAAGTTGTAAGGGTAAGGAACTTACTTGTTTACAGAATATCCTATGCTTTTTAATACATATATTTTATTTTATAAATAGTTAAAAGTTTTTTTAAAAAAATGTTGCTATCAATCTCCTATAAGTAAGCAAATATGATATTTTCATTAATTTGTTGAAATTAATTAATTCAAACTCTTTATGTATAAAGTACAACATATTTCATACAAGAGTCAATGAAGGAGCATCAGAAGATCAATTTGGATGATGATCTATATCTGACTATGGATTTATTCAACTAGATAATGCATAAGTATTTAGACAATACTAGGAGATGTTATCACCTTAGAAGATTCAGGATTAGAATTAGATTAGGAGATGATATTGCTTTGACCTCTTGGGTGAAGCATGAAAACTGTACTGTTAGAGAAACATACATACGAACTTTTTTAATGTCATCATACAAAACTATCATAAATTACATCAGCCCTGACTTTGGATGTTTAAAGATTTAGAGAACCTTGACATTCTCAGTGGGATCATACAGTTGTCAAGGGTTACAGTATCAGAGTCTTAATGAATTCCCCCAAAACCTCATTTCTTCATTTTCCAATGTGTTATTTGCTTTTGTTAGAGAGGATATATGGCATATCAGCTAGTTGTGGTACCCTTAAAGCAGAAACTTTTCCTATATTGTGGTAGTACTTACAGACTCTCTTTCAATGGCAGGGCAGCACAGAAGATCCCAGCATCTGAAGGAAAATGGCCAGCTGACAGGCCTGCATACTAAGCAGAACTGGAAATAAAATTCAGGCATTCAATTTTTCAGAGCAGTATGTCATTTCAGTTAGATATTCAAATTTAGTATTTCATCCTGAAAGAGATGCGCTTTTTTTTTGAGTGACTTTTTTTTTTTTTTAATTCAGTAAAGTTTCTAATGTTAGAAGATATTTGAGAATGGCTATTCTGAAACAAGCTAAATCGATAAGAGAAATTTTATGGCAGCACTGTAGGAACGAATTCTTGGGATCAGGTGAACAACTTACTAAATTATACCTTCTGGTATTTTTTAAGCAAAGGGAACAGAATCATTCTGCTGTCAAACTGTTAAGTCTGCAGACATGTCAATAATAGAATCACAGAATCGTAGAATAGTTTGGGTTGGAAGGTGTCACAGAAGCTCATGTAATCAAATTAGGCACGTGATAGATTCAAAAATAGACTTTATTTAAACCAAAATTATTTAGCAGAAAACTAACTAGAAATGAGGTGTCAACACCCCAACAACATCAGTAAACCACAGGTTCAGGATGGTGTATGAGGAATTAATACTGCACAGCCAACTTCAGAAATGAGGATCCAAAATGTGCACAATCACTCACCTATAAGATGAGGGCTCTCAGTCTCAAGGAGTTTCCATGGGCAGTGTCACGACCCAAGGGGAGAGTCACTGACTGCAGACCTGTTGCTCTGAGGAGGACTGACTCAACTTGCCCTCCGGCGGGGCTCCATTAATACCCTAGTCGAATCTGATCTGTGGTCAATTCTAATTGGCTGAGGGCCTTAACTTTCTTACTGATGTTCTCCCACAGTGGGCAGCTTTCCATTCTCTTGGAGTGCCTTCTGTGGCTTGGGTGGTGAGGCTCGAGCACTTGCCAGTGAAGACCAAGGCAAAAAAGTCATTGAGTACCTCTGCCTTCTCCGTATCCTGGGTAACCAGATCTCCCATTTTGTTCTGGAGAGGGCCCACAATTTTTCTCATCTTCCTTTTATCCCCAACATACCTATAGAATCTTCTCTTGTTGCCCTTGATGTCCCTGGCCAGATTTACTTCTAGCAGGGCTTTAGCTTTCCTAACCTGATCCCTGGCTGCTCAGACAATTTCTCTGTATTCCTCCCAGGCTACCTGTCCTTG